>NC_088410.1:97918317-97943317 GCF_034236695.1 Oncorhynchus nerka | reverse complement strand
CGTTTTTGGGTCGGATAAATTGATAATTAGATGCTTTAAAACGGTCCTATATCGCTGTGGATTAACAAGTCAACCATTTAGAGCCCACGGAGAGAGTGAATGTCGCAACAGCACGGAGAGAAAGAGAGAGAGAGATGTCCAGTTGTTTACGAGTGTGTGAACGGGATACTCAATGCAGTCACCGCTGCGCCATCTTTTAGCCTATCCACATAACGCAAATGGCCAAATAGTTCATCCTTTGATGGGACACAGATGGGGCATAGAGACAAAACAACACCGCATCCCAAACCAAAGCTCATTATAGGAACTAAAGCCAGGAGAGGAGAGAGATCTAGGTTAAGGTATGCCAACTGTCTCTCTCTCTCGCTGATCTCTGTGTGTGTGTGTGTGTGTGTGTGTGTGTGTGTGTGTGTGTGTGTGTGTGTGTGTGTGTGTGTGTGAGAAGAGAGAGGTGCCAGCTGATGCTGTCCAAGTTGTTGTCTTTACCAATGAGTCTTCGTTACACACACACATACACTCAGTTATACAAGTTAGAAAGCAACAGTGTTTTGGAAAACAGCGAAACTGTTAAATCAGTCACAGAACTAAATGGGTACTGCAATGGCATTTCTATTGAAGGTCTTTTTAATTTACAGAAAAATCCCATGATTTCACCTGTGGGAAATCACATAATTTCACCTGTGGATAATCACATGATCTCACCTGTGGAAAATCACATCATTTCACCTGTGGATAATCACATGATTTCACCTGTGGATAATCACATGATCTCACCTGTGGATAATCACATAATTTCACCTGTGGATAATCACATGATCTCACCTGTGGATAATCACATAATTTCACCTGTGGATAATCACATGATTTCACCTGTGGATAATCACATGATTTCACCTGTGGATAATCACATGATTTCACCTGTGGATAATCACATGATCTCACCTGTGGATAATCACATAATTTCACCTGTGGAAAATCACATGATTTCACCTGTGGATAATCACATGATCTCACCTGTGGATAATCACATGATCTCACCTGTGGATAATCACATGATCTCACCTGTGGAAAATCACATAATTTCACCTGTGGATAATCACATGATTTCACCTGTGGATAATCACATGATCTCACCTGTGGATAATCACATGATCTCACCTGTGGATAATCACATGATCTCACCTGTGGATAATCACATCATTTCACCTGTGGAAAATCCCATGATTTCACCTATGGAAAAAAAAACAATTTCACATGAATTTTCACGTTCCTTTACATGTTTGTCACGTTACCTTCATATACAATCACAAGAAAACACTTTTGGAACACTTCACGTGTGGAATTCAAGTGGTTTTTCCCCATAAGGGTTGGTTCAACGTGAGGAAAGACCTTGGGACAACAAGCTCTGTAGGCCAATCTGTATGTAAATTGTATTCTATTCCCTATATATATATATATATACTTCTTTTGATCAGAACCCTATGGGCCCAGGTGAAAGTAGTGCGCTGTAGAGGTAATAGGGTTCTATAGGGGACATGATCTGTCTTTTCACAGACACAAACAGCATCGGCAGAAGATGTAGAGCCAATGGTCGCGTTCCCATAGTCGTGTTCCCATAGTCGTGTACTAATCGCGTTCCCATAGTCGCGTTCCCATAGTCGTGTACTAGTCGCGTTCCCATAGTTGTGTACTAATCGCGTTCCCATAGTGGTGTACTAATCGCGTTCCCATAGTGGTGTACTAATCGCGTTCCCATAGTGGTGTACTAATCGCGTTCCCATAGTGGTGTACTAATCGCGTTCCCATAGTGGTGTACTAATCGCGTTCCCATAGTCGCGTTCCCATAGTCGTGTACTAATCGCGTTCCCATAGTCGCGTTCCCATAGTGGTGTACTAATCGCGTTCCCATAGTGGTGTACTAATCGCGTTCCCATAGTGGTGTACTAATCGCGTTCCCATAGTGGTGTACTAATCGCTTTCCCATAGTGGTGTACTAATCGCGTTCCCATAGTGGTGTACTAATCGCGTTCCCATAGTCGCGTTCCCATAGTCGTGTACTAATCGCGTTCCCATAGTCGCGTTCCCATAGGCGTGTACTAATCGCGTTCCCATAGTGGTGTACTAATCGCGTTCCCATAGTCGTGTACTATCGCGTTCCCATAGTCGTGTACTAATCGCGTTCCCATAGTCGTGTACTATCGCGTTCCCATAGTCGTGTACTATCGCGTTCCCATAGTCGTGTACTAATCGCGCTCCCATAGTCGTATACTAATCGCGTTCCCATAGTCGTGTACTAATCGCGTTCCCATAGTCGCGTTCCCATGGTCGTGTACTATCGCGTTCCCATAGTCGTGTACTAATCGCGTTCCCATAGTCGTGTACTAATCGCGTTCCCATAGTCGTGTACTATCGCGTTCCCATAGTCGCGTTCCCATAGTCGTGTACTAATTGCGTTCCCATAGTCCTGTACTAATCGCGTTCCCATAGTCGTGTACTAATCGCGCTCCCATAGTCGTGTACTAATCGCGTTCCCATAGTCGTGTACTATCGCGTTTTCATAGTCGCGTTCCCATAGTCACGTTCCCATAGTCGTGTACTAATCGCGTTCCCATAGTCGTGTACTATCGCGTTCCCATAGTCGCGTTCCCATAGTCGCGTTCCCATAGTCGTGTACTAATCGCGTTCCCATAGTCATGTACTATTGCGTTCCCATAGTCGTGTACTATCGCGTTCCCATAGTCGCGTTCCCATAGTCACGTTCCCATAGTCGTGTACTAATCGCGTTCCCATAGTCGTGGACTAATCCCGTTCCCATAGTCGTGGACTAATCGCGTTCCCATAGTCGTGCACTAATCGCGTTCCCATAGTCGCGTTCCCATAGTCATGTACTATTGCGTTCCCATAGTCGTGTACTATCGCGTTCCCATAGTCGCGTTCCCATAGTCACGTTCCCATAGTCGTGTACTAATTACGTTCCCATAGTCGTGGACTAATCGCGTTCCCATAGTCCTGTACTATCACAAAACAGCAAAGACAAGTATAATCATCCAAAAGTGAAGGGAAATTGTCAGACTCCAGACACCTAAAGTCACAGAATGTTCTCTCTGCTACCTCACAGCAAGCAGTAGCCATTTGTTCATTTCACCTTTATTTAACCAGGCAGGCCAGTTGAGAACAAGTTCTCATTTACAACTGAGACCTGGCCAAGATAAAGCAAAACAGTGCGACACAAACAACAACACAGAGTTGCACATGGAATAAACAAACATACAGTCAATAATACAATAGAAAAGTCTATATACAGTGAGTGCAAATGAGGTAAGATAGGGGAGCTAAAGGCAAAAAAATAGGCCATAGTGGCGAAGTAATTACAATTTAGCAATTAAACACTGGAGTGATTGATGTGCAGAAGATGAATGTGCAAAGAAGAGATACTGAGGAGCAACAACATCAAAAAATAATAATAAACAACAATATGGGGATGAGGTAGTTGGATGGGCTATTTACAGATGGGCTATGGTGCAATGATCTGTGAGCTGCTCTGACAGCTGATGCTTAAAGTTAGTGAAACACCAAGTCTGGAACCAACAGGACCCTGAACAGCTTCTATAACCCCAAAGTCATACGTCCACTACATAGTAAGTCCCGGCAGCTATTGGTTAACTATTTAACTATCTGCATTGACTCTTTTTTTTTACTCATCACATACTCTGCTGCTACTGTTCACTATCTGTCACTGTATTCCTAGTTATGTGTACACATCTACCTCAATTACCCCTGCACATTGACTCAATACTGGTACCCTGTGTATAGAGCCTAGTTATCATTACTCAGTACTGGTACCCTGTGTATAGAGCCTAGTTATCATTACTCAGTACTGGTACCCTGTGTATAGAGCCCAGTTATCATTACTCAGTACTGGTACCCTGTGTATAGAGCCTAGTTATCATTACTCAGTACTGATACCCTGTGTATAGAGCCTAGTTATCATTACTCAGTACTGGTACCCTGTGTATATAACCTAGTTATCATTACTCAGTACTGGTACCCTGTGTATAGAGCCTAGTTATCATTGCTCAGTACTGGTACCCTGTGTATATAACCTAGTTATCATTACTCATTGACTCAGTACTGGTACCCTGTGTATAGAGCCTAGTTATCAATTACTCAGTACTGGTACCCTGTGTATAGAGCCTAGTTATCATTACTCAGTACTGGTACCCTGTGTATAGAGCCTAGTTATCATTACTCAGTACTGGTACCCTGTGTATAGAGCCTAGTTATCATTACTCAGTACTGGTACCCTGTGTATAGAGCCTAGTTATCATTACTCAGTACTGGTACCCTTTGTATAGAACCTAGTTATCATTACTCATTGACTCAGTACTGGTACCCTGTGTATAGAGCCTAGTTATCATTGACTCAGTACTGGTACCCTGTGTATAGAGCCTAGTTATCATTACTCAGTACTGGTACCCTGTGTATAGAGCCTAGTTATCATTACTCAGTACTGGTACCCTGTGTATAGAGCCTAGTTATCATTACTCAGTACTGGTACCCTGTGTATAGAGCCTAGTTATCATTACTCAGTACTGGTACTCTGTGTATAGAGCCTAGTTATCATTACTCAGTACTGGTACCCTGTGTATAGAGCCTAGTTATCATTACTCATTACTCAGTACTGGTACCCTGTGTATAGAGCCTAGTTATCATTACTCATTGACTAAGTACTGGTATAGAGCTTGTGTATATAGGTACCTAATTATAGAGCCTAGTTATCATTACTCAGTACTGGTACCCTGTGTATAGAGCCTAGTTATCATTACTTAGTACTGGTACCCCATGTATATAGCCTAGTTATCATTACTCATTGACTAGTACTGGTACCCTGTGTATAGAGCCCAGTTATCATTACTCATTGACTAAGTACTGGTACCTTGTGTATATAGCCTAATTATCATTACTCATTGACTCAGTACTGGTACCCTGTGTATAGAGCCTAGTTATCATTACTCAGTACTGGTACCCTGTGTATATAACCTAGTTATCATTACTCAGTACTGGTACCCTGTGTATAGAGCCTAGTTATCATTACTCAGTACTGGTACTCTGTGTATAGAGCCTAGTTATCATTACTTAGTACTGGTACCCCATGTATAGAGCCTAGTTATCATTACTCATTGACTCAGTACTGGTACCCTGTGTATAGAGCCCAGTTATCATTACTCATTGACTAAGTACTGGTACCTTGTGTATAGAGCCTAATTATCATTACTCAGTACTGGTACCCTGTGTATAGAGCCTAGTTATCATTACTCAGTACTGGTACCCTGTGTATAGAGCCTAGTTATCATTACTCAGTACTGGTACCCTTTGTATAGAGCCTAGTTATCATTACTCAGTACTGGTACCCTGTGTATAGAGCCTAGTTATCATTACTCAGTACTGGTACCCTGTGTATAGAGCCTAGTTATCATTACTCAGTACTGGTACCCTGTGTATAGAGCCTAGAAATCATTACCCAGTACTGGTACCCTGTGTATAGAGCCTAGTTATCATTACTCAGTACTGGTACTCTGTGTATAGAGCCTAGTTATCATTACTTAGTACTGGTACCCCATGTATAGAGCCTAGTTATCATTACTCATTGACTCAGTACTGGTACCCTGTGTATAGAGCCCAGTTATCATTACTCATTGACTAAGTACTGGTACCTTGTGTATAGAGCCTAATTATCATTACTCATTGACTCAGTACTGGTACCCTGTGTATAGAGCCTAGTTATCATTACTCAGTACTGGTACCCTGTGTATATAACCTAGTTATCATTACTCAGTACTGGTACCCTGTGTATAGAGCCTAGTTATCATTACTCAGTACTGGTACCCTGTGTATAGAGCCTAGTTAACATTACTCAGTACTGGTACCCTGTGTATAGAGCCTAGTTATCATTACTCAGTACTGGTACCCTGTGTATAGAGCCTAGTTATCATTACTCAGTACTGGTACCCTGTGTATAGAGCCTAGTTATCATTACTCAGTACTGGTACCCTGTGTATATAACCTAGTTATCATTACTCAGTACTGGTACTCTGTGTATAGAGCCTAGTTATCATTACTTAGTACTGGTACCCCATGTATAGAGCCTAGTTATCATTACTCATTGACTCAGTACTGGTACCCTGTGTATAGAGCCCAGTTATCATTACTCATTGACTAAGTACTGGTACCTTGTGTATAGAGCCTAATTATCATTACTCATTGACTCAGTACTGGTACCCTGTGTATAGAGCCTAGTTATCATTACTCAGTACTGGTACCCTGTGTATATAACCTAGTTATCATTACTCAGTACTGGTACCCTGTGTATAGAGCCTAGTTATCATTACTCAGTACTGGTACCCTGTGTATATAACCTAGTTATCATTACTCATTGGCTCAGTACTGGTACCCTGTGTATAGAGCCTAGTTATCATTACTTATTGACTCAGTACTGGTACCCTGTGTCATTGACTCAGTACTGGTACCCTGTGTATATAGCCTAGTTATCATTACTCATTGACTCAGTACTGGTACCCTGTGTATAGAGCCTAGTTATCATTACTCATTGACTCAGTACTGGTACCCTGTGTATAGAGCCTAGTTATCATTACTCAGTACTGGTACCCTGTGTATAGAGCCTAGTTATCATTACTCATTGACTCAGTACTGGTACCCTGTGTATATAACCTAGTTATCATTACTCAGTACTGGTACCCTGTGTATATAGCCTAGTTATCATTACTCATTGACTCAGTACTGGTACCCTGTGTATAGAGCCTAGTTATCATTACTCAGTACTGGTACCCTGTGTATAGAGCCTAGTTATCATTACTCAGTACTGGTACCCTGTGTATAGAGCCTAGTTATCATTACTCAGTACTGGTACCCTGTGTATAGAGCCTAGTTATCATTACTCATTGACTCAGTACTGGTACCCTGTGTATAGAGCCTAGTTATCATTACTCAGTACTGGTACCCTCTGTATAGAGCCTAGTTATCATTACTCAGTACTGGTACCCTGTGTATAGAGCCTAGTTATCATTACTCAGTACTGGTACCCTGTGTATAGAGCCTAGTTATCATTACTCAGTACTGGTACCCTGTGTATGCCTTCTGGTTTCTCTTTTTTTTGGAAAATATATTTCTTGTAAATGTAAACCTTTATTTAACTAGGCAAGCCAAAATCTTATTTTCAATGACGGCCTAGGAACTGTGGGTTAACTGGCTTGTTCAGGGGAAGAACTACAGATTTTTACCTTGTCAGCTCGGGGATTCGATCTTGCAACCTTTCGGTAACTAGTCCAACGCTCTAAACCACTAGACTACCGGCAGCCTCTTCAATTAGAATACTATATACTCTGAATATGAATCTCAGCATAGATGACACGACACCTGGTGATATTCAGGATATTCCTTTTGGATAACACTTCTACTGCATGTATAAAGCTTCAGAAAATGTACTAACCTTGAGAACATGCACTAACCTTTAGAACATGTACTAACCTTGAGAACATGCACTAACCTTTAGAACATGTACTAACCTTTAGAACATGTACTAACTTTTAGAACATGCACTAACCTTTAGAACATGCACTAACCTTTAGAACATGTTCTAACCTTTAGAACATGCACTAACCTTGAGAACATGTACTAACCTTGAGAACATGTACTAACTTTTAGAACATGTTCTAACCTTTAGAACATGCTCTAATCTTTAGAACATACACTAACCTTTAGAACACGTACTAACCTTGAGAACATGTACTAACCTTTAGAACATGCACTAACCTTTAGAACATGCACTAACCTTTAAAACATGTACTAACTTTTAGAACATGTACTAACTTTTAGAACATTTTCTAACCTTTAGAACATGCTCTAACCTTTAGAACATGTACTAACCTTTAGAACACGTTCTAACCTTTAGAACATGCTCTAACCTTTAGAACATGCACTAAACTTTAGAACTTACACTAACCTTGAGAACATGTACTAACCTTTAGAACATACACTAACCTTGAGAACATGTACTAACCTTTAGAACATGCACTAACCTTTAGAACATGTTCTAACCTTTAGAACATGTACTAACCTTTAGAACATGTACTAACCTTTAGAACATGTACTAACTTTTAGAACATGTTCTAACCTTTAGAACATGCACTAACCTTTAGAACATGTTCTAACCTTTAGAACATGCACTAACCTTTAGAACATGTTCTAACCTTTAGAACATGCACTAACCTTTAGAACATGTTCTAACCTTTAGAACATGCACTAACCTTTAGAACATGCACTAACCTTTAGAACATGTTCTAACCTTTAGAATATGTTCTAACCTTTAGAACATGCACTAACATTTAGAACATGCACTAACCTAATGTCTTGTAACAAGGCTTATAATACGTTATAGCTTAACATTGTCAACAGACTCAAACTGGTCTGTATTTAGTCAGGATGAGATTAGTTGCTTTACCGTTGCAACGCGCCGGATGATGGCTTGTCATAAAGTAGCTCTCGGTTGATGATGACAGCTGCTAGGTCCTCTGCACTGACAGAGGACCTAGCAGCACACACACTCACCCACCAACACACACACACACTCACCCACCGACACACACACACACTCACCCACCGACACACACACTCACCCATCAACACACACACACACACACTCACCCACCCACCGACACACACACTCACCCATCAACACACACACACACACTCACCCACCAACACACACACACACTCACCCACCAACACACACACACACTCACCCACCAACACACACACACACACTCACCCACCAACACACACACTCACCCACCAACACACACACTCACCCACCAACACACATTTTTCCCGACAGTTTACTATCAGTCATGTTCTCAGATAAGAGGATGACTGTATATTGTCCATTCAGATAGTGGAAAATAGTGGAGATACTGTTGAGTTTCTGCTTCCTTTGTCACTCAGCTTCCTAGGGAAACATCGTTACGACCATTCAATAACATCCTGTATGTAACAATTACATCTACACCAGTTAAGGGCAAAACACAAATGGAGCTGAAATATTTGAAATATGCAGCACATTGTGTTGAAATCGGCTCGACATTTTCATTCAAGTCCAGTCAGTTTCTCCTTGTAGAATAGAGAAGGTCTATAAATCACAACATTTAATAGAACATTATATCTCTACGACCTTCTCTGCATTTAATAACTGCATTGTTAGAAGTATTGGCCAAGAAGTTTGTCCTTGTGTGAGGGCAGAGCGACGTCTTTTCCTGGAGATTGGCACAGGAACTCAGTAAGAACTATACACGACATTGTATCTCTATGGCAGAGATAGTAAAATCTTACCCTACAAAGTCCAGAGTTCTGCTGGTGTTTCTGTTCGACCTGATAACTGTGGTGTCACTGTGTGATTAGAGGGAAGTATAAAGAAGAAAGATGAGTGGAACTTCGAGCTTCGAGGTCCAGATTTGTATTGGATGGCTTCTATGGTGTTCACTAGATAAATCATGACTGCATTCTTGTTTATTTACCCAGACAGTCACTCAGTAACAATTGCCATTGCTTTCCAGGGAGACATTGTTAGCTCATTGTGAAAGACCTTGGCATTGGGTCAGGCACACATCTTGTCCTGGAAGAGAACGGCACTCTGTACCTCGGTGATAGTGTTGTATCTCTCTCTCTCAGGCTGATGTCCCCTACAATGTATCGTCAAAGACAGATTCACAAGACTTGGACTGGTACACTTAACGCCACACATCTAGACATGTTGACACAAAAAAAGGTATAAACAGGGAGCCTAGTGGTTAGAGTGTAGAGGCGGCAGGTAGCCTAGTGGTTAGAGTGTAGAGGCGGCAGGGTAGCCTAGTGGTTAGAGTGTAGAGGTGGCAGGGTTGCCTAGTGGTTAGAGTGTAGAGGTGGCAGGGTTGCCTAGTGGTTAGAGTGTAGAGGTGGCAGGGTAGCCTAGTGGTTAGAGTGTAGAGGTGGCAGGGTTGCCTAGTGGTTAGAGTGTAGAGGCAGGTAGCCTAGTGGTTAGAGTGTAGAGGCGGCAGGGTTGCCTAGTGGTTAGAGTGTAGAGGCGGCAGGGTAGTCTAGTGGTTAGAGTGTAGAGGCAGGTAGCCTAGTGGTTAGAGTGTAGAGGCGGCAGGGTTGCCTAGTGGTTAGAGTGTAGAGGCGGCAGGGTAGTCTAGTGGTTAGAGTGTAGAGGCAGGTAGTCTAGTGGTTAGAGTGTAGAGGCGGCAGGGTAGCCTAGTGGTTAGAGTGTAGAGGCGGCAGGTAGCCTAGTGGTTAGAGTGTAGAGGTGGCAGGGTTGCCTAGTGGTTAGAGTGTAGAGGTGGCAGGGTTGCCTAGTGGTTAGAGTGTAGAGGTGGCAGGGTAGCCTAGTGGTTAGAGTGTAGAGGTGGCAGGGTTGCCTAGTGGTTAGAGTGTAGAGGCAGGTAGCCTAGTGGTTAGAGTGTAGAGGCGGCAGGGTTGCCTAGTGGTTAGAGTGTAGAGGCGGCAGGGTAGTCTGGTGGTTAGAGTGTAGAGGCAGGTAGTCTAGTGGTTAGAGTGTAGAGGCGGCAGGGTAGTCTAGTGGTTAGAGTGTAGAGGCAGGTAGTCTAGTGGTTAGAGTGTAGAGGCGGCAGGGTAGTCTAGTGGTTAGAGTGTAGAGGCAGGTAGCCTAGTGGTTAGAGTGTAGAGGGCAGGGTTGCCTAGTGGTTAGAGTGTAGAGGCAGGTAGCCTAGGGTAGTCTAGTGGTTTAGAGTGTAGAGGCAGGTAGCCTAGTGGTTAGAGTGTAGAGGCGGCAGGGTGGTTAGCCTAGTGGTTAGAGTGTAGAGGCGGCAGGTAGCTAGTGGTTAGTGGTTAGTGGTTAGAGTGTAGAGGTGGCAGGGTTGCCTAGTGGTTAGAGTGTAGAGGTGGCAGGGTTGCCTAGTGGTTAGAGTGTAGAGGTGGCAGGGTAGCCTAGTGGTTAGAGTGTAGAGGTGGCAGGGTTTGCCTAGTGGTTAGAGTGTAGAGGCAGGTAGCCTAGTGGTTAGAGTGTAGAGGTGGCAGGGTAGCCTAGTGGTTAGAGTGTAGAGGCAGGTAGCCTAGTGGTTAGTGTAGAGGGCAGGTAGCCTGTGGTTAGAGTGTAGAGGCAGGTAGTCTAGTGGTTAGAGTGTAGAGGCGGCAGGTAGTCTAGTGGTTAGAGTGTAGAGGCAGGTAGCCTAGTGGTTAGAGTGTAGAGGTGGCAGGTAGCCTAGTGGTTAGAGTGTAGAGGCAGGTAGCCTAGTGGTTAGAGTGTAGAGGTGGCAGGTAGCCTAGTGGTTAGAGTGTAGAGGCAGGTAGCCTAGTGGTTAGAGTGAGGGCGGCAGAGGTGGCAGGTGTAGAGGAGGCAGGGTAGCCTAGTGGTTAGAGTGTAGAGGCAGGTAGCCTAGTGGTTAGAGTGTAGAGGCAGGTAGCCTAGTGGTTAGAGTGTAGAGGCGGCAGGTAGCAGTGGTTAGAGTCAGGTAGCCTAGTGGTTAGAGTGTAGAGGCGGCAGGTAGTCTAGTGGTTAGAGTGTAGAGGCAGGTAGCCTAGTGGTTAGAGTGTAGAGGTGGCAGGGTAGTCTAGTGGTTAGAGTGTAGAGGCGGCAGGTAGTCTAGTGGTTAGAGTGTAGAGGCGGCAGGTAGCCTAGTGGTTAGAGTGTAGAGGCGGCAGGTAGCCTAGTGGTTAGAGTGTAGAGGCAGGTAGCCTAGTGGTTAGAGTGTAGAGGCGGCAGGTAGCCTAGTGGTTAGAGTGTAGAGGTGGCAGGGTAGCCTAGTGGTTAGAGTGTAGAGGAGGCAGGGTGGCCTAGTGGTTAGAGTGTAGAGGCGGCAGGTAGCCTAGTGGTTAGAGTGTAGAGGCAGGTAGTCTAGTGGTTAGAGTGTAGAGGCGGCAGGTAGCCTAGTGGTTAGAGTGTAGAGGCAGGTAGTCTAGTGGTTAGAGTGTAGAGGCGGCAGGTAGTCTAGTGGTTAGAGTGTAGAGGCAGGTAGCCTAGTGGTTAGAGTGTAGAGGTGGCAGGGTAGCCTAGTGGTTAGAGTGTAGAGGCAGGTAGTCTAGTGGTTAGAGTGTAGAGGCGGCAGGTAGTCTAGTGGTTAGAGTGTAGAGGCAGGTAGCCTAGTGGTTAGAGTGTAGAGGCGGCAGGTAGTCTAGTGGTTAGAGTATAGAGGCGGCAGGTAGTCTAGTGGTTAGAGTGTAGACGCAGGTAGCCTAGTGGTTAGAGTGTAGAGGCGGCAGGTAGTCTAGTGGTTAGAGTGTAGAGGTGGCAGGGTAGCCTAGTGGTTAGTGTAGAGGTGGCAGGGTAGCCTAGTGGTTAGAGTGTAGAGGCAGGTAGCCTAGTGGTTAGAGTGTAGAGGCGGCAGGTAGCCTAGTGGTTAGAGTGTAGAGGCAGGTAGCCTAGTGGTTAGAGTGTAGAGGCGGCAGGTAGCCTAGTGGTTAGAGTGTAGAGGCAGGTAGCCTAGTGGTTAGAGTGTAGAGGTGGCAGGGTAGCCTAGTGGTTAGAGTGTAGAGGCAGGTAGCCTAGTGGTTAGAGTGTAGAGGTGGCAGGGTAGCCTAGTGGTTAGAGTGTAGAGGCAGGTAGCCTAGTGGTTAGAGTGTAGAGGCGGCAGGTAGCCTAGTGGTTAGAGTGTAGAGGCGGCAGGTAGTCTAGTGGTTAGAGTGTAGAGGCGGCAGGTAGTCTAGTGGTTAGAGTGTAGAGGCGGCAGGTAGCCTAGTGGTTAGAGTGTAGAGGCGGCAGGTAGTCTAGTGGTTAGAGTGTAGAGGCGGCAGGGAGCCTAGTGGTTAGAGTGTAGAGGTGGCAGGTAGCCTAGTGGTTAGAGTGTAGAGGCGGCAGGTAGCCTAGTGGTTAGAGTGTAGAGGCGGCAGGTAGCCTAGTGGTTAAAGCGTTGGACTAGTTACCGAAAGGTTGCAAGATCGAATCCCGAGCTGACAAGGTAAAAATCTGTCGTTCTGCCCCTGAACAGGCAGTTAACCCACTGTTCCTAGACCAGTTAACCCACTGTTCCTAGACCAGTTAACCCACTGTTCCTAGGCCAGTTAACCCACTGTTCCTAGACCAGTTAACCCACTGTTCCTAGACCAGTTAACCCACTGTTCCTAGACCAGTTAACCCACTGTTCCTAGACCAGTTAACCCACTGTTCCTAGACCAGTTAACCCACTGTTCCTAGGGCCGTCATTGACAATAAGAATTTGTTCTTAACTGACTTGCCTAGTTAAATAAAGGTAAAATAAAAATTACCTGACTGCAGGATTTAATCAAGTGTTACACAAATCCAACACCATTCTATGTTAAAGTAGAATTAAACAAATTGACATTAAACATTTTTTCTCAAAACGGAGAAAACTTTATTTAGATTTTTTTTCCCCCCTCATATTACAATAGATCAACTCTAAAACAACGTCTTTAGAATTTGTGGCCCTTTCCGAAATAAGGACACAACTTAAAGCACTTAACCAACAGAATTCAAGTAAATTCAAATTCATATTAATTGTGTTCACTTTGCGGCTTCATTGCACCAGGGCGGCAGCTATGGAGAACAGGTAGTCCAGCCCTCAGAGAGTAGGTGGCAGGATTGGGGTCAATTCCAGTTCAAGTCAGGTAGCCTAAAAAATGTTATCCCTTACCCACTGATTTGCATCAGATATATTTCAGTCCAACCAATGTTAAAGTATATATACACATACACACACACACACAAAATATATACACCACAAGTTTTAGAACACCATCATATAAGGTTTATGTATTTTATTTACTATTTTCTATATTGTAGAATAATAGTGAAGACATCAACACTATGAAACACATATGGAATCATGTAGTAACCAACAGTGTTAAAACAAATCAAAATATATTTTATATTTGTGATTCATCAATTAGCCACCCTTTGCCTTGATGACAGATTTTCACACTCTTTGGCATTCTCTCAACCAGCTTCACCTGGAATGCTTTTCCAACAGTCTTGATGGGGTTCCAACATACGCTGAGCACTTGTTGGCCGCTTTTCCTTCACTCTGCGGTCCGACTCATCCCAAACCATCTCAATTGGGTTGAGGTTGGGTGATTGTTGGGGCCAGGTCATCTGATGCAGCACTCCATCACTCTCCTTCTTTGTCAAATAGCCCTTACACAGCCTGGAGGTTCATTGTCCTGCTGAAAAACAAATGATAGTCCCACTAAGCCCAAACCAGATGGGCTGGCGTATCGCTGCAGAATGTTGTGGTAACCATGGTGATTAAGTGTGCCTTGAATACTAAATAACTCACAGACAGTGTCACCAGCAAAGCAGCATCACACCTCCTCCTCCATGCTTCACGGTGGGAACCACATATGTGGCGATTGTCCGTTCACCCACACCGCGTCTCACAAAGACATGGAGGTTGGAACCAAAAATCTCACATTTGGACAGATTTCCACTGGTTTAATGTCCATTATTCGTGTTTCTTGGCCCAAGCAAGTGTCTTATGATTGGTGTCCTTTAGTAGTAGTGGTTTCTTTAGTAGTGGTCTCCTCTGAACAGTTGATGTTGAGATGTGTCTGTTACTTTAACTCTGCAAAGCATTTATTTGGGCTGCAATCTGAGGCTGGTAACTCTAATGAACTTATCCCCTGCCGCAGAGGTAACTCTGGGTCTTCCGTTCCTGTGGCGGTCCTCATGAGAGCCAGTTTCATCATAGCGCCTGATGGTTTTTTGCGACTGCACTTGAAGAAACTTTCAAAGTTCTTTAATTTTTTTCCAGATTGACTGACCTTCATGTCTTAAAGTAATGATGGACTGTCGTTTCTCTTTGCTCATTTGTGCTGTTCTTGCCATAATATGGACTTGGTCTTTTACCAAATAGGGCTATATTCCTTATACTAACCCTACCTTGTCACAACACAACTGATTGGCTCAGTCAATCTGTGTGGACCCCAGGATTCCACAAATGTAACTTTTAACAAGGCACACCTGTTAATTGTAATGCATTCCAGGTGACTACCTCATGAAGCTGGTTGAGAGAATGCCAGGAGTGTGCAAAGCTGTCATCAAGGCAAATGGTGGCTATATGAAGAATCTCAAATATATTTGGATTTGTTTAACACTTTTTTGGTTACTACATGATTCCATATGTGTTATTTCATAGTTTTGATGTCTTCACTATTATTCTATAAATGTAGAAAATAGTACAAACATTTAAAAAATGAAACCCTTGAATGAGTCAGTGTTCTAACACTCCAAACTGAGTGTTCTAACCTTGAATGAGTAGGTGTTCTAACACTCCAAACTGAGTGTTCTAACCTTGAATGAGTCAGTGTTCTAACACTCCAAACTGAGTGTTCTAACCTTGAATGAGTAGGTGTTCTAACACTCCAAACTGAGTGTTCTAACCTTGAATGAGTCAGTGTTCTAAAACTTTTGACCGGTAGTGTAAGTGGTATATATATTTTTATACATATATATCTATATATGGCTGTTTAAATATCCACATTATTCAACACTGACCTCTAGAGGCCATTAAACTCCCTACACCCGTTTACCACTATAGAACACCCTTTTCACACTATGCAGGTTCGGATATGATCTTTTTACATTGCCGGGTACAGCA
This sequence comes from Oncorhynchus nerka, assembly GCF_034236695.1. Classification (NCBI taxonomy): domain Eukaryota; kingdom Metazoa; phylum Chordata; class Actinopteri; order Salmoniformes; family Salmonidae; genus Oncorhynchus; species Oncorhynchus nerka. Next base: position 97,927,700 of record NC_088410.1, on the reverse strand, counting down.
CCATTCCAGCAACTATGCTGGACGTGTAACCGGGCCGGGCCGGTACAGCTGGGCTCCGCGGTGTGAAAAAGGGGTACAAGAGCAAACATAGGAGCAATTCAGTTACATTTTTATGAATATTTTATATTAATTGTCACTGGCATTTGACAAAGTACAATAACCCCCCAAAAAATTATAATATAGGAAATAATTTAACAGTTTTGAAGCTATACATCATTTTGACTCTTGACTGGTTAGCTTGACAAAGTTTTGCAAAACAACAGTCAATCTGAAACACTAAAATAATGAAAAGTTGTCTGCCATTGTTTGTTGTCATAACTTCAATTTAAACGGAGAAGGTTGCATCCTTAAAGCGATAGTAGTCTTAGTATTAATGAGTAGATTTAATAGGGCTGGATGCGGCAACGAGCTCTGTTCTGTCCTGGAGCTGTTCTTGTCTGTTAAATGGTATGTATTAATGTCATGTTCTGTGTTCTGTTTCATGTTCTGTGTTCTGTTTCATGTTCTGTGCTCTGTTTCATGTTCTGTGCTCTGTGTTCTGTTTCATGTTCTGTGCTCTGTGTTCTGTTTCATGTTCTGTATAATGTTTCATGTTCTGTGTTCTGTATTATGTGTCATGTTCTGTGTTCTGTATTATGTGTCATGTTCTGTGTTCTGTATTATGTTTCATGTTTCATGTTCTGTATTATGTGTCATGTTCTGTGTTCTGTATTATGTGTCATGTTTCATGTTCTGTATTATGTGTCATGTTCTGTGTTCTGTATTATGTGTTCTGTATTATGTTTCATGTTCTGTGTTCTGTATTATGTGTCATGTTTCATGTTCTGTATTATGTGTCATGTTTCATGTTCTGTATTATGTGTCATGTTCTGTGTTCTGTATTATGTGTTCTGTATTATGTTTCATGTTCTGTGTTCTGTATTATGTTTCATGTTCTGTGTTCTGTATTATGTTTCATGTTCTGTGTTCTGTATTATGTTTCATGTTCTGTGTTCTGTATTATGTTTCATGTTCTGTGTTCTGTATTATGTTTCATGTTCTGTGTTCTGTATTATGTGTCATGTTTCATGTTCTGTATTATGTGTCATGTTCTGTGTTCTGTATTATGTGTTCTGTGTTCTGTATTATGTTTCATGTTCTGTGTTCTGTATTATGTTTCATGTTCTGTGTTCTGTATTATGTTTCATGTTCTGTGTTCTGTATTATGTTTCATGTTCTGTGTTCTGTATTATGTTTCATGTTCTGTGTTCTGTATTATGTTTCATGTTCTGTGTTCTGTATTATGTTTCATGTTCTGTGTGGACCCCAAGAAGAGTAGCTGCTGCTTTTGCAACAACTAATGATGATGCTAATATAATAACAAATACAAGAGCAGTAGCTATCTTACAGCTACAAATCCCCAAAATTAAAACATACCAAATTAAAACATCAAAAGAAAAAAGTTATATTAAAAAAAAGGCCAACAAAAATCTGGAGAAAAAAAAAATAAAATCTTATTTTTGTACAATTCAAATTGCTACACGTCAGATAAAGAAAGTCTTGATAATTTGTCTAAGTGTCCTTCTGTCTAAAATATCACGTCTCTTTCCCCTGTCAAACTAGTGCAGACTTCCAAATGGAACCCAAGACCCTACACCCAAGAACATCTTAAGAGGCATTGAAAAGCAATGCAATATTCTCTGAAACTACAAGAGCGCCAGGCGTGTAGTTGCTAGGGGTTACATTCGGGAATTCAGTGGGTAGCCTGTCATGTCCAACAACACCATCAGTCATCGGTCCTTCACCATTACCATCTCACACCTGCTTCAAATACCATCTTTTTATTTCATATTTTCTCTTTGTGCATATGAATTCACATTCATAGGGGGGGGGGGGGTCCCCCAATTTCTCCAGCTTAAGTGGCAATGGGTGGATACTTGTTGTGTCCCTTTTGTCACTTCCTGGTTGTCATGTCCTGTTCGCTGTTTTAGTCGCTCATAGACAGGAAGAGTTGGTCCTCCAGATCCGAGGTGTCAGTGCTGCCGTCTGAGCTGTCGGAACTGTCAGCTGTATGGGAAGACAGACAACGACATAGAAAGATGGTGTGAGTGTGTGTACCTACTAACTTTTACTGTTCCCCAACAAACTATCATGGTCCAAACACACCAAGACAGTTGTGAAGAGGGCACGACAATGCCTATTCCCCCTCAGGAGACTGAAAAGATTTGTCAGGGGGCCCCAGATCCTCAAAAAGTTCTACAGCTGCACCATCGAGAGCATCCTGACTGGTTGCATCACTGCCTGGTACGGCAACTGCTCGGCCTCCGACCACAAGGCACTACAGAGGGTAGTGCGTATGGCCCAGTACATCACTAGGGCCAAGCTTCCTGCCATCCAGGACCTCAATACCAGGCGGTGTCAGAGCAAGACCCTAAAAATGTTCAAAGACTCCAGCCACCCTAGTCATAGACTGTTCTCTCTGCTACCGCACAGCAAGCGGTACCGGAGCGCCAAGTCTAGGACCAAGAGGCTTCTAAACAGCTTCTACCCCCAAAGCCATAAGACTCCTGAACAGCTTCTACCCCCAAAGCCATAAGACTCCTGAACAGCTTCTACACCCAAAGCCATAAGACTCCTGAACAGCTTCTACCCCCAAAGCCATAAGACTCCTGAACAGCTTCTACCCCCAAAGCCATAAGACTCCTGAACAGCTTCTACCCCCAAAGCCATAAGACTCCTGAACAGCTTCTACCCCCAAAGCCATAAGACTCCTGAACAGCTTCTACCCCCAAAGCCATAAGACTCCTGAACAGCGAATCAAATGACCACCCAGACTATTTACATCATCTGTCCCCTCCCATCCATACGCTGCTGCAGCTACTCTGTTTATCATCGATGCACAAGTCACTTTAACAACTCTACCTACATGTACATACTACCTCAATTACATCGACTAACCGGTGCCCCCGCACATAGACTCTGTACCGTAATACCCTGTATATAGCCTCCACATTGACTCTGTACCGGTACCCCCTGTATATAGCCTCCACATTGACTCTGTACTGGTACCCCCTGTATATAGCCTCCACATTGACTCTGTACCGTAACACCCTGTATATAGCCTCCACATTGACTCTGTACCGGTACCCCCTGTATATAGCCTCCACATTGTATATAGCCTCCACATTGACTCTGTACTGGAACCCCCTGTATATAGCCTCCACATTGACTCTGTACTGGTACCCCCTGTATATAGTCTCCACATGGACTCTGTACCGGTACCCCCTGTATATAGCCTCCACATTGACTCTGTACCGTAACACCCTGTATATAGACTCCACATTGACTCTGTACTGGTACCCCCTGTATATAGCCTCCACATTGACTCTGTACCGTAACACCCTGTATATAGCCTCCACATTGACTCTGTACCGGTACCCCCTGTATTTAGCCTCCACATTGACTCTGTACTGGTACCCCCTGTATATAGCCTCCACATTGACTCTGTACCGTAACACCCTGTATATAGCCTCCACATTGACTCTGTACCGGTACCCCCTGTATATAGCCTCCACATTGACTCTGTACCGGTACCCCCTGTATGTAGCCTCCACATTGACTCTGTACCGGTACCCCCTGTATATAGCCTCCACATTGACTCTGTACCGGTACCCCCTGTATGTAGCCTCCACATTGACTCTGTACCGGTACCCCTGTATATAGCCTCCACATTGACTCTGTACCGTAACACCCTGTATATAGCCTCCACATTGACTCTGTACTGGTACCCCCTGTATATAGCCTCCACATTGACTCTGTACCGTAACACCCTGTATATAGCCTCCACATTGACTCTGTACTGGTACCCCCTGTATATAGCCTCCACATTGACTCTGTACTGGTACCCCCTGTATATAGCCTCCACATTGACTCTGTACCGGTGCCCCCTGTATATAGTCTCCACATTGACTCTGTACCGGTACCCCCTGTATATAGTCTCCACATTGACTCTGTACCGTAATACCCTATATAGCCTCCACATTGACTCTGTCTGTATATAGCCTCCACATTGACTCTGTACCCTGTATATAGTCTCCACATTGACTCTGTACCGTAACACCCTGTATATAGCCTCCACATTGACTCTGTCTGTACCGTAACACCCTGTATATAGCCTCCACATTGACTCTGTACCGACTCTGTAACACCCTGTATATAGCCTCCACATTGACTCTGTACCGTAACACCCTGTATATAGCCTCCACATTGACTCTGTACCGTAACACCCTGTATATAACCTCCACATTGACTCTGTACCTCCACATTGACTCTGTACCGTAACACCCTGTATATAGCCTCCACATTGACTCTGTACCGTAACACCCTGTATATAGCCTCCACATTGACTCTGTACCGTAACACCCTGTATATAACCTCCACATTGACTCTGTACCGTAACACCCTGTATATAGCCTCCACATTGACTCTGTAACCGTTGAACACCCTGTATATAGCCTCCACATTGACTCTGTACCCCTGTAACACCTGTACCGTAACTGTATATAACCTCCACATTGACTCTGTGTACCCTGTATATAGCCTCCACATAGCCTCCACATTGACTCTGTACCGTAACACCCTGTATATAGCCTCCACATTGACTCTGTACCGTAACACCCTGTATATAACCTCCACATTGACTCTGTACCGTAACACCCTGTATATAACCTCCACATTGACTCTGTACCGTAACACCCTGTATATAACCTCCACATTGACTCTGTACCGTAACACCCTGTATATAACCTCCACATTGACTCTGTACCGTAACACCCTGTATATAGCCTCCACATTGACTCTGTACCGTAACACCCTGTATATAGTCTTGTTATTGTACTGCTGCTATTTCATTATTTGCTATTTACATTTTTTTACTTATCTATTTTTTTTACTAAACACTTATTTTTCTTAAAACTGCATTGTTGGTTATGGGCTTGTAAGAAAGCATTTCACTGTAAGGTCTACTACACCTGTTGTATTCAGCATTTCACTGTAAGGTCTACTACACCTGTTGTATTCAGCATTTCACTGAAAGGTCTACACCTGTTGTATTCGGCGCATGTGACAAATACAATTTGATGTTAAAATTTGATTTGGATTTTTTTTGCCCAAAAATCAAATCGATCAATGAATCAGACATCATCCTCTTGGTGCCTGGGGAAACAGTGCCTGGCCAATGCTGCCGGTCTTTGTCTGCTTTTTTCTCTCGCTTCTAGACTAGTGGATGTTTTGTGTGTGTGTGTGTGTGTGTCCACCTGGCCATGCTGCTGTTCCAGTTTCAACTGACCTGAACCCTAGGACCATGCCCCAGGACTACCTGACATGATGACTCCTTGCTGTCCCCAGTCCACCTGGCCATGCTGCTGCTCCAGTTTCAACTGTTCTGCCTTATTATTATTCGACCATGCTGGTCATTTATGAACATTTGAACATCTTGGCCACGTTCTGTTATAATCTCTACCCGGCACAGCCAGAAGAGGACTGGCCACCCCACATAGCCTGGTTCCTCTCTAGGTTTCTTCCTAGGTTTTGGCCTTTCTAGGGAGTTTTTCCTAGCCACCGTGCTTCTACACCTGCATTGCTTGCTGTTTGGGGTTTTAGGCTGGGTTTCTGTACAGAACTTTGAGATATCAGCTGATGTACGAAGGGCTATATAAATAAATTTGATTTGATTTGTGTGTGTGTGTGTGTGTGTGTGATAAATGCTTTTCCCAAGAAAGACACCGCAGTTACTCACATCCCAGGTCAATCTCAGCATCGTTGTTCGAGTCATCATCATCATCATCATCATCAGCATGGAGCAGCCTGGCCACTGCTTCATCATCCGAGGGAGAGAAGTCGTTACCTCCATCCTCCTCTCCGTCTCCTCCCTCGATCAGCTCGGCCAACAGCGGGTCAGTCTCCATGTCATCATCGTCGTCATCTTCATCGTCGTCAGAGTCTTCATCACCGTCTTGATCCTCCTGGTGGGAAGGTGCCACATTTTGAACACAAATCAACACAAGGTGAAACAAGATTAAATATATATATATATATAATAAAAAAAAACACATCAATATATTTGAACACAGTTAACACAAGGGCAAACAGTGGGGAGAGGCTTGGATAGAAGCAGGTGTTTTAGTGACGGGCTAAGATAGGAACAAAGGTTCTGGTGTGTAACCCTGTGGGCTCTCAGAACCCAGATCAAAGAGCACTGGGCAGTATGGGTTGAAATGGAGAGACTGGATATTAGAGATTAGGAACACTAGGAGAGAGCTGATGTAGATAAAAGTTACACTGAGTTTAGTAGAGAGAAGGACAGCATTTCTTACCTGATCTTCATCATCCTCTCCCTCCTCCGCTAGTCTCTGTCTCCCCACTTCATACAGGCGACACACCGTGTCCATGTTGATAGAGTCCTGGTTCTAAAGACGAACACACAACTTGAGATGAACTGCCGACCGACTTGAGATGAACTGCCGACCAACAGAGAGAACTACACTTCCCACATTCCACTCTTTAGAAGAACTGCCGACCGACAGAGAGAACTACACTTCCCACATTCCACTCTTTAGAAGAACTGCCGACCGACAGAGAGAACTACACTTCCCACATTCCAGTCTTTAGATGAACTGTTGACCGACAGAGAGAACTACACTTCCCACATTCCACTCTTCAGTTTCTTTTTGGATGTCTATTTGGGACTCAGAGTAGAACAGAGAGCAATAATATGGCATCATCAGGGAGCATTGCACCACCCTAATCCCTAACCCTTTACCCCCTAACCCCTAGCCCTTTACCCCTTACCCCTAGCACTAAACCCCTAATCCCTAGCCCTTTACCCCCTAACCCCTAGCCCTTTACCCATAGCCCTTTACCCCTAGCCCCTAATCCCTAACACCTAACCCTTTACCCCCTAACCCTTTACCCATAGCCCTTTACCCCTAGCCCCTAATCCTTAACCCCTAGCACTAAACCCCTAATCCCTAGCCCTTTACCCCTAGCCCCTAATCCTTAACCCCTAGCCCCTAATCCTTAACCTCTAGCCCCTAATCCTTAACCTCTAGCCCCTAATCCTTAACCTCTAGCCCTTTACCCCTAGCCCCTAATCCTTAACCCCTAGCCCCTAATCCTTTACCCCTAGCCCCTAATCCTTTACCCCTAGCCCCTAATCCTTTACCCCTAGCCCCTAATCCTTAACCCCTAGCCCCTAATCCTTAACCCCTAGCACTAAACCCCTAATCCCTAGACCTTTACCCCTAGCCCCTAATCATTAACCCCTAATCCCTAAATAAGAATATGGTACACAAACAATACAGCTCATTCTTCCTACATGATAACAACCATATACTGATTGACAGGTAGAATGGAACGGTCAGGAGCAGAGCTAAAAGACGTAACATGGAATATCAGCAATGGAAATAAAACCGGGAAGTTTACCTCGATGACAGCCAGGTAGCAGTCCCTAGTGTCAGTACACAGGTCAAAGATATTCCTCTTCACATCTACAGTAGCTGAGGAAGAACATACAACCAGAAGTTCATTTCAACCAACATGCCACAGGACACAAAACAAAATCCCCAAAGCTTGACCTATGACCTTCAGGTCATACCGATGGGTTTGTAGTCGGTGGCGTCAAAGGTTCTGAAGGAGGAACCAAAGGGACTCTTCATCTGTTGGTCCATCACGTCATCCTCCTCATCAGCCTGGAGCATGGCTCCGTACATGACCGTAGCGTTGTTGTTGAACACTCCTCTACACTGGTCCAAGGCAGGCACAGTGTGGAGGAGATGGAACGTTCTCAGGTCCCACTGGCATAGCTGGTCAAGGTGATCATCACTTACAATGTTTTTACCTGGATAAAGTCAGGCCATAGTTATAAAGGCTACGATTAGATCTCCCCTGAGTTTTTACAGCAGCAGAATGCCAAATCCCAGGAGCATTTTTTACAGATGATATTTTTTTGGATTTGTTTAAATTAGTTAGTTAGATTTTTTTAATAAAAGTGAGCATTAAATGTATTGCAGTGAGTTGTGACTGTTCTTTTTGTTAATAAAGTTTTTCATTTCCTTCATGTTAATAATGTTAGAGGTTAACCAAAACAGGAAGTAATAAGGACCAAAACAGGAAGTAATAAGGACCAAAACAGGAAGTAACAAAGACCAAAACAGGAAGTAACAAGGACCAAAACAGGAAGTAATAAGGACCAAAACAGGAAGTAATAAGGACCAAAACAGGAAGTAATAAGAACCAAAACAGGAAGTAATAAGGACCAAAACAGGAAGTAATAAGGATACAATTTCTGTGTTGATGATGACCTCGAGGCGGTTGGGATGGAACACGCCGCTGATGTTCATATTGAACTTGTCAAACTTGTGGATGGCCTGAGCAGAGCGCACATCCCACATGACCCCGTCGTTGAGCACCAGGTCGTCGCTAGGGTTAAAGGTCGCACAGTTCCTCTTGTAGTTGTTGGCCAGGCCAGGGTCATTAAGGGTCAGCAACTTCTGGCCTGACTGGATGTCATAGATCTGGACACAAATGAAGGTGAAATTAACATCATAAACTTGAGAAAACTGGTGCTGGGAAAACAAAAACAGGAATGGATTTTAAAAATATAATTTTAAAACAAGAATGGGATAAAAAAAAAAAAGAATGTATAAAAATAAAATTTAAAAACAAGAATGGATTTAAAAAACAAACAAATAAAAACACAAAAAAAACAATGGATAAAAAAAATAAAAAAGTAAAACAAGAGGCTCATAGGAAGCACCGTGAGAGGCCCGCTCACTGCTCATAGGAAGCACCGTGAGAGGCCCGCTCACTGCTCATAGGAAGCACCGTGAGAGGCCCGCTCACTGCTCATAGGAAGCACCGTGAGAGGCCCGCTCACTGCTCATAGGAAGCACCGTGAGAGGCCCGCTCACTGCTCATAGGAAGCACCGTGAGAGGCCCGCTCACTGCTCATAGGAAGCACCGTGAGAGGCCCGCTCACTGCTCATAGGAAGCACCGTGAGAGGCCCGCTCACTGCTCATAGGAAGCACCGTGAGAGGCCCGCTCACTGCTCATAGGAAGCACCGTGAGAGGCCCGCTCACTGCTCATAGGAAGCACCGTGAGAGGCCCGCTCACTGCTCATAGGAAGCACCGTGAGAGGCCCGCTCACTGCTCATAGGAAGCACCGTGAGAGGCCCGCTCACTGCTCATAGGAAGCACCGTGAGAGGCCCGCTCACTGCTCATAGGAAGCACCGTGAGAGGCCCGCTCACTGCTCATAGGAAGCACCGTGAGAGGCCCGCTCACTGCTCATAGGAAGCACCGTGCGCGGGCCGCTCACTGCTCATAGGAAGCACCGTGCGCGGGC
>NC_088410.1:97863317-97913317 GCF_034236695.1 Oncorhynchus nerka | reverse complement strand
AGGGGTTAGCTAAAGAGATGGAGAGAGAGACATCATGAAGGGGTTAGTTAAAGAGATGGAGAGAGAGAGAGATCATGAAGGGGTTAGTTAAAGAGATGGAGAGAGACATCATGAAGGGGTTAGTTAAAGAGATGGAGAGAGAGAGACATCATGAAGGGGTTAGTTAAAGAGATGGAGAGACATCATGAAGGGGTTAGCTAAAGAGATGGAGGGAGACATCATGAAGGGGTTAGTTAAAGAGATGGAGAGAGAGAGAGACATCATGAAGGGGTTAGCTAAAGAGATGGAGAGAGAGAGAGACATCATGAAGGGGTTAGCTAAAGAGATGGAGAGAGAGAGAGACATCATGAAGGGGTTAGCTAAAGAGATGGAGAGAGAGAGACATCATGAAGGGGTTAGTTAAAGAGATGGAGAGAGAGAGAGATCATGAAGGGGTTAGTTAAAGAGATGGAGAGAGACATCATGAAGGGGTTAGTTAAAGAGATGGAGAGAGAGAGACATCATGAAGGGGTTAGTTAAAGAGATGGAGAGAGAGAGACATCATGAAGGGGTTAGTTAAAGAGATGGAGAGAGAGAGAGACATCATGAAGGGGTTAGCTAAAGAGATGGAGAGAGAGAGAGACATCATGAAGGGGTTAGTTAAAGAGATGGAGAGAGAGAGAGACATCATGAAGGGGTTAGCTAAAGAGATGGAGAGAGAGAGAGAGAGAGAGAGAGAGAGAGAGAGAGAGAGAGAGACATCATGAAGGGGTTAGCTAAAGAGATGGAGAGAGACATCATGAAGGGGTTAGCTAAAGAGAGAGAGAGACATCATGAAGGGGTTAGTTAAAGAGAGAGAGAGACATCATGAAGGGGTTAGCTAAAGAGATGGAGGGAGAGGGAGAGAGACATCATGAAGGGGTTAGCTAAAGAGATGGAGAGAGAGAGACATCATGAAGGGGTTAGCTAAAGAGATGGAGAGAGACATCATGAAGGGGTTAGTTAAAGAGATGGAGAGAGACATCATGAGGGGGTTAGTTAAAGAGATGGAGAGAGACATCATGAAGGGGTTAGTTAAAGAGATGGAGAGAGACATCATGAAGGGGTTAGCTAAAGAGATGGAGAGAGAGAGAGACATCATGAAGGGGTTAGCTAAAGAGATGGAGAGAGAGAGACACATCATGAAGGGGTTAGCTAAAGAGATGGAGAGAGACATCATGAAGGGGTTAGCTAAAGAGATGGAGAGAGACATCATGAAGGGGTTAGCTAAAGAGATGGAGAGAGACATCATGAAGGGGTTAGCTAAAGAGATGGAGAGAGACATCATGAAGGGGTTAGCTAAAGAGATGGAGAGAGACATCATGAAGGGGTTAGCTAAAGAGATGGAGAGAGACATCATGAAGGGGTTAGCTAAAGAGATGGAGAGAGAGAGAGACATCATGAAGGGGTTAGCTAAAGAGATGGAGAGAGAGAGACACATCATGAAGGGGTTAGCTAAAGAGATGGAGAGAGAGAGAGACATCATGAAGGGGTTAGTTAAAGAGATGGAGAGAGACATCATGAAGGGGTTAGTTAAAGAGATGGAGAGAGAGAGACATCATGAAGGGGTTAGCTAAAGAGATGGAGAGAGAGAGACATCATGAAGGGGTTAGCTAAAGAGATGGAGAGAGAGAGACATCATGAAGGGGTTAGCTAAAGAGATGGAGAGAGAGAGACATCATGAAGGGGTTAGCTAAAGAGATGGAGAGAGAGAGACATCATGAAGGGGTTAGCTAAAGAGATGGAGAGAGAGAGACATCATGAAGGGGTTAGCTAAAGAGATGGAGAGAGAGAGACATCATGAAGGGGTTAGCTAAAGAGATGGAGAGAGAGAGACATCATGAAGGGGTTAGCTAAAGAGATGGAGAGAGACATCATGAAGGGTTTAGCTAAAGAGATGGAGAGAGAGAGACATCATGAAGGGGTTAGTTAAAGAGATGGAGAGAGCGACATCATGAAGGGGTTAGCTAAAGAGATGGAGAGAGAGACATCATGAAGGGGTTAGCTAAAGAGATGGAGAGAGAGAGAGAGAAATCATGAAGGGGTTAGCTAAAGAGATGGAGAGAGAGAGACATCATGAAGGGGTTAGTTAAAGAGATGGAGAGAGAGAGAGACATCATGAAGGGGTTAGCTAAAGAGATGGAGAGAGAGAGACATCATGAAGGGGTTAGCTAAAGAGATGGAGAGAGAGACATCATGAAGGGGTTAGCTAAAGAGATGGAGAGAGACATCATGAAGGGGTTAGCTAAAGAGATGGAGAGAGAGACATCATGAAGGGGTTAGCTAAAGAGATGGAGAGAGAGACATCATGAAGGGGTTAGCTAAAGAGATGGAGGGAGAGACATCATGAAGGGGTTAGCTAAAGAGATGGAGAGACATCATGAAGGGGTTAGCTAAAGAGATGGAGAGAGAGAGACATCATGAAGGGGTTAGCTAAAGAGATGGAGAGAAAGAGAGACATCATGAAGGGGTTAGCTAAAGAGATGGAGAGAGAGGGAGAGACATCATGAAGGGGTTAGCTAAAGAGATGGAGAGACATCATGAAGGGGTTAGTTAAAGAGATGGAGAGACATCATGAAGGGGTTAGCTAAAGAGATGGAGAGAGAGAGACATCATGAAGGGGTTAGTTAAAGAGATGGAGAGAGAGAGACATCATGAAGGGGTTAGTTAAAGAGATGGAGAGAGAGAGACATCATGAAGGGGTTAGCTAAAGAGATGGAGAGAGAGAGACATCATGAAGGGGTTAGTTAAAGAGATGGAGAGAGAGAGACATCATGAAGGGGTTAGTTAAAGAGATGGAGAGACATCATGAAGGGGTTAGCTAAAGAGATGGAGAGAGACATCATGAAGGGTTTAGCTAAAGAGATGGAGAGAGAGAGACATCATGAAGGGGTTAGTTAAAGAGATGGAGAGAGAGAGACATCATGAAGGGGTTAGTTAAAGAGATGGAGAGAGAGAGACATCATGAAGGGGTTAGCTAAAGAGATGGAGAGAGAGAGACATCATGAAGGGGTTATGGAGATGGAGAGAGAGAGACATCATGAAGGGGTTAGCTAAAGAGATGGAGAGAGAGAGACATCATGAAGGGGTTAGCTAAAGAGATGGAGAGAGAGAGACATCATGAAGGGGTTAGCTAAAGAGATGGAGAGAGAGAGACATCATGAAGGGGTTAGCTAAAGAGATGGAGAGAGAGAGAGACATCATGAAGGGGTTAGCTAAAGAGATGGAGAGAGAGAGACATCATGAAGGGGTTAGCTAAAGAGATGGAGAGAGAGAGACATCATGAAGGGGTTAGCTAAAGAGATGGAGAGAGAGACATCATGAAGGGGTTAGCTAAAGAGATGGAGAGAGAGAGACATCATGAAGGGGTTAGCTAAAGAGATGGAGAGAGAGACATCATGAAGGGGTTAGCTAAAGAGATGGAGAGAGAGAGACATCATGAAGGGGTTAGTTAAAGAGATGGAGAGAGAGACATCATGAAGGGGTTAGTTAAAGAGATGGAGAGAGAGACATCATGAAGGGGTTAGCTGAAGAGATGGAGAGAGAGACATCATGAAGGGGTTAGCTAAAGAGATGAGAGACATCATGAAGGGGTTAGCTAAAGAGATGGAGAGAGAGAGACATCATGAAGGGGTTAGTTAAAGAGATGGAGAGAGAGAGAGACATCATGAAGGGGTTAGCTAAAGAGATGGAGAGAGAGAGACATCATGAAGGGGTTAGCTAAAGAGATGGAGAGAGAGAGAGACATCATGAAGGGGTTAGTTAAAGAGATGGAGAGAGAGAGAGACATCATGAAGGGGTTAGCTAAAGAGATGGAGAGAGAGACATCATGAAGGGGTTAGCTAAAGAGATGGAGAGAGAGAGACATCATGAAGGGGTTAGTTAAAGAGATGGAGAGAGAGAGAGACATCATGAAGGGGTTAGCTAAAGAGATGGAGAGAGAGAGAGACATCATGAAGGGGTTAGCTAAAGAGATGGAGAGAGAGAGACATCATGAAGGGGTTAGCTAAAGAGATGGAGAGAGAGAGAGACATCATGAAGGGGTTAGCTAAAGAGATGGAGAGAGAGAGACATCATGAAGGGGTTAGTTAAAGAGATGGAGAGAGAGACATCATGAAGGGGTTAGTTAAAGAGATGGAGAGAGAGACATCATGAAGGGGTTAGCTAAAGAGATGGAGAGAGAGACATCATGAAGGGGTTAGCTAAAGAGATGGAGAGAGAGACATCATGAAGGGGTTAGCTAAAGAGATGGAGAGAGAGACATCATGAAGGGGTTAGCTAAAGAGATGGAGAGAGAGAGACATCATGAAGGGGTTAGTTAAAGAGATGGAGAGAGAGACATCATGAAGGGGTTAGCTAAAGAGATGGAGAGAGAGAGAGACATCATGAAGGGGTTAGCTAAAGAGATGGAGAGAGAGACATCATGAAGGGGTTAGCTAAAGAGATGGAGAGAGAGACATCATGAAGGGGTTAGCTAAAGAGATGGAGAGAGAGACATCATGAAGGGGTTAGCTAAAGAGATGGAGAGAGAGAGAGACATCATGAAGGGGTTAGTTAAAGAGATGGAGAGAGAGACATCATGAAGGGGTCAGCTAAAGAGATGGAGAGAGACATCATGAAGGGGTTAGCTAAAGAGATGGAGAGAGACATCATGAAGGGGTTAGCTAAAGAGATGGAGAGAGAGACATCATGAAGGGGTTAGCTAAAGAGATGGAGAGAGAGACATCATGAAGGGGTTAGCTAAAGAGATGGAGGGAGAGACATCATGAAGGGGTTAGCTAAAGAGATGGAGAGACATCATGAAGGGGTTAGCTAAAGAGATGGAGAGAGAGAGACATCATGAAGGGGTTAGTTAAAGAGATGGAGAGAGAGACATCATGAAGGGGTTAGTTAAAGAGATGGAGAGAGAGAGACATCATGAAGGGGTTAGTTAAAGAGATGGAGAGAGAGAGACATCATGAAGGGGTTAGCTAAAGAGATGGAGAGAGAGAGACATCATGAAGGGGTTAGTTAAAGAGATGGAGAGAGAGAGACATCATGAAGGGGTTAGCTAAAGAGATGGAGAGAGAGACATCATGAAGGGGTTAGCTAAAGAGATGGAGAGAGAGAGACATCATGAAGGGGTTAGTTAAAGAGATGGAGAGAGAGAGAGACATCATGAAGGGGTTAGCTAAAGAGATGGAGAGAGAGAGAGACATCATGAAGGGGTTAGCTAAAGAGATAGAGAGAGACATCATGAAGGGGTTAGCTAAAGAGATGGAGAGAGAGAGAGAGACATCATGAAGGGGTTAGCTAAAGAGATGGAGAGAGAGAGACATCATGAAGGGGTTAGTTAAAGAGATGGAGAGAGAGACATCATGAAGGGGTTAGTTAAAGAGATGGAGAGAGAGACATCATGAAGGGGTTAGCTAAAGAGATGGAGAGAGAGACATCATGAAGGGGTTAGCTAAAGAGATGGAGAGAGAGACATCATGAAGGGGTTAGCTAAAGAGATGAGAGAGAGACATCATGAAGGGGTCAGCTAAAGAGATGGAGAGAGAGAGAGACATCATGAAGGGGTTAGCTAAAGAGATGGAGAGAGAGACATCATGAAGGGGTTAGCTAAAGAGATGGAGAGAGAGACATCATGAAGGGGTTAGCTAAAGAGATGGAGAGAGAGACATCATGAAGGGGTTAGCTAAAGAGATGGAGAGAGAGAGAGACATCATGGGCTCCGGGCAGCCGAGCGGAAATGGAGGAAAACTCGCCTCCCTGCGGACCTGACATCCTTTCACTCCCTCCTCTCTACATTTTCCTCTTCTCTCTCTGCTGCTAAAGCCACTTTCTACCACTCTAAATTCCAAGCATCTGCCTCTAACCCTAGGAAGCTCTTTGCAACCTTCTCCTCCCTCCTGAATCCTCCTCCCCCCCTCCTCCCTCTCTGCAGATGACTTCGTCAACCATTTTGAAAAGAAGGTCGACGACATCCGATCCTCGTTTGCTAAGTCAAACGACACCGCTGGTTCTGCTCACACTGCCCTACCCTGTGCTCTGACCTCTTTCTCCCCTCTCTCCCAGATGAAATCTCGCGTCTTGTGACGGCCGGCCGCCCTACAACCTGCCCGCTTGACCCTATCCCCTCCTCTCTTCTCCAGACCATTTCCGAGACCTCCTCCCTTACCTCACCTCGCTCATCAACTCATCCCTGACCGCTGGCTACGTCCCTTCCGTCTTCAAGAGAGCGAGAGTTGCACCCCTTCTGAAAAAACCTACACTCGATCCCTCCGATGTCAACAACTACAGACCAGTATCCCTTCTTTCTTTTCTCTCCAAAACTCTTGAACGTGCCGGCCCTTGGCCAGCTCTCCCGCTATCTCTCCCAGAATGACCTTCTTGATCCAAATCAGTCAGGTTTCAAGACTAGTCATTCAACTGAGACTGCTCTTCTCTGTATCACGGAGGCGCTCCGCACTGCTAAAGCTAACTCTCTCTCCTCTGTTCTCATCCTTCTAGACCTATCGGCTGCCTTCGATACTGTGAACCATCAGATCCTCCTCTCCACCCTCTCCGAGTTGGGCATCTCCGGCGCGGCCCACGCTTGGATTGCGTCCTACCTGACAGGTCGCTCCTACCAGGTGGCGTGGCGAGAATCCGTCTCCACACCACGTGCTCTCACCACTGGTGTCCCCAGGGCTCTGTTCTAGGCCCTCTCCTATTCTCGCTATACACCAAGTCACTTGGCTCTGTCATAACCTCACATGGTCTCTCCTATCATTGCTATGCAGACGACACACAATTAATCTTCTCCTTTCCCCCTTCTGATGACCAGGTGGCGAATCGAATCTCTGCATGTCTGGCAGACATATCCGTGTGGATGACGGATCACCACCTCAAGCTGAACCTCGGCAAGACGGAACTGCTCTTCCTCCCGGGAAGGACTGCCTGCTCCATGATCTCGCCATCACGGTTGACAACTCCATTGTGTCCTCCTCCCAGAGCGCTAAGAACCTTGGCGTGATCCTGGACAACACCCTGTCGTTCTCAACTAACATCAAGGCGGTGGCCCGTTCCTGTAGGTTCATGCTCTACAACATCCGCAGAGTACGACCCTGCCTCACACAGGAAGCGGCGCAGGTCCTAATCCAGGCACTTGTCATCTCCCGTCTGGATTACTGCAACTCGCTGTTGGCTGGGCTCCCTGCCTGTGCCATTAAACCCCTACAACTCATCCAGAACGCCGCAGCCCGCCTGGTGTTCAACCTTCCCAAGTTCTCTCACGTCACCCCGCTCCTCCGCTCCCTCCACTGGCTTCCAGTTGAAGCTCGCATCCGCTACAAGACCATGGTGCTTGCCTACGGAGCTGTGAGGGGAACGGCACCTCAGTACCTCCAGGCTCTGATCAGGCCCTACACCCAAACAAGGGCACTGCGTTCATCCACCTCTGGCCTGCTCGCCTCCCTACCACTGAGGAAGTACAGTTCCCGCTCAGCCCAGTCAAAACTGTTCGCTGCTCTGGCCCCCCAATGGTGGAACAAACTCCCTCACGACGCCAGGACAGCGGAGTCAATCACCACCTTCCGGAGACACCTGAAACCCCACCTCTTTAAGGAATACCTAGGATAGGATAAAGTAATCCCTCTCACCCCCTCCCCTGAAAAGATTTAGATGCACTACTGTTCCACTGGAGGTCATAAGGTGAATGCACCAATTTGTAAGTCGCTCTGGATAAGAGCGTCTGCTAAATGACTTAAATGTAAATGTAAATGAAGGGGTTAGTTAAAGAGATGGAGAGAGAGACATCATGAAGGGGTCAGCTAAAGAGATGGAGAGAGACATCATGAAGGGGTTAGCTAAAGAGATGGAGAGAGACATCATGAAGGGGTTAGCTAAAGAGATGGAGAGAGAGACATCATGAAGGGGTTAGCTAAAGAGATGGAGAGAGAGACATCATGAAGGGGTTAGCTAAAGAGATGGAGGGAGAGACATCATGAAGGGGTTAGCTAAAGAGATGGAGAGACATCATGAAGGGGTTAGCTAAAGAGATGGAGAGAGAGAGACATCATGAAGGGGTTAGCTAAAGAGATGGAGAGAAAGAGAGACATCATGAAGGGGTTAGCTAAAGAGATGGAGAGAGAGGGAGAGACATCATGAAGGGGTTAGCTAAAGAGATGGAGAGACATCATGAAGGGGTTAGAAAGATGGAGAGACATCATGAAGGGGTTAGTTAAAGAGATGGAGAGAGAGACATCATGAAGGGGTTAAAGAAAGAGATGGAGAGAGAGAGACATCATGAAGGGGTTAGCTAAAGAGATGGAGAGAGACATCATGAAGGGTTAGCTAAAGAGATGGAGAGAGACATCATGAAGGGGTTAGTTAAAGAGATGGAGAGAGAGAGACATCATGAAGGGGTTAGTTAAAGAGATGGAGAGACATCATGAAGGGGTTAGCTAAAGAGATGGAGAGAGAGACATCATGAAGGGGTTAGCTAAAGAGATGGAGAGAGAGACATCATGAAGGGGTTAGCTAAAGAGATGGAGAGAGAGACATCATGAAGGGGTTAGCTAAAGAGATGGAGAGAGAGAGACATCATGAAGGGGTTAGTTAAAGAGATGGAGAGAGAGACATCATGAAGGGGTTAGCTAAAGAGATGGAGAGAGAGAGAGACATCATGAAGGGGTTAGCTAAAGAGATGGAGAGAGAGACATCATGAAGGGGTTAGCTAAAGAGATGGAGAGAGAGACATCATGAAGGGGTTAGCTAAAGAGATGGAGAGAGAGAGACATCATGAAGGGTTAGAAAGAGAGGAGAGACATCATGAAGGGGTTAGTTAAAGAGATGGAGAGAGACATCATGAAGGGGTTAGCTAAAGAGATGGGAGAGAGAGAGACATCATGAAGGGGTTAGCTAAAGAGATGGAGAGAGACATCATGAAGGGGTTAGCTAAAGAGATGGAGAGACATCATGAAGGGGTTAGCTAAAGAGATGGAGAGAGAGACATCATGAAGGGGTTAGCTAAAGAGATGGAGAGAGAGACATCATGAAGGGGTTAGCTAAAGAGATGGAGAGAGAGACATCATGAAGGGGTTAGCTAAAGAGATGGAGAGAGACATCATGAAGGGTTAGCTAAAGAGATGGAGAGAGAGACATCATGAAGGGGTTAGTTAAAGAGATGGAGAGAGAGACATCATGAAGGGGTTAGCTAAAGAGATGGAGAGAGACATCATGAAGGGGTTAGTTAAAGAGATGGAGAGAGAGACATCATGAAGGGGTTAGCTAAAGAGATGGAGAGAGAGACATCATGAAGGGGTTAGCTAAAGAGATGGAGAGAGAGAGACATCATGAAGGGGTTAGCTAAAGAGATGGAGAGAGAGACATCATGAAGGGGTTAGCTAAAGAGATGGAGAGAGAGAGACATCATGAAGGGGTTAGCTAAAGAGATGGAGAGAGAGAGACATCATGAAGGGGTTAGCTAAAGAGATGGAGAGAGAGAGACATCATCATGAAGGGGTTAGCTAAAGAGATGGAGAGAGAGACATCATGAAGGGGTTAGCTAAAGAGATGGAGAGAGAGACATCATGAAGGGGTTAGCTAAAGAGATGGAGAGAGAGACATCATGAAGGGGTTAGTTAAAGAGATGGAGAGAGAGAGAGACATCATGAAGGGGTTAGCTAAAGAGATGGAGAGAGAGACATCATGAAGGGGTTAGCTAAAGAGATGGAGAGAGAGACATCATGAAGGGGTTAGCTAAAGAGATGGAGAGAGAGACATCATGAAGGGGTTAGTTAAAGAGATGGAGAGAGAGACATCATGAAGGGGTTAGCTAAAGAGATGGAGAGAGAGACATCATGAAGGGGTTAGCTAAAGAGATGGAGAGAGAGACATCATGAAGGGGTTAGCTAAAGAGATGGAGAGAGAGACATCATGAAGGGGTTAGCTAAAGAGATGGAGAGAGAGAGACATCATGAAGGGGTTAGCTAAAGAGATGGAGAGAGAGAGAGACATCATGAAGGGGTTAGCTAAAGAGATGGAGAGAGAGACATCATGAAGGGGTTAGCTAAAGAGATGGAGAGAGAGACATCATGAAGGGGTTAGCTAAAGAGATGGAGAGAGAGAGACATCATGAAGGGGTTAGTTAAAGAGATGGAGAGAGAGACATCATGAAGGGGTTAGCTAAAGAGATGGAGAGAGAGAGACATCATGAAGGGGTTAGCTAAAGAGATGGAGAGAGACATCAAAGAGATGGAGATGGAGAGACATCATGAAGGGGTTAGCTAAAGAGATGGAGAGAGAGACATCATGAAGGGGTTAGCTAAAGAGATGGAGAGAGAGACATCATGAAGGGGTTAGCTAAAGAGATGGAGAGAGAGAGACATCATGAAGGGGTTAGCTAAAGAGATGGGAGAGAGAGAGACATCATGAAGGGGTTAGCTAAAGAGATGGAGAGAGACATCATGAAGGGGTTAGCTAAAGAGATGGAGAGACATCATGAAGGGGTTAGCTAAAGAGATGGAGAGAGAGAGACATCATGAAGGGGTTAGCTAAAGAGATGGAGAGAGAGAGACATCATGAAGGGGTTAGCTAAAGAGATGGAGACATCATGAAGGGGTTAGCTAAAGAGATGGAGAGAGAGACATCATGAAGGGGTTAGCTAAAGAGATGGAGAGAGAGACATCATGAAGGGGTTAGAGAGATGGAGAGAGAGACATCATGAAGGGGTTAGCTAAAGAGATGGAGAGAGACATCATGAAGGGGTTAGCTAAAGAGATGGAGAGAAAGAGATGGAGAGAGAGACATCATGAAGGGGTTAGTTAAAGAGATGGAGAGAGAGAGACATCATGAAGGGGTTAGCTAAAGAGATGGAGAGATGAAGGGGTTAGCTAAAGAGATGGAGAGAGAGGGAGAGACATCATGAAGGGGTTAGCTAAAGAGATGGAGAGAGAGAGACATCATGAAGGGGTTAGTTAAAGAGATGGAGAGAGAGAGACATCATGAAGGGGTTAGCTAAAGAGATGGAGAGAGAGACATCATGAAGGGGTTAGCTAAAGAGATGGAGAGAGAGAGATCATGAAGGGTTAGCTAAAGAGATGGAGAGAGAGAGACATCATGAAGGGGTTAGCTAAAGAGATGGAGAGAGAGAGACATCATGAAGGGGTTAGCTAAAGAGATGGAGAGAGAGAGACATCATGAAGGGGTTAGCTAAAGAGATGGAGAGAGAGAGACATCATGAAGGGGTTAGCTAAAGAGATGGAGAGAGAGAGAGACATCATGAAGGGGTTAGCTAAAGAGAGATGGAGAGAGAGAGAGACATCATGAAGGGTTAGCTAAAGAGATGGAGAGAGAGACATCATGAAGGGGTTAGCTAAAGAGATGGAGAGAGAGAGACATCATGAAGGGGTTAGTTAAAGAGATGGAGAGAGAGAGACATCATGAAGGGGTTAGCTAAAGAGATGGAGAGAGAGAGACATCATGAAGGGGTTAGCTAAAGAGATGGAGAGAGAGAGACATCATGAAGGGGTTAGCTAAAGAGATGGAGAGAGAGAGACATCATGAAGGGGTTAGCTAAAGAGATGGAGAGAGAGAGACATCATGAAGGGGTTAGCTAAAGAGATGGAGAGAGAGACATCATGAAGGGGTTAGCTAAAGAGATGGAGAGAGAGACATCATGAAGGGGTTAGCTAAAGAGATGGAGAGAGAGACATCATGAAGGGGTTAGCTAAAGAGATGGAGAGAGAGAGACATCATGAAGGGGTTAGCTAAAGAGATGGAGAGAGAGAGACATCATGAAGGGGTTAGTTAAAGAGATGGAGAGAGAGACATCATGAAGGGGTTAGCTAAAGAGATGGAGAGAGACATCATGAAGGGGTTAGCTAAAGAGATGGAGAGAGAGACATCATGAAGGGGTTAGCTAAAGAGATGGAGAGAGAGACATCATGAAGGGGTTAGCTAAAGAGATGGAGAGAGAGAGAGATGGAGAGACATCATGAAGGGGTTAGTTAAAGAGATGGAGAGAGAGACATCATGAAGGGGTTAGCTAAAGAGATGGAGAGAGAGACATCATGAAGGGGTTAGCTAAAGAGATGGAGAGAGAGACATCATGAAGGGGTTAGTTAAAGAGATGGAGAGAGAGACATCATGAAGGGGTTAGCTAAAGAGATGGAGAGAGAGAGACATCATGAAGGGGTTAGCTAAAGAGATGGAGAGAGAGAGAGACATCATGAAGGGGTTAGTTAAAGAGATGGAGAGAGAGACATCATGAAGGGGTTAGCTAAAGAGATGGAGAGAGAGACATCATGAAGGGGTTAGCTAAAGAGATGGAGAGAGAGAGAGACATCATGAAGGGGTTAGCTAAAGAGATGGAGAGAGAGACATCATGAAGGGGTTAGCTAAAGAGATGGAGAGAGAGAGAGACATCATGAAGGGGTTAGCTAAAGAGATGGAGAGAGAGAGAGACATCATGAAGGGGTTAGTTAAAGAGATGGAGAGAGAGACATCATGAAGGGGTTAGCTAAAGAGATGGAGAGAGAGAGACATCATGAAGGGGTTAGCTAAAGAGATGGAGAGAGAGACATCATGAAGGGGTTAGCTAAAGAGATGGAGAGAGAGACATCATGAAGGGGTTAGCTAAAGAGATGGAGAGAGAGACATCATGAAGGGGTTAGCTAAAGAGATGGAGAGAGAGACATCATGAAGGGGTTAGCTAAAGAGATGGAGAGAGAGACATCATGAAGGGGTTAGCTAAAGAGATGGAGAGAGAGAGACATCATGAAGGGGTTAGTTAAAGAGATGGAGAGAGAGACATCATGAAGGGGTTAGCTAAAGAGATGGAGAGAGAGACATCATGAAGGGGTTAGCTAAAGAGATGGAGAGAGAGAGAGAGAGCTAAAGAGATGGAGAGAGAGAGACATCATGAAGGGGTTAGCTAAAGAGATGGAGAGAGAGACATCATGAAGGGGTTAGCTAAAGAGATGGAGAGAGAGACATCATGAAGGGGTTAGCTAAAGAGATGGAGAGAGAGAGACATCATGAAGGGGTTAGCTAAAGAGATGGAGAGAGAGAGATCATGAAGGGGTTAGCTAAAGAGATGGAGAGAGAGACATCATGAAGGGGTTAGCTAAAGAGATGGAGAGAGACATCATGAAGGGGTTAGCTAAAGAGATGGAGAGAGAGACATCATGAAGGGGTTAGCTAAAGAGATGGAGAGAGAGAGACATCATGAAGGGGTTAGCTAAAGAGATGGAGAGAGAGAGACATCATGAAGGGGTTAGCTAAAGAGATGGAGAGAGAGACATCATGAAGGGGTTAGCTAAAGAGATGGAGAGAGACATCATGAAGGGGTTAGCTAAAGAGATGGAGAGACATCATGAAGGGGTTAGCTAAAGAGATGGAGAGACATCATGAAGGGGTTAGCTAAAGAGATGGAGAGAGAGATGACATCATGAAGGGGTTAGCTAAAGAGATGGAGAGAGAGACATCATGAAGGGGTTAGCTAAAGAGATGGAGAGAGAGACATCATGAAGGGGTTAGCTAAAGAGATGGAGAGAGAGAGACATCATGAAGGGGTTAGCTAAAGAGATGGAGAGAAAGAGAGACATCATGAAGGGGTTAGCTAAAGAGATGGAGAGAGAGGGAGAGACATCATGAAGGGGTTAGCTAAAGAGATGGAGAGAGACATCATGAAGGGGTTAGCTAAAGAGATGGAGAGAGAGAGACATCATGAAGGGGTTAGTTAAAGAGATGGAGAGAGAGAGAGACATCATGAAGGGTTAGCTAAAGAGATGGAGAGAGAGAGACATCATGAAGGGGTTAGCTAAAGAGATGGAGAGAGAGACATCATGAAGGGGTTAGCTAAAGAGATGGAGAGAGACATCATGAAGGGGTTAGCTAAAGAGATGGAGAGAGAGACATCATGAAGGGGTTAGCTAAAGAGATGGAGAGAGAGACATCATGAAGGGGTTAGCTAAAGAGATGGAGAGAGAGACATCATGAAGGGGTTAGCTAAAGAGATGGAGAGAGAGACATCATGAAGGGGTTAGCTAAAGAGATGGAGAGAGAGAGACATCATGAAGGGGTTAGCTAAAGAGATGGAGAGAGAGAGACATCATGAAGGGGTTAGCTAAAGAGATGGAGAGAGACATCATGAAGGGGTTAGCTAAAGAGATGGAGAGACATCATGAAGGGGTTAGCTAAAGAGATGGAGAGAGAGAGACATCATGAAGGGGTTAGCTAAAGAGATGGAGAGAGAGAAGAGAAAGATCATGAAGGGGTTAGCTAAAGAGATGGAGAGAGAGAGACATCATGAAGGGTTAGCTAAAGAGATGGAGAGAGAGAGACATCATGAAGGGGTTAGCTAAAGAGATGGAGAGAGAGAGACATCATGAAGGGGTTAGCTAAAGAGATGGAGAGAGAGACATCATGAAGGGGTTAGTTAAAGAGATGGAGAGAGAGACATCATGAAGGGTTAGCTAAAGAGATGGAGAGAGACATCATGAAGGGGTTAGCTAAAGAGATGGAGAGAGAGACATCATGAAGGGGTTAGCTAAAGAGATGGAGAGAGAGACATCATGAAGGGGTTAGCTAAAGAGATGGAGAGAGACATCATGAAGGGGTTAGCTAGAGATGGAGAGAGAGACATCATGAAGGGGTTAGCTAAAGAGATGGAGAGAGAGAGACATCATGAAGGGGTTAGCTAAAGAGATGGAGAGAGAGAGAGACATCATGAAGGGGTTAGCTAAAGAGATGGAGAGAGAGACATCATGAAGGGGTTAGCTAAAGAGATGGAGAGAGAGAGACATCATGAAGGGGTTAGCTAAAGAGATGGAGAGAGAGAGACATCATGAAGGGGTTAGCTAAAGAGATGGAGAGAGAGAGACATCATGAAGGGGTTAGCTAAAGAGATGGAGAGAGAGACATCATGAAGGGGTTAGCTAAAGAGATGGAGAGAGAGACATCATGAAGGGTTAGCTAAAGAGATGGAGAGAGAGAGACATCATGAAGGGGTTAGCTAAAGAGATGGAGAGAGAGACATCATGAAGGGGTTAGCTAAAGAGATGGAGAGAGAGACATCATGAAGGGGTTAGCTAAAGAGATGGAGAGAGAGAGACATCATGAAGGGGTTAGCTAAAGAGATGGAGAGAGAGACATCATGAAGGGGTTAGTTAAAGAGATGGAGAGAGACATCATGAAGGGGTTAGCTAAAGAGATGGAGAGAGAGATCATGAAGGGTTAGCTAAAGAGATGGAGAGAGAGACATCATGAAGGGGTTAGCTAAAGAGATGGAGAGAGAGACATCATGAAGGGGTTAGTTAAAGAGATGGAGAGAGAGAGACATCATGAAGGGGTTAGTTAAAGAGATGGAGAGAGAGAGACATCATGAAGGGGTTAGCTAAAGAGATGGAGAGAGAGAGAGACATCATGAAGGGGTTAGTTAAAGAGATGGAGAGAGAGAGACATCATGAAGGGGTTAGCTAAAGAGATGGAGAGAGACATCATGAAGGGGTTAGCTAAAGAGATGGAGAGAGAGAGACATCATGAAGGGGTTAGTTAAAGATGGAGAGAGAGACATCATGAAGGGGTTAGCTAAAGAGATGGAGAGAGACATCATGAAGGGGTTAGCTAAAGAGATGGAGAGAGAGAGAGACATCATGAAGGGGTTAGCTAAAGAGATGGAGAGAGAGACATCATGAAGGGGTTAGCTAAAGAGATGGAGAGAGACATCATGAAGGGGTTAGAAAGAGATGGAGAGAGACATCATGAAGGGGTTAGCTAAAGAGATGGAGAGAGAGAGACATCATGAAGGGGTTAGCTAAAGAGATGGAGAGAGAGAGACATCATGAAGGGGTTAGCTAAAGAGATGGAGAGAGAGAGACATCATGAAGGGGTTAGCTAAAGAGATGGAGAGAGAGAGACATCATGAAGGGGTTAGCTAAAGAGATGGAGAGAGAGACACATCATGAAGGGGTTAGTTAAAGAGATGGAGAGAGACATCATGAAGGGGTTAGCTAAAGAGATGGAGAGAGAGAGACATCATGAAGGGGTTAGCTAAAGAGATGGAGAGAGAGACATCATGAAGGGGTTAGCTAAAGAGATGGAGAGAGAGACATCATGAAGGGGTTAGCTAAAGAGATGGAGAGAGAGACATCATGAAGGGGTTAGCTAAAGAGATGGAGAGAGAGACATCATGAAGGGGTTAGAAAGGGGTTAGCTAAAGAGAGAGACATCATGAAGGGGTTAGCTAAAGAGATGGAGAGAGAGACATCATGAAGGGGTTAGCTAAAGAGATGGAGAGAGAGACATCATGAAGGGGTTAGCTAAAGAGATGGAGAGAGAGACATCATGAAGGGGTTAGCTAAAGAGATGGAGAGAGACATCATGAAGGGGTTAGCTAAAGAGATGGAGAGAGACACATCATGAAGGGGTTAGCTAAAGAGATGGAGAGAGAGAGAGACATCATGAAGGGGTTAGCTAAAGAGATGGAGAGAGAGACATCATGAAGGGTTAGCTAAAGAGATGGAGAGAGACATCATGAAGGGGTTAGCTAAAGAGATGGAGAGAGAGACATCATGAAGGGGTTAGCTAAAGAGATGGAGAGAGAGACATCATGAAGGGGTTAGCTAAAGAGATGGAGAGAGAGACATCATGAAGGGTTAGCTAAAGAGATGGAGAGAGAGAGAGACATCATGAAGGGGTTAGCTAAAGAGATGGAGAGAGAGACATCATGAAGGGTTAGCTAAAGAGATGGAGAGAGAGACATCATGAAGGGGTTAGCTAAAGAGATGGAGAGAGAGACATCATGAAGGGGTTAGCTAAAGAGATGGAGAGAGAGACATCATGAAGGGGTTAGCTAAAGAGATGGAGAGAGAGAGACATCATGAAGGGGTTAGCTAAAGAGATGGAGAGAGAGAGAGACATCATGAAGGGGTTAGCATAAAGAGATGGAGAGAGAGACATCATGAAGGGGTTAGCTAAAGAGATGGAGAGAGAGAGACATCATGAAGGGTTAGCTAAAGAGATGGAGAGAGAGACATCATGAAGGGGTTAGTTAAAGAGATGGAGAGACATCATGAAGGGTTAGCTAAAGAGATGGAGAGAGAGAGACATCATGAAGGGGTTAGCTAAAGAGATGGAGAGAGAGACATCATGAAGGGGTTAGCTAAAGAGATGGAGAGAGAGACATCATGAAGGGGTTAGCTAAAGAGATGGAGAGATGGAGCTAAAGAGATGGAGAGAGAGACATCATGAAGGGGTTAGCTAAAGAGATGGAGAGAGAGAGACATCATGAAGGGTTAGCTAAAGAGATGGAGAGAGAGAGACATCATGAAGGGGTTAGCTAAAGAAGAGAGAGACATCATGAAGGGGTTAGTTAAAGAGATGGAGAGAGAGACATCATGAAGGGGTTAGCTAAAGAGATGGAGAGAGAGACATCATGAAGGGGTTAGCTAAAGAGATGGAGAGAGAGACATCATGAAGGGGTTAGCTAAAGAGATGGAGAGAGAGACATCATGAAGGGGTTAGCTTAAAGAGATGGAGAGAGAGAGACATCATGAAGGGGTTAGCTAAAGAGATGGAGAGAGAGAGACATCATGAAGGGGTTAGCTAAAGAGATGGAGAGAGAGAGACATCATGAAGGGGTTAGCTAAAGAGATGGAGAGAGAGAGACATCATGAAGGGGTTAGCTAAAGAGATGGAAGAGATGGGAGAGAGAGAGACATCATGAAGGGTTAGCTAAAGAGATGGAGAGAGAGACATCATGAAGGGGTTAGCTAAAGAGATGGAGAGAGAGACATCATGAAGGGGTTAGCTAAAGAGATGGAGAGAGAGACATCATGAAGGGGTTAGCTAAAGAGAGATGAGAGAGAGACATCATGAAGGGGTTAGCTAAAGAGATGGAGATGAGAGAGACATCATGAAGGGGTTAGCTAAAGAGAGATCATGAAGGGGTTAGAAAGAGATGGAGAGAGAGACATCATGAAGGGGTTAGCTAAAGAGATGGAGAGAGAGACATCATGAAGGGGTTAGCTAAAGAGATGGAGAGAGAGACATCATGAAGGGGTTAGCTAAAGAGATGGAGAGAGAGAGAGACATCATGAAGGGGTTAGCTAAAGAGATGGAGAGAGAGACATCATGAAGGGGTTAGTTAAAGAGATGGAGAGAGAGAGACATCATGAAGGGGTTAGCTAAAGAGATGGAGAGAGAGACATCATGAAGGGGTTAGCTAAAGAGATGGAGAGAGACATCATGAAGGGGTTAGCTAAAGAGATGGAGAGAGAGACATCATGAAGGGTTAGCTAAAGAGATGGAGAGAGAGACATCATGAAGGGGTTAGCTAAAGAGATGGAGAGAGAGACATCATGAAGGGGTTAGCTAAAGAGATGGAGAGAGAGAGACATCATGAAGGGGTTAGCTAAAGAGATGGAGAGAGAGACATCATGAAGGGGTTAGCTAAAGAGATGGAGAGACATCATGAAGGGGTTAGCTAAAGAGATGGAGAGAGAGAGAGACATCATGAAGGGGTTAGCTTAAAGAGATGGAGAGAGAGACATCATGAAGGGGTTAGCTAAAGAGATGGAGAGAGAGACATCATGAAGGGGTTAGCTAAAGAGATGATGGAGAGAGAGGAGACATCATGAAGGGGTTAGCTAAAGAGATGGAGAGAGAGACATCATGAAGGGGTTAGCTAAAGAGATGGAGAGAGAGACATCATGAAGGGGTTAGCTAAAGAGATGGAGAGAGAGACATCATGAAGGGGTTAGCTAAAGAGATGGAGAGAGAGACATCATGAAGGGGTTAGTTAAAGAGATGGAGAGAGAGACATCATGAAGGGGTTAGAAAGAGATGGAGAGAGAGACATCATGAAGGGGTTAGCTAAAGAGATGGAGAGAGAGACATCATGAGGGTTAGTAAAGAGATGGAGAGAGAGACATCATGAAGGGGTTAGCTAAAGAGATGGAGAGAGAGAGACATCATGAAGGGGTTAGCTAAAGAGATGGAGAGAGAGACATCATGAAGGGGTTAGCTAAAGAGATGGAGAGAGAGACATCATGAAGGGGTTAGCTAAAGAGATGGAGAGAGAGACATCATGAAGGGGTTAGCTAAAGAGATGGAGAGAGACATCATGAAGGGGTTAGCTAAAGAGATGGAGAGAGAGACATCATGAAGGGGTTAGCTAAAGAGATGGAGAGAGAGACATCATGAAGGGGTTAGCTAAAGAGATGGAGAGAGAGAGACATCATGAAGGGGTTAGTTAAAGAGATGGAGAGAGAGACATCATGAAGGGGTTAGCTAAAGAGATGGAGAGAGAGACATCATGAGCTAAAGAGATGGAGACATCATGAAGGGGTTAGCTAAAGAGATGTGGAGAGAGAGAGAGACATCATGAAGGGGTTAGCTAAAGAGATGGAGAGAGAGAGACATCATGAAGGGGTTAGCTAAAGAGATGGAGAGAGAGAGACATCATGAAGGGGTTAGCTAAAGAGATGGAGAGAGACATCATGAAGGGGTTAGCTAAAGAGATGGAGAGAGAGAGACATCATGAAGGGGTTAGCTAAAGAGATGGAGAGAGAAGAGAGACAAAGAGATGGAGAGAGAGAGACATCATGAAGGGGTTAGCTAAAGAGATGGAGAGAGAGAGACATCATGAAGGGGTTAGCTAAAGAGATGGAGAGAGAGAGACATCATGAAGGGGTTAGTTAAAGAGATGGAGAGAGAGACATCATGAAGGGGTTAGCTAAAGAGATGGAGAGAGAGAGACATCATGAAGGGGTTAGCTAAAGAGATGGAGAGAGAGAGACATCATGAAGGGGTTAGCTAAAGAGATGGAGAGAGAGAGACATCATGAAGGGGTTAGCTAAAGAGATGGAGAGAGAGACATCATGAAGGGGTTAGCTAAAGAGATGGAGAGAGAGACATCATGAAGGGGTTAGCTAAAGAGATGGAGAGAGAGAGACATCATGAAGGGGTTAGTTAAAGAGATGGAGAGAGAGACATCATGAAGGGGTTAGCTAAAGAGATGAGATGGAGAGAGAGACATCATGAAGGGGTTAGTTAAAGAGATGGAAGAGATCATGAAGGGGTTAGCTAAAGAGATGGAGAGACATCATGAAGGGGTTAGTTAAAGAGATGGAGAGAGAGAGACATCATAAAGAGATGGAGAGAGAGACATCATGAAGGGGTTAGCTAAAGAGATGGAGAGAGAGAGACATCATGAAGGGGTTAGCTAAAGAGATGGAGAGAGAGACATCATGAAGGGGTTAGCTAAAGAGATGGAGAAGGGTTAGCTAAAGAGATGGAGAGAGAGACATCATGAAGGGGTTAGCTAAAGAGATGGAGAGAGAGAGAGACATCATGAAGGGGTTAGCTAAAGAGATGGAGAGAGAGAGACATCATGAAGGGGTTAGCTAAAGAGATGGAAGAGAGAGAGAGACATCATGAAGGGGTTAGTTAAAGAGATGGAGAGAGAGAGAGACATCATGAAGGGGTTAAAGAGATGGAAGAGAGACATCATGGAAGATGGAGAGACATCATGAAGGGGTTAGCTAAAGAGATGGAGAGAGAGACATCATGAAGGGGTTAGCTAAAGAGATGGAGAGAGAGAGACATCATGAAGGGGTTAGCTAAAGAGATGGAGAGAGAGAGACATCATGAAGGGGTTAAAAGAGATGGAGAGAGAGACATCATGAAGGGGTTAGCTAAAGAGATGGAGAGAGAGACATCATGAAGGGGTTAGCTAAAGAGATGGAGGGAGAGACATCATGAAGGGGTTAGCTAAAGAGATGGAGAGAGAGACATCATGAAGGGGTTAGCTAAAGAGATGGAGAGAGAGAGACATCATGAAGGGGTTAGCTAAAGAGATGGAGAGAGAGAGACATCATGAAGGGGTTAGCTAAAGAGATGGAGAGAGAGACATCATGAAGGGGGTTAGAGATAAAGAGATGGAGAGAGACATCATGAAGGGGTTAGCTAAAGAGATGGAGAGAGAGAGACATCATGAAGGGGTTAGTTAAAGAGATGGAGAGAGAGAGACATCATGAAGGGGTTAGCTAAAGAGATGGAGAGAGAGAGACATCATGAAGGGGTTAGCTAAAGAGATGGAGAGAGAGACATCATGAAGGGGTTAGCTAAAGAGATGGAGAGAGAGAGACATCATGAAGGGGTTAGCTAAAGAGATGGAGAGAGAGACATCATGAAGGGGTTAGCTAAAGAGATGGAGAGAGAGAGACATCATGAAGGGGTTAGCTAAAGAGATGGAGAGAGAGACATCATGAAGGGGTTAGCTAAAGAGATGGAGAGAGAGATCATCATGAAGGGGTTAGCTAAAGAGATGGAGAGAGAGACATCATGAAGGGTTAGCTAAAGAGATGGAGAGAGAGACATCATGAAGGGGTTAGCTAAAGAGATGGAGAGAGAGACATCATGAAGGGGTTAGCTAAAGAGATGGAGAGAGAGAGAGACATCATGAAGGGGTTAGCTAAAGAGATGGAGAGAGAGAGACATCATGAAGGGGTTAGCTAAAGAGATGGAGAGAGAGACATCATGAAGGGGTTAGCTAAAGAGATGGAGAGAGACATCATGAAGGGGTTAGCTAAAGAGATGGAGAGAGAGACATCATGAAGGGGTTAGCTAAAGAGATGGAGAGAGAGACATCATGAAGGGTTAGCTAAAGAGATGGAGAGAGAGAGACATCATGAAGGGGTTAGCTAAAGAGATGGAGAGAGAGAGACATCATGAAGGGGTTAGCTAAAGAGATGGAGAGAGAGACATCATGAAGGGGTTAGCTAAAGAGATGGAGAGAGAGACATCATGAAGGGGTTAGCTAAAGAGATGGAGAGAGAGAGACATCATGAAGGGGTTAGCTAAAGAGATGGAGGAGAGAGAGACATCATGAAGGGGTTAGCTAAAGAGATGGAGAGAGAGACATCATGAAGGGGTTAGCTAAAGAGATGGAGAGAGAGACATCATGAAGGGGTTAGCTAAAGAGATGGAGAGAGAGAGACATCATGAAGGGGTTAGTTAAAGAGATGGAGAGAGAGAGACATCATGAAGGGGTTAGTTAAAGAGATGGAGAGAGAGAGAGACATCATGAAGGGGTTAGCTAAAGAGATGGAGAGAGAGACATCATGAAGGGGTTAGCTAAAGAGATGGAGAGAGAGAGACATCATGAAGGGGTTAGCTAAAGAGATGGAGAGAGAGACATCATGAAGGGGTTAGCTAAAGAGATGGAGAGAGACATCATGAAGGGGTTAGCTAAAGAGATGGAGAGAGAGAGAGACATCATGAAGGGGTTAGCTAAAGAGATGGAGAGAGAGAGACATCATGAAGGGGTTAGCTAAAGAGATGGAGAGAGACATCATGAAGGGGTTAGCTAAAGAGATGGAGAGAGAGACATCATGAAGGGGTTAGCTAAAGAGATGGAGAGAGAGACATCATGAAGGGGTTAGCTAAAGAGATGGAGAGAGAGACATCATGAAGGGGTTAGCTAAAGAGATGGAGAGAGAGAGAGATGGAGAGAGAGAGACATCATGAAGGGGTTAGCTAAAGAGATGGAGAGAGAGAGACATCATGAAGGGGTTAGCTAAAGAGATGGAGAGAGAGAGAGACATCATGAAGGGGTTAGCTAAAGAGATGGAGAGAGAGAGACATCATGAAGGGGTTAGCTAAAGAGATGGAGAGAGAGAGATCATGAAGGGGTTAGCTAAAGAGATGGAGAGAGAGAGACATCATGAAGGGGTTAGCTAAAGAGATGGAGAGAGAGAGACATCATGAAGGGGTTAGCTAAAGAGATGGAGAGAGAGACATCATGAAGGGGGGTTAGCTAAAGAGATGGAGAGAGAGACATCATGAAGGGGTTAGCTAAAGAGATGGAGAGAGAGACATCATGAAGGGGTTAGCTAAAGAGATGGAGAGAGAGACATCATGAAGGGGTTAGCTAAAGAGATGGAGAGAGAGACATCATGAAGGGGTTAGCTAAAGAGATGGAGAGAGAGAGACATCATGAAGGGGTTAGCTAAAGAGATGGAGAGAGAGAGAGAGACATCATGAAGGGGTTAGCTAAAGAGATGGAGAGAGAGAGAGACATCATGAAGGGGTTAGCTAAAGAGATGGAGAGAGAGAGACATCATGAAGGGGTTAGCTAAAGAGATGGAGAGAGAGACATCATGAAGGGGTTAGCTAAAGAGATGGAGAGAGAGACATCATGAAGGGGTTAGCTAAAGAGATGGAGAGAGACATCATGAAGGGGTTAGCTAAAGAGATGGAGAGACATCATGAAGGGGTTAGCTAAAGAGATGGAGAGAGAGAGACATCATGAAGGGGTTAGCTAAAGAGATGGAGAGAGAGACATCATGAAGGGGTTAGCTAAAGAGATGGAGAGAGAGAGACATCATGAAGGGGTTAGCTAAAGAGATGGAGAGAGAGAGAGACATCATGAAGGGGTTAGCTAAAGAGATGGAGAGAGACATCATGAAGGGGTTAGCTAAAGAGATGGAGAGAGAGAGACATCATGAAGGGGTTAGCTAAAGAGATGGAGAGAGAGACATCATGAAGGGGTTAGCTAAAGAGATGGAGAGAGAGAGACATCATGAAGGGGTTAGCTAAAGAGATGGAGAGAGAGAGACATCATGAAGGGGTTAGCTAAAGAGATGGAGAGAGAGAGAGACATCATGAAGGGGTTAGCTAAAGAGATGGAGAGAGAGAGACATCATGAAGGGGTTAGCTAAAGAGATGGAGAGAGAGACATCATGAAGGGGTTAGCTAAAGAGATGGAGAGAGACATCATGAAGGGGTTAGCTAAAGAGATGGAGAGAGAGAGACATCATGAAGGGGTTAGCTAAAGAGATGGAGAGAGAGACATCATGAAGGGGTTAGCTAAAGAGATGGAGAGAGAGACATCATGAAGGGGTTAGCTAAAGAGATGGAGAGAGAGACATCATGAAGGGGTTAGCTAAAGAGATGGAGAGAGAGACATCATGAAGGGCTTAGCTAAAGAGATGGAGAGAGAGACATCATGAAGGGGTTAGTTAAAGAGATGGAGAGAGAGACATCATGAAGGGGTTAGCTAAAGAGATGGAGAGAGAGACATCATGAAGGGTTAGCTAAAGAGATGGAGAGAGAGACATCATGAAGGGGTTAGCTAAAGAGATGGAGAGAGAGAGATCATGAAGGGGTTAGCTAAAGAGATGGAGAGAGAGAGAGACATCATGAAGGGGTTAGCTAAAGAGATGGAGAGAGAGACATCATGAAGGGGTTAGCTAAAGAGATGGAGAGAGAGACATCATGAAGGGGTTAGCTAAAGAGATGGAGAGAGAGACATCATGAAGGGGTTAGCTAAAGAGATGGAGAGAGAGAGAGACATCATGAAGGGGTTAGCTAAAGAGATGGAGAGAGAGACATCATGAAGGGGTTAGCTAAAGAGATGGAGAGAGAGAGAGACATCATGAAGGGGTTAGCTAAAGAGATGGAGAGAGAGACATCATGAAGGGGTTAGCTAAAGAGATGGAGAGAGAGACATCATGAAGGGGTTAGCTAAAGAGATGGAGAGAGAGACATCATGAAGGGGTTAGCTAAAGAGATGGAGAGAGAGAGAGACATCATGAAGGGGTTAGCTAAAGAGATGGAGAGAGAGACATCATGAAGGGGTTAGCTAAAGAGATGGAGAGAGACATCATGAAGGGGTTAGCTAAAGAGATGGAGAGAGAGACATCATGAAGGGGTTAGCTAAAGAGATGGAGAGAGAGAGACATCATGAAGGGGTTAGCTAAAGAGATGGAGAGAGATGAAGGGTTAGCTAAAGAGATGGAGAGAGACATCATGAAGGGGTTAGCTAAAGAGATGGAGAGACATCATGAAGGGGTTAGCTAAAGAGATGGAGAGAGAGAGACATCATGAAGGGGTTAGCTAAAGAGATGGAGAGAGAGAGACATCATGAAGGGGTTAGCTAAAGAGATGGAGAGAGAGACATCATGAAGGGGTTAGCTAAAGAGATGGAGAGAGAGACATCATGAAGGGGTTAGCTAAAGAGATGGAGAGAGAGATCATGAAGGAGATCAGAGACATCATGAAGGGGTTAGCTAAAGAGATGGAGAGAGAGAGACATCATGAAGGGGTTAGCTAAAGAGATGGAGAGAGAGACATCATGAAGGGGTTAGCTAAAGAGATGGAGAGAGAGACATCATGAAGGGGTTAGCTAAAGAGATGGAGAGAGACATCATGAAGGGGTTAGCTAAAGAGATGGAGAGAGAGAGACATCATGAAGGGGTTAGCTAAAGAGATGGAGAGAGAGACATCATGAAGGGGTTAGCTAAAGAGATGGAGAGAGACATCATGAAGGGGTTAGCTAAAGAGATGGAGAGAGAGAGACATCATGAAGGGGTTAGCTAAAGAGATGGAGAGAGAGAGACATCATGAAGGGGTTAGCTAAAGAGATGGAGAGAGAGACATCATGAAGGGGTTAGCTAAAGAGATGGAGAGAGAGAGACATCATGAAGGGGTTAGCTAAAGAGATGGAGAGAGAGAGACATCATGAAGGGGTTAGCTAAAGAGATGGAGAGAGAGAGACATCATGAAGGGGTTAGCTAAAGAGATGGAGAGAGAGACATCATGAAGGGGTTAGCTAAAGAGATGGAGAGAGAGAGACATCATGAAGGGGTTAGCTAAAGAGATGGAGAGAGAGACATCATGAAGGGGTTAGCTAAAGAGATGGAGAGAGAGAGACATCATGAAGGGGTTAGCTAAAGAGATGGAGATGGAGAGAGAGAGACATCATGAAGGGGTTAGTTAAAGAGATGGAGAGAGAGACATCATGAAGGGGTTAGCTAAAGAGATGGAGAGAGAGACATCATGAAGGGGTTAGCTAAAGAGATGGAGAGAGAGAGACATCATGAAGGGGTTAGCTAAAGAGATGGAGAGAGAGAGACATCATGAAGGGGTTAGTTAAAGAGATGGAGAGAGAGACATCATGAAGGGGTCAGCTAAAGAGATGGAGAGAGAGACATCATGAAGGGGTTAGCTAAAGAGATGGAGAGAGAGACATCATGAAGGGGTTAGTTAAAGAGATGGAGAGAGAGACATCATGAAGGGGTTAGCTAAAGAGATGGAGAGAGAGACATCATGAAGGGGTTAGCTAAAGAGATGGAGAGAGAGACATCATGAAGGGGTTAGTTAAAGAGATGGAGAGAGAGACATCATGAAGGGGTTAGCTAAAGAGATGGAGAGAGAGACATCATGAAGGGGTTAGCTAAAGAGATGGAGAGAGAGACATCATGAAGGGGTTAGCTAAAGAGATGGAGAGAGAGACATCATGAAGGGGTTAGTTAAAGAGATGGAGAGAGAGAGACATCATGAAGGGGTTAGCTAAAGAGATGGAGAGAGAGAGAGATGACATCATGAAGGGGTTAGTTAAAGAGATGGCTAAAGAGATGGAGAGAGAGACATCATGAAGGGGTTAGCTAAAGAGATGGAGAGAGAGAGAGACATCATGAAGGGGTTAGCTAAAGAGATGGAGAGAGAGAGAGACATCATGAAGGGGTTAGCTAAAGAGATGGAGAGAGAGAGAGACATCATGAAGGGGTTAGCTAAAGAGATGGAGAGAGAGAGACATCATGAAGGGGTTAGCTAAAGAGATGGAGAGAGAGAGACATCATGAAGGGGTTAGTTAAAGAGATGGAGAGAGAGACATCATGAAGGGGTTAGCTAAAGAGATGGAGAGAGAGAGAGACATCATGAAGGGGTTAGCTAAAGAGATGGAGAGAGACATCATGAAGGGGTTAGCTAAAGAGATGGAGAGAGAGACATCATGAAGGGGTTAGCTAAAGAGATGATCATGAAGGGGTTAGTTAAAGAGATGGAGAGAGACATCATGAAGGGGTTAAAAGAGATGGAGAGAGAGAGACATCATGAAGGGTTAGCTAAAGAGATGGAGAGACATCATGAAGGGGTTAGTTAAAGAGATGGAGAGAGAGACATCATGAAGGGGTTAGCTAAAGAGATGGAGAGAGAGACATCATGAAGGGGTTAGCTAAAGAGATGGAGAGAGAGAGACATCATGAAGGGGTTAGCTAAAGAGATGGAGAGAGAGACATCATGAAGGGGTTAGCTAAAGAGATGGAGAGAGAGACATCATGAAGGGGTTAGCTAAAGAGATGGAGAGAGAGACATCATGAAGCGTGTAGCTAAAGAGATGGAGAGAGAGAGACATCATGAAGGGGTTAGCTAAAGAGATGGAGAGAGAGAGACATCATGAAGGGGTTAGCTAAAGAGATGGAGAGAGAGAGACATCATGAAGGGGTTAGCTAAAGAGATGGAGAGAGAGACATCATGAAGGGGTTAGCTAAAGAGATGGAGAGAGAGAAGGGGTTAGCTAAAGAGATGGAGAGACATCATGAAGGGGTTAGCTAAAGAGATGGAGAGAGAGACATCATGAAGGGGTTAGCTAAAGAGATGGAGAGGGGTTAGCTAAAGAGATGGAGAGAGAGAGACATCATGAAGGGGTTAGCTAAAGAGATGGAGAGAGAGAGAGACATCATGAAGGGGTTAGCTAAAGAGATGGAGAGAGAGACATCATGAAGGGGTTAGCTAAAGAGATGGAGAGAGAGACATCATGAAGGGGTTAGCTAAAGAGATGGAGAGAGAGACATCATGAAGGGGTTAGAAAGAGATGGAGATGGAGAGAGACATCATGAAGGGGTTAGCTAAAGAGATGGAGAGAGAGAGACATCATGAAGGGGTTAGCTAAAGAGATGGAGAGAGAGAGACATCATGAAGGGGTTAGTTAAAGAGATGGAGAGACATCATGAAGGGGTTAGCTAAAGAGATGGAGAGAGAGACATCATGAAGGGGTTAGCTAAAGAGATGGAGAGAGAGAGACATCATGAAGGGGTTAGTTAAAGAGATGGAGAGAGAGACATCATGAAGGGGTTAGCTAAAGAGATGGAGAGAGAGACATCATGAAGGGGTTAGTTAAAGAGATGGAGAGAGAGACATCATGAAGGGGTTAGTTAAAGAGATGGAGAGAGACATCATGAAGGGGTTAGAAAGAGATGGAGAGAGAGACATCATGAAGGGGTTAGCAAAGAGATGAGAGAGAGACATCATGAAGGGGTTAGCTAAAGAGATGGAGAGAGAGAGAGACATCATGAAGGGGTTAGCTAAAGAGATGGAGAGAGAGACATCATGAAGGGGTTAGCTAAAGAGATGGAGAGAGAGAGACATCATGAAGGGGTTAGCTAAAGAGATGGAGAGAGAGAGACATCATGAAGGGGTTAGCTAAAGAGATGGAGAGAGAGACATCATGAAGGGGTTAGCTAAAGAGATGGAGAGAGAGAGAGACATCATGAAGGGGTTAGCTAAAGAGATGGAGAGAGACATCATGAAGGGGTTAGTTAAAGAGATGGAGAGAGAGACATCATGAAGGGGTTAGCTAAAGAGATGGAGAGAGAGAGATCATGAAGGGGTTAGTTAAAGAGATGGAGAGAGAGAGACATCATGAAGGGGTTAGTTAAAGAGATGGAGAGAGAGAGAGACATCATGAAGGGGTTAGCTAAAGAGATGGAGAGAGAGAGAGACATCATGAAGGGGTTAGCTAAAGAGATGGAGAGAGAGACATCATGAAGGGGTTAGCTAAAGAGATGGAGAGAGACATCATGAAGGGGTTAGCTAAAGAGATGGAGAGAGACATCATGAAGGGGTTAGCTAAAGAGATGGAGAGAGAGACATCATGAAGGGGTTAGTTAAAGAGATGGAGAGAGAGAGAGACATCATGAAGGGGTTAGCTAAAGAGATGGAGAGAGAGAGACATCATGAAGGGGTTAGCTAAAGAGATGGAGAGAGAGACATCATGAAGGGGTTAGCTAAAGAGATGGAGAGAGAGACATCATGAAGGGGTTAGCTAAAGAGATGGAGAGAGAGACATCATGAAGGGGTTAGTTAAAGAGATGGAGAGAGAGACATCATGAAGGGGTTAGCTAAAGAGATGGAGAGAGAGAGAGACATCATGAAGGGGTTAGCTAAAGAGATGGAGAGAGAGACATCATGAAGGGGTTAGCTAAAGAGATGGAGAGAGAGACATCATGAAGGGGTTAGCTAAAGAGATGGAGAGAGAGAGACATCATGAAGGGGTTAGCTAAAGAGATGGAGAGAGAGAGACATCATGAAGGGGTTAGCTAAAGAGATGGAGAGAGAGAGACATCATGAAGGGTTAGCTAAAGAGATGGAGAGAGAGACATCATGAAGGGGTTAGCTAAAGAGATGGAGAGAGAGAGAGACATCATGAAGGGGTTAGCTAAAGAGATGGAGAGAGAGACATCATGAAGGGGTTAGCTAAAGAGATCATGAAGGGGTTAGAGATGGAGAGAGAGAGACATCATGAAGGGGTTAGCTAAAGAGATGGAGAGAGAGACATCATGAAGGGGTTAGCTAAAGAGATGGAGAGAGAGAGACATCATGAAGGGTTAGCTAAAGAGATGGAGAGAGAGAGACATCATGAAGGGGTTAGCTAAAGAGATGGAGAGAGAGAGAGACATCATGAAGGGGTTAGCTAAAGAGATGGAGAAGAGAGAGAGACATCATGAAGGGGTTAGCTAAAGAGATGGAGAGAGAGACATCATGAAGGGGTTAGCTAAAGAGATGGAGAGAGAGACATCATGAAGGGGTTAGCTAAAGAGATGGAGAGAGAGAGACATCATGAAGGGGTTAGCTAAAGAGATGGAGAGAGAGAGACATCATGAAGGGGTTAGCTAAAGAGATGGAGAGAGAGAGACATCATGAAGGGGTTAGCTAAAGAGATGGAGAGAGAGAGACATCATGAAGGGGTTAGCTAAAGAGATGGAGAGAGAGAGAGACATCATGAAGGGGTTAGCTAAAGAGATGGAGAGAGAGAGACATCATGAAGGGGTTAGCTAAAGAGATGGAGAGAGAGAAAGAGATGAGAGACATCATGAAGGGGTTAGCTAAAGAGATGGAGAGAGAGACATCATGAAGGGGTTAGCTAAAGAGATGGAGAGAGAGAGACATCATGAAGGGGTTAGCTAAAGAGATGGAGAGAGAGAGACATCATGAAGGGGTTAGCTAAAGAGATGGAGAGAGACATCATGAAGGGGTTAGCTAAAGAGATGGAGAGAGAGACATCATGAAGGGGTTAGCTAAAGAGATGGAGAGAGAGAGACATCATGAAGGGGTTAGTTAAAGAGATGGAGAGAGAGAGAGACATCATGAAGGGGTTAGCTAAAGAGATGGAGAGAGAGAGAGACATCATGAAGGGGTTAGCTAAAGAGATGGAGAGAGAGAGAGACATCATGAAGGGGTTAGCTAAAGAGATGGAGAGAGAGAGACATCATGAAGGGGTTAGCTAAAGAGATGGAGGGAGAGACATCATGAAGGGGTTAGCTAAAGAGATGGAGAGAGAGAGACATCATGAAGGGGTTAGCTAAAGAGATGGAGAGA
The DNA here is from genome assembly GCF_034236695.1 of Oncorhynchus nerka. Lineage (NCBI taxonomy): Eukaryota > Metazoa > Chordata > Actinopteri > Salmoniformes > Salmonidae > Oncorhynchus > Oncorhynchus nerka. The sequence goes on along the minus strand of NC_088410.1, from coordinate 97,882,891 downwards.
GACATCATGAAGGGGTTAGTTAAAGAGATGGAGAGAGAGACATCATGAAGGGGTTAGCTAAAGAGATGGAGAGAGAGAGAGACATCATGAAGGGGTTAGCTAAAGAGATGGAGAGAGAGAGAGACATCATGAAGGGAGATGGAGAGTTAAAGAGATGAGATGAGAGAGAGACATCATGAAGGGGTTAGTTAAAGAGATGGAGAGAGAGAGACATCATGAAGGGGTTAGTTAAAGAGATGGAGAGAGACATCATGGAGGGGTTAGCTAAAGAGATGGAGAGAGAGAAGACATCATGAAGAGAGATGGAGAGAGACATCATGAAGGGGTTAGCTAAAGAGATAAAGAGATGGAGAGAGAGAGAGACATCATGAAGGGGTTAGCTAAAGAGATGGAGAGAGAGAGACATCATGAAGGGGTTAGTTAAAGAGATTAGGAAAGAGATGGAGAGAGAGAGACATCATGAAGGGGTTAGCTAAAGAGATGGAGATGAGAGAGACATCATGAAGGGGTTAGCTAAAGAGATGGAGAGAGAGAGACATCATGAAGGGGTTAGCTAAAGAGATGGAGAGAGACATCATGAAGGGGTTAGCTAAAGAGATGGAGAGAGAGAGAGACATCATGAAGGGGTTAGCTAAAGAGATGGAGAGACATCATGAAGGGGTTAGCTAAAGAGATGGAGAGAGAGAGACATCATGAAGGGGTTAGTTAAAGAGATGGAGAGAGAGACATCATGAAGGGGTTAGCTAAAGAGATGGAGAGAGAGAGAGACATCATGAAGGGGTTAGCTAAAGAGATGGAGAGAGAGAGACATCATGAAGGGGTTAGCTAAAGAGATGGAGAGAGAGACATCATGAAGGGGTTAGTTAAAGAGATGGAGAGAGAGAGAGACATCATGAAGGGGTTAGCTAAAGAGATGGAGAGAGAGAGAGACATCATGAAGGGGTTAGTTAAAGAGATGGAGAGAGACATCATGAAGGGGTTAGCTAAAGAGATGGAGAGAGAGAGAGACATCATGAAGGGGTTAGCTAAAGAGATGGAGAGAGAGAAACATCATGAAGGGGTTAGCTAAAGAGATGGAGAGAGAGAGACATCATGAAGGGGTTAGTTAAAGAGATGGAGAGAGAGAGACATCATGAAGGGGTTAGCTAAAGAGATGGAGAGAGAGAGAGACATCATGAAGGGGTTAGCTAAAGAGATGGAGGGAGAGACATCATGAAGGGGTTAGTTAAAGAGATGGAGAGAGAGACATCATGAAGGGGTTAGCTAAAGAGAATGAGGGAGAGACATCATGAAGGGGTTAGCTAAAGAGATGGGGAGAGAGACATCATGAAGGGGTTAGCTAAAGAGAAGGAGGGAGAGACATCATGAAGGGGTTAGCTAAAGAGATGGGGAGAGAGACATCATGAAGGGGTTAGCTAAAGAGATGGAGAGAGAGAGAGACATCATGAAGGGGTTAGCTAAAGAGATGGAGAGAGAGACATCATGAAGGGGTTAGTTAAAGAGATGGAGAGAGAGAGAGACATCATGAAGGGGTTAGCTAAAGAGATGGAGAGAGAGAGCGACATCATGAAGGGGTTAGCTAAAGAGATGGAGAGAGAGAGACATCATGAAGGGGTTAGCTAAAGAGATGGAGAGAGAGACATCATGAAGGGGTTAGCTAAAGAGAGAGAGAGACATCATGAAGGGGTTAGCTAAAGAGAGAGAGAGACATCATGAAGGGGTTAGCTAAAGAGATGGAGAGAGACACCGGGGAACAACTCTCTACAGAAAGAGAAAGGAAGGTACTTAACAGATCGACAGGGAGACACTGTCCAAAATCTGGCTTGCAGACTACTTACTTTAACTGCATACTGTGTAATAATTAAAAACATATGTACTTTTATTTAACTGGGCAAGTCAGTTAAGAACAAATTCTTATTTTCAATGACGGCCTAGGAACAGTGGTTTAACTGCCTTTTTCAGGGACAGAATGACACATTTTCACCTTGTCAGTTCGGGGATTCGATCTTGCAAACCTTCTGGTTACCAGTCCAACACTCTAACCACTAGGCTACCATGCCGCCTCTACACTCTAACCACTAGGCTACCATGCCGCCTCTACACTCTAACCACTAGGCTACCATGCCGCCTCTACACTCTAACCACTAGGCTACCATGCCGCCTCTACACTCTAACCACTAGGCTACCATGCCGCCTCTACACTCTAACCACTAGGCTACCATGCCGCCTCTACACTCTAACCACTAGGCTACCATGCCGCCTCTACACTCTAACCACTAGGCTACCATGCCGCCTCTACACTCTAACCACTAGGCTACCCTGCCTCCTCTACACTCTAACCACTAGGCTACCCTGCCACCTCTACACTCTAACCACTAGGCTACCCTGCCACCTCTACACTCTAACCACTAGGCTACCCTGCCACCTCTACACTCTAACCACTAGGCTACTAATATCTAGAATGTACTGTTTAATAAAAACCAATGCAGTAAGTAACAAATATCAGCATACTAGTCTCTTCTAGTCTCTTCCTGCGGAGAACGAATCATTTCATGTGTAATTGCGTTGATTCCAGGGACACTTATTCATTTTTGGTACAGCGCGTCCCCCCCCCTCAGCTGTTGTCAAAACACGTGGGTCTGGAAAAACCAGCACTGAACTGTACTTTGATGAAAAGCCTGAATGAACATCCTGGCATTTAAAACAAACTAAAATGTTCTACATTGCACATACTATACTTTTTGTTGGCCATAATGTCTGCTGTTGGAAGACTCTGGTATTTGGCCAGAGGTTTCATCTCAACAGTTTTAAAGTGCCTTCTTCTCCTCCTTTGAAGGAGGTGAGGAAATGAAGGTAGCCACGTCAGACTATTGACATGAGCCCCCCAAGAGGCCTGGATGTAAATGCGGGCCGGGGGCCGTTCTGAGGTGAAACATACCTGCTGAAGATGAGGTGTCTGTCCAGACAACCCCCGTCCACCCCTCCATGTTTAGGATACAGCACCCTGCTGGTCAGTCTGGAGGTGAAGTTAGTCGGGGCCTGGCATCTCTGCTTGGGCTCTGGGCACTGGTGGGGTGTAAACAGGGAGAAGGGGGGGCAGGTAGTCACCGGGTTCCTACACCTGAAATAAATGTACAAAAATACATTTACATTTAAGTCATTTAGCAGACGCTCTTATCCAGAGCGACTTACAAATTGGTGCGTTCACCTTATGACATCTAAATGAGTCAATAAGCGTGGTATTTTCAAATGCCAGGCATGTTACTAATCATGTCATTGCTACATTGGCTGGACATACTATAGAGCAAGTTAAAGTGTACAAATATTTGGGGTGATGATATGCTGAGCTACACATTTACATTTAAGTCATTTAGCAGACGCTCTTTATCCAGAGCGACTTACACTGTGCATGTAGAGTGGAATTCTCTCCTGAACATTTTAAAATGTGGTGATCGAGTTTGGTTGGTGGAGTTTAAACACTTGATCGATGTATATATCATAGAAGAGTGTAATTATTTTTAGTCAAGACGTTTGTGTTTTTAATGTAATATGTCATTGTTGTACTGTGTGTGTGTGTGTTTATAGTTGTGTTTAATGTTGTGTTAGTGTATGTAAGTTGTTTTGTCTGAAACCCCCTGCTGCTATTGGAAAAGACATATTATCTCAATGAGAAAAACTGAATAAAAGGTCAAATACAAAATATAATAAAACACAGTTCATCTACACATAATAACAACCAAGTAAAACCATTGAAAATTCATTTAAAAAATACAAAACTGAAACCCCATTTCCATAAGTATTCAGACTCTTTACTCAGTACTTTGTTGAAGCACCTTCGGTGGCGATTACAGCATTGAGTCTTCTTGGGTGTGACGCTACAAGCTTGGCACACCTGTATTTGGGGAGTTTCTCCCATTCTTCTCCGCAGATCCTCTCAAGCTCGGTCAGGTTGGATGGGGAGCGTCGCAGCACAGCTATTTTCAGGTCTCTCCAGAGATGTTTGATCGGGTTCAAGTCTGGGCTCCGGCTGGGACACTCAAGGACATTCAGAGACTCCTACGTTGTCTTGGCTGTGTGCTTAGGGTCGTTGTCCTGTTGGAAAGTGAACCTTCGCCCCAGTCGGAGGTCCTGAGCACTCTGGAGCAGATTTTCATCAAGGATCTCTCTGTAATTTTCTCCGTTCATCTTTCCCTCCATCCTGACTTATCTCCCAGTCCCTGCTACTGAAAAACATCCCCACAGCATGATGCTGCCACCACCATGCTTCACCGTAGAGATGGTGCCAGGTTTCCTCCAGACGTGACACTTGGCATTCAGGCCAGAGTTTAATCTTGGTTTCATCAGACCAGAGAATCTTGTTTCTCCTGGTTTGAGAGTCTTTAGGTGCCTTTTGGAAAACGGGCTGACAAAGCCCCAAAGCGGGCTGTCATGTGCCTTTTACTGAGGATTGGCTTCCGTCTGGCGCCTCTACATAGACTGGTGGAGTTCTGCAGCGATGCTTGCTTGTCCTTCTGGAAGGTTCTGCCATCTCCACAGAGAACTGTTAGAGTGACCATCGGGTTCTTGGTCACCTCCCTGACCAAGGCCCTTCTCCCCAGATTGCTCAGTTTGGCCGGGCGGCCAGCTCTAGGAAGAGTCTTGGTGATTCCAAACTTCATTCATTTAAGAATGATGGAGGCCACTGTGTACTTGGGGACCTTCAATGCTGCAGAAATGTTTTGGTACCCTTCCCCAGATCTGTGCCTCGACACAATCCTGTCTCCGAGCTCTACGGACAATTCCTTCGACCTCAGGGCTTGATTTTTACTCTGACATGCACTGTCAACTTGTGGGAACTTATAAAGACAGTTGGTGTGCCTTTCCAAATCATGTCCAATCCATTCACCACAGGTAGGCTACAATCAAGTTGTAGAAACATCAAGGATGATCAATGGAAAACAGGATGCATCTGAGCTCAATTTCAAGTCTCATAGCAAAGGGTCTGAATACCCTTTATGTAATAAATATGTAAATAAGGTATTTCTGTTTTTTAAATTTAATTTGCAAATGTATGTAAAAACTTGTTTTCGCTTTATGAATATATATAATAATAATAGTATAGAATAAGGCTGTTACGTAACAAAATGTGTAAAAAGTCAAGGTGTCTGAATACTTTCTGAAGTCTGGTGATGATAGGGGCGGGACTGAGACAGGTAGGGGCGGGACTGAGACAGGTAGGGGCGGGACTGAGACAGGTAGGGGCGGGACTGAGACAGGTAGGGGCGGGACTGAACATAAACGTTAAACAAAACAAAAAAAAAGTGTTCAAACCTGGCATGCTGCTCCCTGAGGTACTCCGTGATGATGCTGTCCAGGGCAGGCGGGGAAGGCAGGTGTCTGTCCAGCTGTTTCTTCATGGCAGGACTCTGGCTAAAAGCTCCGTGGTCTGACTTCTGTCTCAGCACACTGGAGGACCGTTTCCCACCACCAAGTCCAGTCCCAGGGCTACCGAGGACCGAGGAGCGCTCCCGCGTGAACAGGATACGCCCGATCTGGGGCGAACCATGGGGAGGTGGGCCGTGAGGGGTACAAGGAGGGAAGGAGGAGGAGGGACGTGGCGTCTGGACCGAGGAAGACGATTGGGTCACCGCAGTGAGGCGAGCAGCCACTACCACTCCTCCGTTGACCATGCCCCTTGGGGTTCTGGGTAATACAGAGGACGAAGAGACAGGGGGAGGAGCTACAGAGACTGCCTGGTAGAGCGAGGGGGAGGAGGAGAGGGGGATGGAGAGGGAGAGCGGGCCGCAGGGGAGATTAGCCTCCTTGGTGAGGGCTGAGGCGGTATCCTGGAGTCCTTTAGCCACCAGGTGGTTCCTGATGAGCAGCAACAACTCCTTCTCAGGAAAGGAGATACGTGATTGGGCCACAACGTTTGCCCTCTGGAGCCGGGCCAAAGACACATCTGTCCCTATCAACAAGGGTTTACCTGAGGAAAACAGACACATTATGAAAATAAAGATCATTTTGTCCTCGTTGTTTATAAACTACTGTTCATTTTCTATCAGAGGCGGGACAACATCAGTATCGTAATATTTTTCCCACGGCAAAAAAATAAATAAATAAACACACAGACCAAACTAATTTGGTCCTTTAAAAACCTGCTGTATATGTAAAACATTGTGTGCTTGTAGCTTGGAAAATAAATACATGTGACTCTGGCTAAAACAATGGTTTGTTTCCAACAATAGGGCTGTTTTCCTAAAGAAGTTCAATTGTGCTTCGTGGCATCGTCCCGACCTAACATTTTACAATCTCAGATTTATGGTTTTCCGTATCGTATTGCTACCTTGTATGGAACTGGCTATGAAAATAAAAAGTTTGTCTGTTTTGAAGGTGGTTTTTGGTGATTTGACTTACCCGACACCCTCTCTATGAGCTCGGCAGAGTACCGGCAGGAGTTTGTCTGTTTTGAAGGTGGTTTTTGGTGATTTGACTTACCCGACACCCTCTCTATGAGCTCGGCAGAGTACCGGCAGGAGTTTGTCTGTTTTGAAGGTGGTTTTTGGTGATTTGACTTACCCGACACCCTCTCTATGAGCTCGGCAGAGTAACGGCAGAAGTTGTCTGTTTTGAAGGTGGTTTTTGGTGATTTGACTTACCCGACACCCTCTCTATGAGCTCGGCAGAGTACCGGCAGGAGTTTGTCTGTTTTGAAGGTGGTTTTTGGTGATTTGACTTACCCGACACCCTCTCTATGAGCTCGGCAGAGTACCGGCAGGAGTTTGTCTGTTTTGAAGGTGGTTTTTGGTGATTTGACTTACCCGACACCCTCTCTATGAGCTCGGCAGAGTAACGGCAGAAGTTGTCTGTTTTGAAGGTGGTTTTTGGTGATTTGACTTACCCGACACCCTCTCTATGAGCTCGGCAGAGTACCGGCAGAAGTTTGTCTGTTTTGAAGGTGGTTTTTGGTGATTTGACTTACCCGACACCCTCTCTATGAGCTCGGCAGAGTACCGGCAGAAGTTTGTCTGTTTTGAAGGTGGTTTTTGGTGATTTGACTTACCCGACACCCTCTCTATGAGCTCGGCAGAGTACCGGCAGGAGTTTGTCTGTTTTGAAGGTGGTTTTGGTGATTTGACTTACCCGACACCCTCTCTATGAGCTCGGCAGAGTACCGGCAGAAGTTTGTCTGTTTTGAAGGTGGTTTTTGGTGATTTGACTTACCCGACACCCTCTCTATGAGCTCGGCAGAGTACCGGCAGGAGTTTGTCTGTTTTGAAGGTGGTTTTTGGTGATTTGACTTACCCGACACCCTCTCTATGAGCTCGGCAGAGTACCGGCAGAAGTTTGTCTGTTTTGAAGGTGGTTTTTGGTGATTTGACTTACCCGACACCCTCTCTATGAGCTCGGCAGAGTACCGGCAGAAGTTTGTCTGTTTTGAAGGTGGTTTTTGGTGATTTGACTTACCCGACACCCTCTCTATGAGCTCGGCAGAGTACCGGCAGAAGTTTGTCTGTTTTGAAGGTGGTTTTTGGTGATTTAACTTACCCGACACCCTCTCTATGAGCTCGGCAGAGTACCGGCAGAAGCGAACGTGTTGGGAACGTTTGTCCTGCAGCACAGGTTCCTTCATCAGCTGCTGGATGTGTGAGGAGGAGAATAGAGGCAGCTTGGAGATGATCTGGCTGACAGCCCTGGAGCGAGACAGACCAACCAGAGCCTTGCAAGCCAACGCTCTAATCAGATCTGCGTCCGTGATGGGCATCTTGACCGTCAGTAAACCAAGGAGGACCTGGAAGAACAGTTTAGTTACAGAAGAAAACAAAACAAAAAAAATAGTTTTAAAAAAATGTTTGAGGATCAACGAGAAGCCTGTCTTTACTGCAGTAAGTAACAGAGAAATAAGATGCATTTTACAGCCCTGTTCCCCGAGACACACACCTACACAGAGGACTAGCTGTGTAAGGTCAAAGGTATTAGTGATCCGTTTGAGGGTTTTCCTACAACACTTGTCTTCATAAACAATTACACAGAGGACACGAGTCACAACCCCCTTACCTTAATGCCGTTGTTGGCCTGGACAACGTTCCACATCTTGGTGAGCACACTCTCCTGTGGGGGGTGATGCAGAAAGCTGCCCAAGGAAGTGAGGGTCTGGTCGGGGGCACACACACAGTTGGTGACCACCTGGAGCGCTGACTTCTGGATCTCTGCATCGTTGACAAACACCTCTCCCTCCGCCACACCCAGGATAATACTCATTCCTGCAGGAGGAACACAGTGAAAGGTAACTTTCTTGTCTAACATAGTATTGAGAACAAAATTGTAGTCCAGTCACAGGTTTAAGAAATAGATCAGATTGTATAAAACATGTACAGAAAAGAGACTGATCTAGCAGTATAGATAGAGAATATAGAGCAACTGATCTAGCAGTATAGATAGAGAATATAGAGCAACTGATCTAGCAGTATAGATATAGAGAATATAGAGCAACTGATCTAGCAGTATAGATATAGAGAATATAGAGCAACTGATCTAGCAGTATAGATATAGAGAATATAGAGCAACTGACCTAGCAGTATAGATAGAGAATCTAGAGAGAGAGAGACTGACCTAGCAGTATAGATAGAGAATCTAGAGACTGACCTAGCAGTATAGATAGAGAATCTAGAGAGAGACTGACCTAGCAGTATAGATAATCTAGAGAGAGACTGACCTAGCAGTATAGATAGAGAATCTAGAGAGAGACTGACCTAGCAGTATAGATAGAGAATCTAGAGACTGACCTAGCAGTATAGATAGAGAATCTAGAGAGAATGACCTAGCAGTATAGATATAGAGAATCTAGAGAGACATACCGACAGTGCAGACGGTGGATCCTCCTTCATCCAGCACGTCCACAGTCTCAGCTAGCAGCAGCTGAACTTTAGGTACTACAGTCAGCATAGCCAGGATGTCCAGGGCAAAACGCACCGTATCAGCCCTGGTAGCCAGAACCATAAGTAAGACAGTATTATCTCTATGGGGGTACAGCAGTCTTACTGACAAGGGGAGGAGGGGACTGAGCAGGACTTTTATCTTAGCTCACTATAGATATAACTGTAACTGCCTTCTAGACCTTGGAGGGGGAAAAAAATACTTTTAAAATCACAATGTGTGTATAGGTATTATCCAACGTGTACATTTTGTCATGACAACAAAACGACCTGGCCGAATAACAAAGAGATATGTGAAGTCTTCATCAGAAGAATGTGCAGGTGTTAAAATCAGGTCAATTAGAGAGACTACCGGTAACCTACCTGCCATAGTAACTCCTCCAGTAAAATCAGGTCAATTAGAGACTACAGGTAACCTACAGTGCCTTGCGAAAGTATTCGGCCCCCTTGAACTTTGCGACCTTCTGCCACATTTCAGGCTTCAATCATACAGATATAAAACTGTATTTTTTTGTGAAGAATCAACAACAAGTGGGACACAATCATGAAGTGGAACGACATTTATTGGATATTTCAAACTTTTTTAACAAATCAAAAACTGAAAAATTGGGCGTGCAAAATCATTCAGCCCCCTTAAGTTAATACTTTGTAGCGCCACCTTTTGCTGCGATTACAGCTGTAAGTCGCTTGGGGTATGTCTCTATCAGTTTTGCACATCGAGAGACTGAAATTTTATCCCATTCCTCCTTGCAAAACAGCTCGAGCTCAGTGAGGTTGGATGGAGAGCATTTGAGAACAGCAGTTTTCAGTTCTTTCCACAGATTCTCGATTGGATTCAGGTCTAGACTTTGACTTGGCCATTCTAACACCTGGATATGTTTATTTTTGAACCATTCCATTGTAGATTTTGCTTTATGTTTTGGATCATTGTCTTGTTGGAAGACAAATCTCCGTCCCAGTCTCAGGTCTTTTGCAGACTCCATCAGGAGTGGTCCTGTATTTGGCTCCATCCATCTTCCCATCAATTTGAACCATCTTCCCTGTCCCTGTTGAAGAAAAGCAGGCCCAAACCATGATGCTGCCACCACCATGTTTGACAGTGGGGATGGTGTTTTCAGGGTGATGAGCTGTGTTGCTTTTACGCCAAACATAACGTTTTGCATTGTTGCCAAAAAGTTCAATTTTGGTTTCATCTGACCAGAGCACCTTCTTCCACATGTTTGGTGTGTCTCCCAGGTGGCTTGTGGCAAACTTTAAACGACACTTTTTATGGATGTCTTTAAGAAATGGCTTTCTTCTTGCCCATCTTCCTTAAAGGCCAGATTTGTGCAATATACGACTGATTGTTGTCCTATGGACAGAGTCTCCCACCTCAGCTGTAGATCTCTGCAGTTCATCCAGAGTGATCATGGGCCTCTTGGCTGCATCTCTGATCAGTCTTCTCCTTGTATGAGCTGAAAGTTTAGAGGGACGGCCAGGTCTTGGTAGATTTGCAGTGGTCTGATACTCCTTCCATTTCAATATTATCGCTTGCACAGTGCTCCTTGGGATGTTTAAAGCTTGGGAAATCTTTTTGTATCCAAATCCGGCTTTAAACTTCTTCACAACAGTATCTCGGACCGGCCTGGTGTGTTCCTTGTTCTTCATGATGCTCTCCGCGCTTTTAACGGACCTCTGAGACTATCACAGTGCAGGTACATTTATACGGAGACTTGATTACACACAGGTGGATTGTATTTATCATCATTAGTCATTTAGGTCAACATTGGATCATTCAGAGATCCCCACTGAACTTCTGGAGAGAGTTTGCTGCACTGAAAGTAAAGGGGCTGAATAATTTTGCACGGCCAATTCTTCAGTTTTTGATTTGTTAAAAAAGTTTGAAATATCCAATAAATGTCGTTCCACTTCATGATTGTTGTTGATTCTTCAAAAAAAAATACAGTTTTATATCTTTATATTTGAAGCCTGAAATGTGGCAAAAGGTCGCAAAGTTCAAGGGGGCCGAATACTTTCGCAAGGCACTGTACCTGCCATAGTAAGTCCTCCAGTAAAATCAGGCCAATTAGAGAGACTACAGGTAACCTACCTGCCATAGTAACTCCTCCAGTAAAATCAGGTCAATTAGAGAGACTACAGGTAACCTACCTGCCATAGTAACTCCTCCAGTAAAGTCAGGTCAATTAGAGAGACTACAGGTAACCTACCTGCCATAGTAACTCCTCCAGTAAAATCAGGCCAATTAGAGAGACTACAGGTAACCTACCTGCCATAGTAACTCCTCCAGTAAAATCAGGTCAATTAGAGAGACTACAGGTAACCTACCTGCCATAGTAACTCCTCCAGTCACAGGCTATGGAGATGAGTTGTAACACGAGGGGAATACAGGAGAGCTTGTGAAACACCTCCACAGGTTCCCAGTGAAGCTGAGTGGGTCCACAGTCTATTAGAAAGTCCATCATGTCCACCACCTGCTCATGACTGTACGAACACGACTGTGTGGGGGGGGGGGGGGCACAGACACACAACAAGTTATCAATAAAGTCAAAATCAACCAATTTTCTTTTTCTATTGTGTTATTGATTGTACGTTTGTTTACACCATGTGTAACTCTGTGTTGTTGTTTACTCCATGTGTAACTCTGTGTTGTTGTTTACTCCATGTGTAACTCTGTTGTTGTTTCCTCCATGTGTAACTCTGTTGTTGTTTACTCCATGTGTAACTCTGTGTTGTTGTTTACTCCATGTGTTGTTGTTTACTCCATGGGTTGTTGTTTACTCCATGGGTTGTTGTTTACTCCATGGGTTGTTGTTTACTCCATGGGTTGTTGTTTACTCCATGTGTAACTCTGTGTTGTTTACTCCATGTGTAACTCTGTGTTGTTGTTTACTCCATGTGTAACTCTGTGTTGTTGTTTACTCCATGTGTAACTCTGTGTTGTTGTTTACTCCATGTGTTGTTGTTTACTCCATGTGTAACTCTGTGTTGTTGTTTACTCCATGTGTAACTCTTGTTGTTATTTGTGTTGACACTGCTTTGCTTTATCTTGACCAGGTCGTAGTTGTAAATGAGAATTTGTTAAATAAAAAAGGTGAAATAAATCAAAAATGAATAACAACAATCGAGCAAATCAATCACTGAAATCAATCAATTAGTCTTCGTTATCCATAATCAATCACTGAAATCAATCAATTAGTCTTCGTTATCCATAATCAATCACTGAAATCAATCAATTAGTCTTAATCAATCACTGAAATTATCCATAATCAATCACTGAAATCAATCAATTAGTCTTCGTTATCCATAATCAATCACTGAAATCAATCAATTAGTCTTCGTTATCCATAATCAATCACTGAAATCAATCAATTAGTCTTCGTTATCCATAATCAATCACTGAAATCAATCAATTAGTCTTCGTTATCCATAATCAATCACTGAAATCAATCAATTAGTCTTCGTTATCCATAATCAATCACTGAAATCAATCAATTAGTCTTAAGTTATCCATAATCAATCACTGAAATCAATCAATTAGTCTTCGTTATCCATAATCAATCACTGAAATCAATCAATTAGTCTTCGTTATCCATAATCAATCACTGAAATCAATCAATTAGTCTTAGTTATCCATAATCAATCACTGAAATCAATCAATTAGTCTTAGTTATCCATAATCAATCACTGAAATCAATCAATTAGTCTTCGTTATCCATAATCAATCACTGAAATCAATCAATTAGTCTTAGTTTATCCATAATCAATCACTGAAATCAATCAGTCTTAAGTTTATCCATAATCACTGAAATCAATTATCCATAATCAATCACTGAAATCAATCAATTAGTCTTAGTTATCCATAATCAATCACTGAAATCAATCAATTAGTCTTCGTTATCCATAATCAATCACTGAAATCAATCAATTAGTCTTCGTTATCCATAATCAATCACTGAAATCAATCAATTAGTCTTCGTTATCCATAATCAATCACTGAAATCAATCAATTAGTCTTCGTTATCCATAATCAATCACTGAAATCAATCAATTAGTCTTCGTTATCCATAATCAATCACTGAAATCAATCAATTAGTCTTCGTTATCCATAATCAATCATTAAACTAATCAATACATACATCTTTATCATCCAAAAGTTAAGTAACATATCTTGATCACATCTAAATACATGTTAGTGAGTGTGTTCACCTCAGGACATCACTTAAATAGGGAATCTACCTTGTAGTAAGGCTGAGGGTGAACTTGAGCGCCCCCTTCAGTTCTCTGGAGGGACTGTTTGACTTGCTCCACCTTGACAGCCAGGTGGGCCTCGAAGTACCTTCTCAGGCACATACAGGTGTGTTTGGCTGTCTGACGGCTGGAGAACACCTGGTCGTCACTCAACATGGCCCCCTGGTCCTCTGGGTTCAGGATCTCTAATGTACTGATCTAGAGAGAGAGAGAGAGAGAGAGAGAGAGAGAGAGAGGTGAGGGGATACACAGCCCTGGGTCATGGGTCAGAGGGCAAAAAAAAAAAAAAACAGTCCTGACGAGAGAACCTTTTCTTCACAAATTAAATTTAGCGACCGCACCTTCAGGGCTGTGACGCTACAAACGGAAAGCAATTTCAAGGTCCTCTGGCATCACAACGGTCTTCTGAAATCAGTAGCCGAGGGACAACATAGAAACTAGGCAGTGGGAATACTGCAAGGGGGACTACTGGAGCTCTACTCTCTCATTCAGAGCCAATCTCCCCTGTCTCTCCCCCTACTCGCCAGTTTGACTGTCCTGATGACTGCAGTAAGAGTCTCTCATTCAGAGCCAATCTCCCCCGTCTCTCACCCCTACTCGCCAGGTTGACTGTCCTGATGACTGCAGTAAGATTCTCTCATTCAGAGCCAATCTCCCCCGTCTCTCACCCCTACTCGCCAGTTTGACTGTAGTAAGAGTCTCTCATTCAGAGCCAATCTCCCCCGTCTCTCACCCCTACTCGCCAGTTTGACTGTAGTAAGAGTCTCTCATTCAGAGCCAATCTCCCCCGTCTCTCACCCCTACTCGCCAGTTTGACTGTAGTAAGAGTCTCTCATTCAGAGCCAATCTCCCCCCGTCTCTCACCCCTACTCACCAGGTTAACTAGTCTCCTGAGGCCATCCTGGTGGTCAAACAGCTGCAGTATGGCTCTGAATGAGAAGGAGATAGAGAAGAATATGGTGGTGTGGCAGCAGCCCGACGCGTGGGAACACTCCAGGAGCCACAAGGCATAGCCCACCATGTCTGACAGCACACTGTCTGGCAGCATACACACCTGTAGGAGGGAGAGACAGTCAGGTAACAGACACACCTGTAGGAGGTTAGAGACAGTCAGGTAACAGACACACCTGTAGGAGGGAGAGACAGTCAGGTAACAGACACACCTGTAGGAGGGAGAGACAGTCAGGTAACAGACACACCTGTAGGAGGAAGAGACAGTCAGGTAACACACACACCTGTAGGAGGTTAGAGACAGTCAGGTAACAGACACACTTGTAGGAGGGAGAGACAGTCAGGTAACAGACACGCCTGTAGGAGGGAGAGACAGTCAGGTAACAGACACACCTGTAGGAGGGAGAGACAGTCAGGTAACAGACACACCTGTAGGAGGAAGAGACAGTCAGGTAACAGACACACCTGTAGGAGGGAGAGACAGTCAGGTAACAGACACACCTGTAGGAGGGAGAGACAGTCAGGTAACAGACACACCTGTAGGAGGGAGAGACAGTCAGGTAACAGACACACCTGTAGGAGGGAGAGACAGTCAGGTAACAGACACACCTGTAGGAGGTTAGAGACAGTCAGGTAACAGACACACCTGTAGGAGGTTAGAGACAGTCAGGTAACAGACACACCTGTAGGAGGAAGAGACAGTCAGGTAACAGACACACCTGTAGGAGGGAGAGACAGTCAGGTAACAGACACACCTGTAGGAGGTTAGAGACAGTCAGGTAACAGACACACCTGTAGGAGGTTAGAGACAGTCAGGTAACAGAGACACCTGTAGGAGGGAGAGACAGTCAGGTAACAGACACACCTGTAGGAGGGAGAGACAGTCAGGTAACACACACACCTGTAGGAGGAAGAGACAGTCAGGTAACACACACACCTGTAGGAGGAAGAGACAGTCAGGTAACAAACACAGCTGTAGGAGGAAGAGACAGTCAGGTAACAAACACACCTACACAGTTATATGTTCCAAGTCACGTGACAGCAAACAAAATGACATCCAATGAGGTTTCATTTTGGTAGTTGAATGTGGATTTGCTACTGTGTGGAGTAAGTGTGTGTGTAAACAGTGCCTCGCAAAAGTATTCATCTCCCTTGGTGTTTCTCCTATTTAGTTGCATTACAACCTGTAATTAAAATGTAGTTTTATTTGGATTTCATGTAATGGACATACACAAAATAGTCCTAAATGGTGAAGTGAAATGAAAAAAATGAAAAAAAAAGTGGTGTGCATATTCACCCCCTTTGTCATGAAACACCTCCCCTTTGTCATGAAGCACCTCCCCTTTTCCATGAAGCACCTCCCCTTTGTCATGAAGCACCTCCCCTTTGTCATGAAGCACCTCCCCTTTGTCATGAAGCACCTCCCCTTTGTCATGAAGCACCTCCCCTTTGTCATGAAGCACCTCCCCTTTGTCATGAAGCACCTCCCCTTTGTCATGAAGCACCTCCCCTTTGTCATGAAGCACCTCCCCTTTGTCATGAAGCACCTCCCCTTTGTCATGAAGCACCTCCCCTTTGTCATGAAGCACCTCCCCTTTGTCATGAAGCACCTCCCCTTTGCCATGAAGCACCTCCCCTTTGCCATGAAGCCCTTAAATAAGATCTGGTGCAACCAATTACCTTCAGAAGTCACACAATTAGATAAATAAAGTCCACCTGTGTGCAATCTAAGTGTCACATGATCTGTCACATGATCTCAGTATATACACACCTGTTCTGAAAGGCCCCAGAGTCTGCAACAACACTAAGCAAGGGGCACCACCAAGCAAGCTGCACCATGAAGACCAAGGAGCTGGCCAAACAGGTCAGAGACAAAGTTGTGGAGAAGTACAGATCAGGGTTGGGTTATAAAAAAATATCTGAAATGTTGAACATCCCCACAGAGCACCATTAAATCCATTATTATAAAATGGAAAGAATATGGCACCACAACAAACCTGCCAAGAGAGGGCCGCCCACCAAAACTCACAGACCAGGCAATGAGGGCATTAATCAGAGAGGCCACAAAGAGACCAAAGATAACCCTGAAGGAGCTGCAAAGCTCCACAGCGGAGATTGGAGTAACTGTCCATAGGACCACTTTAAACAGTACACTCCACAGAGCTGGGCTTTACAGAAGAGTGGCCAGAAGAAAAGCCATTACTTACAGAAGAAAAATAAGCAAACATGCTTGGTGTTTGCCAACAGGCATGTGGGAGACTCCCCAAACATATAGAAGATGGTACTCTGGACAGATAAGACAAAAATGTAGCTTTTTGGCCATCAAGGAAAACACTATGTCTGGCGCAAACCCAACACCTCTCATCACCCCGTGATCACTATCCACAGAGTGAAGCATGGTGGTGGCAGCATCATGCTGTGGGGATGTTTTCATTGGCAGGGACTGGGAAACTGGTCAGAATTGAAGGAATGATGGATTTTTTACTGGGAAAATATTGAGGGAAACCTGTTTCAGTCTTCTAGAGATGTGAGACTGGGACGGAGGTTGACCTTCCAGCAGGACAATGACCCTAAGCATACTGCTAAAGCAACACTCGAGTGGTTTAAGGGGAACATTTAAATGTCTTGGAATGGCCTAGTCAAAGCCCAAACCTCAATCCAATTGAGAACAGGGCTCCGGGCAGCCGAGCGGAAATGGAGGAAAACTCGCCTCCCTGCAGACCTGGCATCCTTTCACTCCCTCCTCTCTACATTTTCCTCCTCTGTCTCTGCTGCTAAAGCCACTTTCTACCACTCTAAATTCCAAGCATCTGCCTCTAACCCTAGGAAGCTCTTTGCCACCTTCTCCTCCCTCTTGAATCCTCCTCCCCCTCCCCCCCTCCTCCCTCTCTGCAGATGACTTCGTCAACCATTTTGAAAAGAAGGTCGACGACATCCGATCCTCGTTTGCTAAGTCAAACGACACCGCTGGTTCTGCTCACACTGCCCTACCCTGTGCTCTGACCTCTTTCTCCCCTCTCTCTCCAGATGAC
Organism: Oncorhynchus nerka; assembly: GCF_034236695.1. Lineage (NCBI taxonomy): Eukaryota > Metazoa > Chordata > Actinopteri > Salmoniformes > Salmonidae > Oncorhynchus > Oncorhynchus nerka. The sequence goes on along the minus strand of NC_088410.1, from coordinate 97,865,745 downwards.
ATCTCGCGTCTTGTGACGGCCGGCCGCCCAACAACCTGCCCGCTTGACCCTATCCCCTCCTCTCTTCTCCAGACCATCTCCGGTGACCTTCTCCCTTACCTCACCTCGCTCATCAACTCATCCCTGACCGCTGGCTACGTCCCTCCCGTCTTCAAGAGAGCGAGAGTTGCACCCCTTCTGAAAAAACCTACACTCGATCCCTCCGATGTCAACAACTACAGACCAGTATCCCTTCTTTCTTTTCTCTCCAAAACTCTTGAACGTGCCGTCCTTGGCCAGCTCTCCCGCTATCTCTCTCAGAATGACCTTCTTGATCCAAATCAGTCAGGTTTCAAGACTAGTCATTCAACTGAGACTGCTCTTCTCTGTATCACGGAGGCGCTCCGCACTGCTAAAGCTAACTCTCTCTCCTCTGCTCTCATCCTTCTAGACCTATCGGCTGCCTTCGATACTGTGAACCATCAGATCCTCCTCTCCACCCTCTCCGAGTTGGGCATCTCCGGCGCGGCCACGCTTGGATTGCGTCCTACCTGACAGGTCGCTCCTACCAGGTGGCGTGGCGAGAATCCGTCTCCTCACCACGTGCTCTCACCACTGGTGTCCCCCAGGGCTCTGTTCTAGGCCCTCTCCTATTCTCGCTATACACCAAGTCACTTGGCTCTGTCATAACCTCACATGGTCTCTCCTATCATTGCTATGCAGACGACACACAATTAATCTTCTCCTTTCCCCCTTCTGACGACCAGGTGGCGAATCGCATCTCTGCATGTCTGGCAGACATATCAGTGTGGATGACGGATCATCACCTCAAGCTGAACCTCGGCAAGACGGAGCTGCTCTTCCTCCCGGGGAAGGACTGCCCGTTCCATGATCTCGCCATCACGGTTGACAACTCCATTGTGTCCTCGTCCCAGAGCGCTAAGAACCTTGGCGTGATCCTGGACAACACCCTGTCGTTCTCAAATAACATCAAGGCGGTGGCCCGTTCCTGTAGGTTCATGCTCTACAACATCCGCAGAGTACGACCCTGCCTCACACAGGAGAGCGGCGCAGGTCCTAATCCAGGCACTTGTCATCTCCCGTCTGGATTACTGCAACTCGCTGTTGGCTGGGCTCCCTGCCTGTGCCATTAAACCCCTACAACTCATCCAGAACGCCGCAGCCCGTCTGGTGTTCAACCTTCCCAAGTTCTCTCACGTCACCCCGCTCCTCCGCTCTCTCCACTGGCTTCCAGTTGAAGCTCGCATCCGCTACAAGACCATGGTGCTTGCCTACGGAGCTGTGAGGGAACGGCACCTCACTACCTCCAGGCTCTGATCAGGCCCTACACCCAAACAAGGGCACTGCGTTCATCCACCTCTGGCCTGCTCGCCTCCCTACCACTGAGGAAGTACAGTTCCCGCTCAGCCCAGTCAAAACTGTTCGCTGCTCTGGCCCCCCAATGGTGAAACAAACTCCCTCACGACGCCAGGACAGCGGAGTCAATCACCACCTTCCGGAGACACCTGAAACCCCACCTCTTTAAGGAATACCTAGGATAGGATAAAGTAATCCTTCTCCCCCCTTAAAAGACCTAGATGCACTATTGTAAAGTGGCTGTTCCACTGGATGTCATAAGGTGAAAGCACCAAGTTGTAAGTCGCTCTGGATAAGAGCGTCTGCTAAATGACTTAAATGTAATGTAATGTAAATCTGTGGTATGACTTAAAGATCGCTGTACACCAGCGGAACCCATCCAACTTAAAGGAGTTGTAGCAGTTTTGCCTTGAAGAATGGGCAAAAATCCCAGTGGCTTGATGTGCCACGCTTATAGAGACTTGCAGCTGTAATTGCTGCAAAAGGTGGCTCTATTGTAATTATATTATAATCATTTTGCATCTTCAAAGTGGTAGGCATGTTGTGTAAATCAAATGATACAACCCCCCCCAAAAAAAAAATATATATTTTAATTCCAGGTTGTAAGTAAGGCAACAAAACAGGAAAAATGCCAAGGGGGGATGGATACTTTCACAAGCCACTGAATATGACTCCTACCCTCTCCATGGCGTCCTGGTTATAAGCTAGGTAGTAGAGACACAGTGACACCCCAGTGGCAGCCATGGAGGGTCTGGGGATTTCCAGCAGCTTCTGCACTCCTCCGTGAGCTATGAAGTCAGCAGCAAACTTCTTGTGTAGGAGCAGGGAGGCGAGGTACTGGAGAGAGAGAGAGAGAGACAGAGAGACAGAGAGAGAGAGAGACAGAGAGACAGAGAGACAGAGAGACAGAGACAGAGAGACAGAGAGACAGAGAGACAGAGAGACAGAGAGAGACAGACAGAGGAGAGAGAGAGAGAGAAGAGAGAGAGAGCAGAGAGAGAGAGGAGAGAGAGAGGAGAGAGAGAGAGCAGAGAGAGAGAGCAGAGAGAGAGCAGAGAGAGAGAGCAGAGAG
>NC_088410.1:97843317-97858317 GCF_034236695.1 Oncorhynchus nerka | reverse complement strand
TTCTCTTCCTCCCCAGTCCTCCTCCAGACTCCTGCCCCCTGGTTTCAGGCTCTCCCAGGCTGGTCTCGGGGCCTGGCCCTGGACCTGGCTGGTACAGGGGGTCTGGAATGGGCTTCACCGATACACAGCTGCTGGTCTTCTGGGCCTTACCCAAGTGGAACGACGGCTTGGGTCTGGACCACACAGGCCTGCTACAACTACTACTACTACTACTACATGTTGTCTCTCTTCCTCTCTCCTTTTTCTTCTTCTCCTCTTCTTCCTCCTCCTCCTCATCTTCCTCCATGTTATCCGTTGCTGTATTCTGAGATGTGCTGCCCTCTTCCTCATCAACGTCTCCGTCTGTAGGCTCCTCTGCTACAGACTGGAGGGACTGAGAAGCCTTCTTTGGACTGGGGTGTTTTAAGGCCTGACGACTCTTTGAGTCTTTATCCTGCAGCTCACGTAGCCGCATCAGCATTAGTGGCACCTGAGACACCAAGGATTACATTGACGCATCGTCTATGAACAGCATCTCAAACAACAACAACAACATCTCAAACAACAACATCTCAAACAACAACAACAACATCTCAAACAACAACATCTCAAACAACAACAAAAACATCAACAGCAACAACATCTCAAACAACAACAACATCTCAAACAACAACATCTCAAACAACAACATCTCAAACAACAACAACAAAAACATCAACAACAACAAAAACATCAACAACAACATCTCAAACAACAACAACAGCGTGTGCCTGTGTACACTAACCAGTTTAGAGTTGTCATCCCTGTAGTTGGTAGCTATCTCCTGGTTCTCCATCGCTCTGGCCAGTAGCCCTGTAGCATAGATACACAGAGGCTGCTCTGCCTCCTGGGCCCATTTAAACAGCTTCTCAACCAGACCCTCCTGTTTCAACACACACAGACAGTTAGTCTAGAGAGCACATCCACAGCATTTCAAAACAGGGGACTGTGTGCGTGTAGGAAAAACTACTTGTTTCCATAATGGATTCAATTAGATTTCTAACTATGATGGAGCTAGTCAAGGATGCTAGGAGATTGACAATAACAGTACCTTCTCCTGTAACACCACAGCTGTCTGAATGACAGTACAGTACCTTCTCCTGGAAGACCACAGCTGTCTGAATGACAGTACAGTACCTTCTCCTGTAACACCACAGCTGTCTGAATGACAGTACAGTACATTCCTCCTGTAACACCACAGCTGTCTGAATGACAGTACAGTTCCTTCTCCTGTAACACCACAGCTGTCTGAATAACAGTACAGTACCTTCTCCTGTAACACCACAGCTGTCTGAATGACAGTACAGTACCTTCTCCTGTAACACCACAGCTGTCTGAATGACAGTACAGTACATTCCTCCTGTAACACCACAGCTGTCTGAATGACAGTACAGTACCTTCTCCTGTAACACCACAGCTGTCTGAATGACAGTACAGTACATTCCTCCTGGAAAACCACAGCTGTCTGAATAACAGTACAGTACCTTCTCCTGTAACACCACAGCTGTCTGAATGACAGTACAGTACCTTCTCCTGTAACACCACAGCTGTCTGAATGACAGTACAGTACATTCCTCCTGGAAGACCACAGCTGTCTGAATGACAGTACAGTACCTTCTCCTGGAACACTACAGCTGTCTCCAGACCAGGCATTATGTTCTGTAGCAGACGACACGCTGCCGTGTTCATGGACAGCTCTCTACTGGTCATCACATAGCTATTCAGCAACTAGAGGGAGAGGTCAGAGGTCAGACACAGGGTTAACACAGCTCTCTACTGGTCATCACATAGCTATTCAGCAACTAGAGGGAGAGGTCAGAGGTCAGGCAGAGGGTTAACACAGCTCTCTACTGGTCATCACATAGCTATTCAGCAACTAGAGGGAGAGGTCAGAGGTCAGACACAGGGTTAACACAGCTCTCTACTGGTCATCACATAGCTATTCAGCAACTAGAGGGAGAGGTCGGACACAGGGTTAACACAGCTCTCTACTGGTCATCACATAGCTATTCAGCAACTAGAGGGAGAGGTCAGAGGTCAGACACAGGGTTAACACAGCTCTCTACTGGTCATCACATAGCTATTCAGCAACTAGAGGGAGAGGTCGGACACAGGGTTAACACAGCTCTCTACTGGTCATCACATAGCTATTCAGCAACTAGAGGGAGAGGTCAGAGGTCAGACACAGGGTTAACACAGCTCTCTACTGGTCATCACATAGCTATTCAGCAACTAGAGGGAGAGGTCAGACACAGGGTTAACACAGCTCTCTACTGGTCATCACATAGCTATTCAGCAACTAGAGGGAGAGGTCAGAGGTCAGACACAGGGTTAACACAGCTCTCTACTGGTCATCACATAACTATTCAGCAACTAGAGGGAGAGGTCAGACACAGGGTTAACACAGCTCTCTACTGGTCATCACATAGCTATTCAGCAACTAGAGGGAGAGGTCAGAGGTCAGACACAGGGTTAACACAGCTCTCTACTGGTCATCACATAGCTATTCAGCAACTAGAGGGAGAGGTCGGACACAGGGTTAACACAGCTCTCTACTGGTCATCACATAGCTATTCAGCAACTAGAGGGAGAGGTCAGAGGTCAGACACAGGGTTAACACAGCTCTCTACTGGTCATCACATAGCTATTCAGCAACTAGAGGGAGAGGTCAGAGGTCGGACACAGGGTTAACACAGTCACAGGCCTCAGCACTCTAATTAACGTAATAGAAGTGTAGTTCAATTTGTATTGACAGTCACAGGCCTGTGTTAATTTGTATTGACAGTCACAGGCCTGTGTTAATTTGTATTGACAGTCACAGGCCTGTGTTAATTTGTATTGACAGTCACAGGCCTGTGTTAATTTGTATTGACAGTCACAGGCCTGTGTTAATTTGTATTGACAGTCACAGGCCTGTGTTAATTTGTATTGACAGCAGCCTCGATTCTTACCGCGTTTGTGAAGTCGTCATTCTTGAAGAGGATTTTGAGTAAATGTCCCAACATGCATTCTGGGTCTGCTCGTCCTGGATGTCGGTCATCAAACGGATCAGGATCAGCTTTATGATACTCCTCTGTCTCGCGCTCTACCAGCTCAGAGATTCTAACACACGCAAAGAAAACATGAATTATCAACTGTCTGTCATATGAAGAATAGAAGATGACTTTTGTAATGTCTACACAGCAGCAACGGATGGACCTAAACAGCAACAGGCCAATACAAAACATTGCCAGTAAATCCACTGAAGTCTCCCACTAGTCTTTTCCATTATCAGCTAGTTGGTGTTACTGACTTGGTGAGGATGGAGACAAGGTCGTCAGTGGTCCCTTGCTGCTCCGTCTCCCATTGGTCCAGCAGAGAGGTCAGCTCTGCCTTGGCGTCCACCAGCACAGCAGGAGAGGCCATGTTTTTTTTTTTACCTGAGAGAAGGAGGGCACAGTGAGAGAGAGAGAAAGAGAAGATGTACAATACAGGATGATTAAGTTCTGAGACGGTACATGAGAGACGACAACTCGACGTGTGTTTACAACCCTGTTTACCCAGACTCTGATATTAGATCTTGAATGTCATCCTGACATTTCACTCTCTGCAAATGTCTAGATTAACGTTTAAGAGTGAAAACAGTAGCTAAAGTCACTCGTTAGCTACTCGATGTCGATGTCTGAACTGATCAACGCAGTTTGATCTAGCTTACTAGTCACGTTTAAGCTGGATAATTAGTTACTTGGACAAACGACGTGACGTAAACTAACTAGTCAGTCGACGGAGATCAGGAGTACTGCGTAACTAGTTAGTTAAGTAGTTAGATGTCTAATTAACGAGTAGTTAGTTGGGAGAGAAACAAGAGTGTCAATGTGGTAGCTCTAGCTAGCAAAAAGACATCCAACAGGTGGCTAACTAACGCTAGCATTGTGTTTGTGTGGAAACAACTTGGCGTAAATAACGTTCCCAGCCAACTGTTAGGTAAATTAGCGTAGCAAGCTAGGCTGCTTTTGATTTCTTCCTAACTCATACTAGGTGCGGCGTGTATAGCTAGGCAGTTAGTACACTATCAGATCACTGGGTTGTTTAACAATGTGTTCCCAACACAAGCCAGCAAACGTTACCGAGCACGCACGAGTCGCTCATACCGAAAAACAAGGGAGTCGTGTCACGACAGGATCACTCAAGTGCACTGCTTTTAAACACCTGGATTGCCTACCTTTTTTTGAAGTTGCAGAAGACAACTGTAGCTCAAACGTATTGTTGTGAATTTGACGAAGGGGGGGGTGGAACGATCTATTAATATAAGCGAAAGTTTCACATGTTTATTTCGCAAACTTCACTCACGGCGGCACGCTGGAAACGTCACAGACACATGGCGACTTTTGATGACGTCATTGACGTTTTATTCCGCTCCATTCTTATCTCCTTATTATCGTTCTAACTTTGTATTTATACTTTTTTTATAATCAGGAAGATATTTATAGATTTTTATTTTATTTTATTATAAAACATTTAAAAAACAATCACTACAATCGTGTGATTAAAAAATAATATATGTTTTTTTTGTCTAAATGGTTAGTCATCATGACATGAACAGTGTCAGTTTGCGGGATGTTCATTCAGGAATATATTATCGAGTTTATTTACTTAGCTAATCAATTGTTTGTATGTGAATGGGTGGCTTTTAAATTATAGTCATACTTGGAATTATTTAGTTTGTTCAACAATGTGTAGACCTATCTCACGAAGAGAGAGGTAATGTGTCCAAATTCTGAAATCAATCGTTCCTTTTTAACATAGCAGTCTTACCTCCATTAAGAAAGGCGTTATGACATGAAATTATGATACATTTTATGCTAATGAATCACCAAACCATTCCCTTTCGTGATGTGTAGAGAAGCAACATACTAGTAGCTACTGGAAGGGTGTCTCACTGAAAAAGGTCCCGTACAGCTTTATAATATACTCCTTTGACTCATATATAAAGATAACGTACACATAAATAGGATAAATAAATTGAAACCTTGTTTATTAAACGATGACTGTACTACATAATGGAGAAAAAAAATGACACGTCAACAAGTCAGTTGTGTAGTGTACAAAAAACACAACACTAGATGGTGATAACTATACGATAAACAACAAGTCACACGGTGGAACATGTCAATTCAGTGAACACAAGACGTTGGAAATTCGTATTTTTTGTACAGTCCTTTGCACTAGGGTTTGATACCCGGTCGGTCACACTACTGTTGAATTATGCGATCTGTGCTGATTACCATGGCTTATCAAATTATGGACAATTTTCTAAATTAATTTAAAAAAAAATACAAAACAAAGATTTCTTAATCGCACGTCTTCACACCCTATCTGATGGAAGCACCATTACAGCTGTGAATCATTGTGAATAAGATTCTACCAACTTTGCACAACTCTTAGGGCAAAATACACTGAGTGTACAAAACATTAAGAACACATTCCTAATATTGAGTTGCACCCCACCCCTTCAATTGTCTCAAGGCCTAAAAATCCTTATTTAACTTGTCTCCTCCCCTTAATTGACACTGACTGAAGTGAATTAAACAAGTGACATCAATAAGGGATCAAAGATTTCACCAGGATTCAGCTGGACAGTCTTTTTTTTGAGGGGGGGGGGGGTCAAAATTCCTCAAGCTCAGTCAATTGTTTTGGAGTCATGGACAGAAAAATATTCAAAGCGTCTCTTTGATTTCAAAACAGATTTAAGTCTGAAACATTCAGGAACACTCGATACCCATTCGAAAGCCATTCAGTGTTTAAAGAAATCTGAAAGGAGGAAAGCCCAGGTCAAGAGTTAGAGGAAAACCTGCCTCAGTGTGTGCGCGTGTGTGTGTGTTTGTGTGTGTGTGTGTATGCGTGTGTGTGTGTGTGTGTCTGCGTGTGTTCATTCTCTCCAGATGCTGAGAACCTTTGATTTTCCCAGTCAAAAATAACCACACTGTCCACAGCCCTGTCTGAGGTCTGTCTGACAGACTGACTATTCAACCAGCGGCCTAATTGATACAGGATACCATACCGTCTAGAAATGTTAGCCTGAGGGCTCTATTCAATGTGCACTGCGGAAGTTCAGCTTTAGCGTAATTGAAATGTAAAGGCATGGAGAAGGCATTCACAGTAAACTGTGCATATGTCGGCTCAATCTGAAATGACCTATACATTTCAATCTAGGAATCTGTAACGCTTCAGCTTCAAAGCCAAACATCTTTTGGAATTAGATGAATGTTTGTATGTTTCCTTCAGGTTTGTCTGTCTGTATATAATTTTAAAAAACTATCACTAGATGGGTTCAGAGAGACAAACCATCACATTTTGGTTGCATAACGAGATATATCCGCCTCACTCTCAGAGAAAAAAAGTAGCACTGCAAAGTTTTACACAGTCAAATGTGAAAAATAATTACTTCATTTTTTTATTTTTAATAAAGAGCTATACAAATGATACATCCAACATAAAAAATATACATGTGTATATATATATATATATATATATACTGTAGTTAAACAGGATTTAATACAATAATATGAGATCTGGGTTCTGGTCACAATTTGTACACTATATAGGGAACAGAGTGTCATTTGGGATGAGACCTCACTCTAACCAAACACTATAGAATGAGGCTAGATTCATGTGTTGAATATATAAGTGAAATATACAGGACAGGAACATTCCAGCTAAACACTGGATCTACAGCTCTTTACTAACTAAACCGATTGTTCTACACGTTGAACATCTACGAGGACAGTAATACTTCACACCAAGGTATAAGCATTTATATCTGATGGGATAAAAAAAAAAACACATGGAAAAATGGATGGATATAGTGTTTTGTAAATAAACTCTTTTGGAATTTATATGTTAAATATAAAGGATAGGAACATTCCAGTTAAACACTGTATATATAGTGTTTTGCAACAAAAAAACAATTGTTATATACATCTGAAATAAACTATTTTTGAATTTATCTAAAATAAACTCTTCAAATGTAAAGGAGGCTTCTCAGCGTTGTTGTCCACAGGACCAGGAAATGAAATGCTTCTCCTCTACTCTGCCAGGAAGGAAGGAAGGAAGGAAGGAGATGGAGGGAACATCAGAGTGGCCCAACTCATTTCCCCTCACAGCTCTGAAGTTCCAGAACACCTGTGGTTGTGATGATAGAACAAATAACCCCCCCCCCACCCCACCCCGCCCCCCTCAACACATGTGGCAGAGAACGGTCTGTCCTGTTTTTATTTGGTAACAAACTCACCAGTCCAGAGCGCAATAACAAACGTTTCGGGTCGAAATCATGTCTACACAGAATACAGGGGATGATTGAGGAGTAATGTAAATCTAAAATATCATATCATACACATTATTCTGTGCGACAAAGGTTAACTGATAATAACAATATTAAGCTAAGACACAGAGTAGACAAAACATTAGGAACACCTGCTTTTTCGATTAAATAGACTGACCAGGCGAATCCAGGAGATCAGCTATGATCCCTTATTGATGTCACTTGTTAAATCCAAACGGTGGCTATTTGAAGATCCTCAAATATAAAATATATTTTGATTTAACACATTTTTGTTTTGGGTTACTACATGATTCCATATGTGGTATTTCATAGTTTTGATGTCTTCACTATTATTCTACAATATAGAAAATAGTAAAAATAAAGAAAAAATCCTTGAATGAGTAGGTGTTCATCCATTCAGAGGGTGAAGGGGGGGAAGACAAAATATTTAAGTGCCTTTGAACGGGGTGTGGTAGGTGCCGGGCGCACAGGTTTGAGTGTGTCAAGAACTGCATCGCTGCTGAGTTTTTTCCACGCTCAACAGTTTCCCGTGTGTATCAAGAATGGTCCACCACCCAAAGAACATCCAGCCAAGTTGACACAACTGTGGGAAGCATTAGAGTCAACATGGGCCAGCATCCCTGTGGAATGCTTTCGACACCTTGTAGAGTCCATGTCCCCGACAAATTGAGTCTGTTCTGAGGGAAAAGAGGGGGGGAGGTGCAACTCAATATTAGGAAGGTGTTCTTAATGTTTTGTCTGTTCAAATAAAGGCTGTATTACTGTGTGTTCATACATTCTCTTTATCTCCAAGGCTACTTTCTGATTCTGCACCCTTGTACATGAAGTGTGCACTTGCACACTACCTGTCACGGATTTCAAGGCATAGGCTCGGTGTAAGCATTGGCTGGATGGAGTTTTTATACCATTGTTATATCCATGAGTGAAAGTGCACATATCAGGAGAAACCGCGGAGAACTGTGACGCAGCCCACATCTCTGTCCATCCCCATCCCTAGCTGGTCATTGTAGTGGGGTGGAGTCGTGCCGTCGCACCCTGGCCTTGCCGTTGTCCACCTGGGTCTGTTTCCACTTCAACTGGCGTAGCTTCTTCTTCTCTCGGTACCACAGCTGCTCACAGTACTCGGTTGCACTCATGCTAGCCATGCCCACCATGTGCAGGTCCTTGTAGTTCCTGAGGAGCTTGGTGTGTCTCTGGGTGTGGCTCCCAGGACCTCCAGGGCCCCCCCTCAGCCCTGCCCCTCCGGCCCCAGGATCAGATGCCCTGGCCTGGGATGCTGTCATGCTCTGCTGGGGTATAACCTGGAGGTTGTAGCGGGCCTGGACCTGGGAGAAGGAGTGCTCCAGGGTGGTACAGGTGTAGAGGCCAGCGTCCCCTGGCTCCAGCCGCTGCACCAGGAGACCCCGTTTCATGTGGACCGTACGATCCTCGCTCTGGAGCAGCTGAACAAGGACAGCAGGGCAAGACAAGAAAAAGTTCATTATTAGATGAATATTAGTTAATGGTTCAATTATGAATGAGAAGATCAATGCTGATCAAACCTCTCTGCTAGTGTGAGTGTGTGACGGCTGAACTGTCCACTTGACTGTAGCCTGTTGGGATCTGGGCATACACTCTAGGAAGGTTGAGCTGCTCTGCACCCCATAGATCCCTTTCAGCTCCACTGACTCAGAACCTGGAAGGCAGGAAACAGGAGCTGTTAAAAGTTATGTCACTGCTTCAGAGTTCTGGGGGGGTACACGATCTGATTCAGAGTTCTGGGGGAGGCACGATCTGATTCAGAGTTCTGGGGGGGCACGATCTGATTCAGAGTTCTGGGGGGCACGATCTGATTCAGAGTTCTGGGGGTGGCACGATCTGATTCAGAGTTTTGGGGGAGGCACGATCTGATTCAGAGTTCTGGGGGGCACGATCTGATTCAGAGTTCTGGGGGTACACGATCTGATTCAGAGTTCTGGGGGAGGGACATGATCTGATTCAGAGTTCTGGGGGAGAACGATCTGATTCAGAGTTCTGGGGGTACACGATCTGATTCAGAGTTCTGGGGGAGGGGACACGATCTGATTCAGAATTCTGGGGGGACACGATCTGATTCAGAGTTCTGGGAGGGGACACGATCTGATTCAGAGTTCTGGGGGGACACGATCTGATTCAGAGTTCTGGGGGGGACACGATCTGATTCAGAGATCTGGGGGAGGGGACACGATCTGATTCAGAGTTCTGGGGGACGGTCTGATTCAGAGTTCTGGGGGACCACGATCTGATTCAGAGTTCTGGGGGGCACACGGTCTGATTCAGAGTTCTGGGGGGGACACAATCTGATTCAGAGTTCTGGGGGCACGATCTGATTCAGAGTTCTGGGGGGGCACGATCTGATTCAGAGTTCTGGGGGTACACGATCTGATTCAGAGTTCTGGGGGAGGGACATGATCTGATTCAGAGTTCTGGGGGAGAACGATCTGATTCAGAGTTCTGGGGGTACACGATCTGATTCAGAGTTCTGGGGGAGGGGACACGATCTGATTCAGAGTTCTGGGGGGGGACACGATCTGATTCAGAGTTCTGGGAGGGGACACGATCTGATTCAGAGTTCTGGGGGACACGATCTGATTCAGAGATCTGGGGGAGGGGACACGATCTGATTCAGAGTTCTGGGGGACGGTCTGATTCAGAGTTCTGGGGGACCACGATCTGATTCAGAGTTCTGGGGGGGGGACACACGGTCTGATTCAGAGTTCTGGGGGACACAATCTGATTCAGAGTTCTGGGGTTACACACGATCTGATTCAGAGTTCTGGGGGGGGGGGGGGGGGCACGATCTGGTTCAGAGTTCTGGGGTTACACACGATCACACACGATCTGGTTCAGAGTTCTGGGGTTACACACGATCACACACAATCTAGTCCAACGCTCTAACCACTAGGCTACCCTGCCGCCCCATTAACCTATGAGCAGTCACATCTAATCTCCAGACATTTACAGCTGGTCTGGTACCGTACCACAAGACGAGTTACATCAGCACACATCGTGGTAATACTGAACTGGAGAAAAGCTGACTGGTGCTGCAACGGACTGTAAACTAATATATTATGATCTAAGACGGAGAAAGAAGTGAACTAAGTTACAGTACATCAGACATGGTCCTAGGAGCCTAGTGAACTAAGGCAGGCTGGCCCTGTAACTTAGCGCAAACTAATACATTAAAAGCCACAATAATATGAGTTGAGTTACCTACTGAGTTGAGACTGGCTGGCACTAGCTGCAATAAGAGGCATACAGTATCATAGACAGACACCCCCCCCATTTGTAAGTCGCTCTGGATAAGAGCGTCTGCTAAATGACTTAAATGTAAATGTAAACAGACATAAACAGTAGACGCACACACAAACACACTAATTACCATCTTCTGCATTGTGACACTGGCTCATTGAATCCCCATGTTTCACATCCTGGCGCCGAGCTCGCCTGAGGAGATAAAATAGCAGACAGCCTGGATGTCATAACCTGGATGTTATAACCTGGGTGTCATAACCATGTCATAACCTGAGTGTCATAACCATGTCATAACCTGGATGCCATTACCTGGATGTCATAACCTGGATGTCATAACCTGGATGTCATAACCATGTCATAACCTGGATGTCATAACCTGCATGTCATAACCATGACATCACCTGGATGTCATAACCATGACATAACCTGGATGTCATAACCTGGATGTCATAACCATGACATAACCTGGATGTCATAACCTGGATGTCATAACCATGACATAACCTGGATGTCATAACCTGGATGTCATAACCATGACATAACCTGGATGTCATAACCTGGATGTCATAACCATGTCATAACCTGGATGTCATAACCATGACATAACCATGTCATAACCATGTCACAACCTGTATGTCATAACCTGGATGTTATAACCTGGATGTCATAACCATGACATAACCTGGATGTCATAATCATGTCACAACCTGTATGTCATAACCTGGATGTCATAACCTGGATGTCATAACCTGGATGTTATAACCATGTCATAACCTGGATGTCATAACCTGGATGTTATAACCTGGATGTCATAACCTGGATGTCATAACCTGGATGTTATAACCATGTCATAACCTGGATGTCATAACCTGGATGTTATAACCTGGATGTCATAACCTGGATGTCATAACCATGTCATAACCTGGATGTTATAACCATGTCATAACCTGGATGTCATAACCTGGATGTCATAACCATGTCATAACCTGGATGTCATAACCTGGATGTCATAACCTGGATGTTATAACCATGTCATAACCTGGATGTCATAACCTGGATGTCATAACCTGGATGTCATAACCTGGATGTTATAACCATGTCATAACCTGGATGTCATAACCTGGATGTCATAACCTGGATGTCATAACCTGGATGTTATAACCATGTCATAACCTGGATGTCATAACCTGGATGTCATAACCATGTCATAACCTGGATGTCATAACCTGGATGTCATAACCATGTCATAACCTGGATGTCATAACCTGGATGTTATAACCTGGATGTCATAACCTAGATGTCATAACCTGGATGTTATAACCATGTCATAACCTGGATGTTATAACCTGGATGTCATAACCTGGATGTTATAACCTGGATGTCATAACCTGGATGTTATAACCTGGATGTCATAACCTGGATGTTATAACCTGGATGTCATAACCTAGATGTCATAACCTGGATGTTATAACCATGTCATAACCTGGATGTCATAACCTGGATGTCATAACCATGTCATAACCTAGATGTCATAACCATGTCATAACCATGACATAACTCTGATAGCTTTGAACTGTGGCAGAATGTTTGTTTGTTTATTTGGTTGTTGGATACCCGTTAGCTGTTACTATAGCAACAATTCCTCTTTCGGGGTTCACAAACAAAGAGCAACACAATACAACACAATCATATCTACACAGAAATACAACAACATAGAATAGTACATTATTGTTCATCCTTCACAACATACATGTGTCTGTCATTGTCTACAGAGATAGCAAGGCAGTCATGTAAAAGTAGTTTTGAAGCATTATACGATTGTCATCTTTTGCTGATCAAATCAAATCAAAGTTTATTTGTCACGTGCGCTGAATATAACAGTGAAATGCTTACTTACAGACTCTAACCTATAGTGCAAAAAAAGTATTGGGTGAACAATAGGTAGGTAAAGAAATTAAACAACACTAAAAAGACAGGCTATATACAGTAGCGAGGCTATAAAAGTAGCGAGGCTACATACAGACACCGGTCAGTCAGGCTGATTGAGGTAGTATGTACATGTAGATATGGTTAAAGTGACTATGCATATATGATGAACAGAGAGTAGCAGTAGTGTAAAACAGGGGTTGGCGGGTGGTGGCGGGACACAATGCAGATAGCCTGGTTAGCCAATGTGCGGGGGGCACTGGTTGGTAGGCCCAATTGAGGTAGTATGTACATGAATGTATAGTTAAAGTGACTATGCATATATGATAAACAGAGATTAGCAGCAGCAATGCAAATAGCTGGAGTCTTAAGGCACGGGGGTAAAAACTGTTGAGAAGCCTTTTTGTCCTAGACTTGGCACTCCAGTACCGCTTGCCATGCGGTAGTAGAGAGAACAGTCCATAGACCGGGGTGGCTGGGGTCTTTGTACATTTTTAGGGCCTTCCTCTAACACCGCCTGGTGTAGAGGTCCTGGATGGCAGGAATCTTGGCCCCAGTGATGTACTGGGCCGTACGCACTACCCACTGTAGTGCCTTGCGGTCGGAGGCCGAGCAGTTGCCGTACCAGGCAGTGATGTTGCAGCTGTAGAACCTTTTGAGGATCTCTGTACCCATGCCAAATCTTTTTAGTTTCCTGAGGGGGAATAGGCTTTGTCGTGCCCTCTTCATGACTGTCTTGGTGTGTTTGGACCATTCTAGTTTGTTGTTGATGTGGACACCGAGGAACATGAAGCTCTCAACCTGCTCCACTACAGCCCCGTTGGTGAGAATGGGGGCGTGCTCGGTCCCCCTTTTCCTGTAGTCCACAATAATCTCCTTACTCTTTGGTGACGTTGAGGGATAGGTTGTTATTCTGGCACCACCCGGCCAGGTGTCTGACTTCCTCCCTATTGGCTGTCTTGTCGTTGTCGGTGATCAGGCATACCACGGTTGTGTCGTCTGCAAATTTAATGATGGTGTTGGAGTCATGCCTGGCCATGCAGTGGTGGGTGAACAGGGAGTACAGGAGGGGACTGAGCACATACCCCTGGGGAGCTCCCGCATTGAGGAACAGAGTGGCAGATGGGTTGCTACCTACCCTGACGGGGCGACCCGTCAGGAAGTCCAGGATCCAGTTGCAGAGGGAGGTGTTCAGTCCAGCATCCTTAGCTTAGTGATGAGCTTTGAGGGTACTATGGTGTTGAACGCTGAGCTGTAGTCAATGAATAGCTTTCTCACATACAGTAAGTGTTCCTTTTGTCCAGGTGGGAAAGGGCAGTGTGGAGTGCAATAGAGATTGTATCATCTGTGATCTGTTAGGCGGTGTGAAAATTGGAGTGGGTCTAGGGTTTCTGGGATAATGGTGTTGATGTGAGCCATTACCAACCTTTCAAAGCACTTCATGGCTACAGATGTGAGTGCTTCGAGTCTGTAGTCATTTAGGCAACTTGTGTTCTTAGGCACAGGGACTATGGTGGTCTGCTTGAAACATGTTGGCATTACAGACTTAATCAGGGACATGTTGAAAATGTCAGTTGGTCAGCACATCCCCGGAGCACACGTCCTGGTAATCCATCTGGCCCCGCAGCCTTGTGAATGTTGACCTGTTTAAAGGTCTTACTTACGTCAGCTACGGAGAGCGTGATCACACAGTCGTCCGGAACAGCTGATGCTCTCATGCATGCCTCAGTGTTGCTTGCCACGAAGCGAGCATAAAAGTGATTTAGCTCGTCTGGCAGGCTCGTGTCACTGGGCAGCTCGCGGCTGTGCTTCCCTTTGTAGTCTGTAATAGTTTGCAAGCCCTGCCACATGAGACAAGCATCGGAGCCGGTGTAGTATGATTCAATCTTAGCCCTGTATTGACGCTTTGCCTGTTTGATGGTTCGTCGCAGGGCATAGCAGGATTTCTTGTAAACTTCCGGGTTAGAGTCCCGCACATTGAAAGCGTCAGCTCTACCCTTTAGCTCAGTGCGAATGTTTCCTGTAATCCATGGCTTCTGGTTGGGGTATGTACGTACAGTCACTGTGGGGACGACATCCTTGATGCACTTATTAATAAAGCCAGTGACTGATGTGGTGTACTCCTCAATGTCATCGGAAGAATCCCAGAACACGTTCCAGTCTGTGATAGCAAAACAGTCCTCTAGTTTAGCATCTGCTTCATCTGACCACTTTTTTATAGACCGAGTCACTGGTGTTTCCTGCTTTAATTTTTGCTTGTAAGCAGGAATCAGGAGGATTCCTTACCAAACGGAGGGCGAGGGAGAGCTTTATACGCTTCTCTGTGTGTGGAGTACAGGTGATCTAGAATGTTTTTTCCCTCTGGTTGCACATTTAACATGTTGATAGAGATTTGGTAGAACCGATTTAAGTTTCCCTGCATTAAAGTCTCCGGCCACTAGGAGCGCCGCCTCTGGGTGAGT
>NC_088410.1:97720817-97835817 GCF_034236695.1 Oncorhynchus nerka | reverse complement strand
ACTAGTGGCTCTGGCTGATCCAGGGTTACCCAGTAACAGGGATACCTAGTAACTGCGGTATAATGTAGCCTGAAGAGTCTGAGTCTCTCTTGTAGTGAAGTTGTGTTGTTAGGTATCAAGGCAACCCATGAACAACTCAACAAGACATTCTCTTACACGTTGGTATCTGTTTCTAGATAGAGGACATCATACTGGAATGGTATCTGTTTCTAGATAGAGGACATCATACTGGAATGGTATCTGTTCCTAGATAGAGGACATCATACTGTAATGGTGTCTGGTATCTGTTCCTAGATAGAGGACATCATACTGTAATGGTATCTGTTCCTAGATAGAGGACATAATACTGTAATGGTATCTGTTATCTGTTCCTAGATAGAGGACATCATACTGTAATGGTATCTGTTCCTAGATAGAGGACATCATACTGTAATGGTGTCTGGTATCTGTTCCTAGATAGAGGACATCATACTATAATGGTGTCTGGTATCTGTTCCTAGATAAAGGACATCATACTGTAATGGTACCTGTTCCTAGATAGAGGACATCATACTGTAATGGTACCTGTTCCTAGATAGAGGACATCATACTGTAATGGTACCTGTTCCTAGATAGAGGACATCATACTGTAATGGTACCTGTTCCTAGATAGAGGACATCATACTGTAATGGTACCTGGTATCTGTTCCTAGATAGAGGACATCATACTATAATGGTGTCTGGTATCTGTTCCTAGATAAAGGACATCATACTGTAATGGTACCTGTTCCTAGATAGAGGACATCATACTGTAATGGTACCTGTTCCTAGATAGAGGACATCATACTGTAATGGTACCTGTTCCTAGATAGAGGACATCATACTGTAATGGTACCTGTTCCTAGATAGAGGACATCATACTGTAATGGTACCTGTTCCTAGATAGAGGACATCATACTGTAAAGGTATCTGTTCCTAGATAGAGGACATCATACTGTAATGGTACCTGTTCCTAGATAGAGGACATCATACTGTAATGGTACCTGTTCCTAGATAGAGGACATCATACTGTAATGGTATCTGTTCCTAGATAGAGGACATCATACTGTAATGGTGTCTGGTATCTGTTCCTAGATAGAGGACATCATACTATAATGGTGTCTGGTATCTGTTCCTAGATAAAGGACATCATACTGTAATGGTACCTGTTCCTAGATAGAGGACATCATACTGTAATGGTACCTGTTCCTAGATAGAGGACATCATACTGTAATGGTACCTGTTCCTAGATAGAGGACATCATACTGTAATGGTACCTGGTATCTGTTCCTAGATAGAGGACATCATACTATAATGGTGTCTGGTATCTGTTCCTAGATAAAGGACATCATACTGTAATGGTACCTGTTCCTAGATAGAGGACATCATACTGTAATGGTACCTGTTCCTAGATAGAGGACATCATACTGTAATGGTACCTGTTCCTAGATAGAGGACATCATACTGTAATGGTACCTGTTCCTAGATAGAGGACATCATACTGTAATGGTACCTGTTCCTAGATAGAGGACATCATACTGTAATGGTACCTGTTCCTAGATAGAGGACATCATACTGTAATGGTACCTGTTCCTAGATAGAGGACATCATACTGTAATGGTACCTGTTCCTAGATAGAGGACATCATACTGTAATGGTACCTGTTCCTAGATTTTTTTATTTTTTATTTTTTTATTTCACCTTTATTTAACCAGGTAGGCTAGTTGAGAACAAGTTCTCATTTGCAACTGCGACCTGGCCAAGATAAAGCATAGCAGTGTGAACAGACAACACAGAGTTACACATGGAGTAAACAATTAACAAGTCAATAACACAGTAGAGAAAAAAAGTGGAGTCTATATACAATGTGTGCAAAAGGCATGAGGAGGTAGGCGAATAATTACAATATTGCAGATTAACACTGGAGTGATAAATGATCAGATGATCATGTACAGGTAGAGATATTGGTGTGCAAAAGAGCAGAAAAGTAAATAAATAAAAACTGTGGGGATGAGGTAGGTGAAAATGGGTGGGCTATTTACCAATAGATTATGTACAGCTGCAGCGATCGGTTAGCTGCTCGGATAGCTTGATGTTTAAAGTTGGTGAGGGAGATAAAATTCTCCAACTTCAGCGATTTTTGCAATTCCTTCCAGTCACAGGCAGCAGAGTACTGGAACGAAAGGCGGCCGAATGAGGTGTTGGCTTTAGGGATGATCAATGAGATACACCTGCTGGAGTGCGTGCTACGGATGGGTGTTGCCAACGTGACCAGTGAGCTGAGATAAGGCGGAGCTTTGCCTAGCATGGCCTTGTAGATGACCTGGAGCCAGTGGGTCTGGCGACGAATATGTAGCGAGGGCCAGCCGACTAGGGCATACAAGTCGCAGTGGTGGGTAGTATAAGGTGCTTTAGTGACAAAACGGATGGCACTGTGATAAACTGCATCCAGTTTGCTGAGAAGAGTGTTGGAAGCAATTTTGTAGATGACATCGCCGAAGTCGAGGATCGGTAGGATAGTCAGTTTTACTAGGGTAAGCTTGGCAGCGTGAGTGAAGGAGGCTTTGTTACGGAATAGAAAGCCGACTCTTGATTTGATTTTCGATTGGAGATGTTTGATATGGGTCTGGAAGGAGAGTTTGCAGTCTAGCCAGACACCTAGGTACTTATAGGTGTCCACATATTCAAGGTCGGAACCATCCAGTGTGGTGATGCTAGTTGGGCATGCGGGTGCAGGCAGAGATCGGTTGAAAAGCATGCATTTGGTTTTACTAGCGTTTAAGAGCAGTTGGAGGCCACAGAAGGAGTGTTGTATGGTATATGTTCCTAGATAGAGGACATCATACTGTAATGGTACCTGGTATCTGTTCCTAGATAGAGGACATCATACTGTAATGGTTTCTGTTCCTAGATAGAGGACATCATACTGTAATGGTTTCTGTTCCTACATAGAGGACATCATACTGGAATGGTATCTGTTCCTAGATAGAGGACATCATACTGTAATGGTACCTGTTCCTAGATAGAGGACATCATACTGTAATGGTATCTGTTCCTAGATAGAGGACATCATACTGTAATGGTACCTGGTATCTGTTCCTAGATAGAGGACATCATACTGTAATGGTATCTGGTACCTGTTCCTAGATAGAGGACATCATACTGTAATGGTATCTGGTACCTGTTCCTAGATAGAGGACATCATACTGTAATGGTACCTGTTCCTAGATAGAGGACATCATACTGGAATGGTATCTGTTCCTAGATAGAGGACATCATACTGTAATGGTATCTGTTCCTAGATAGAGGACATCATACTGTAATGGTATCTGTTCCTAGATAGAGGACATCAAACTGTAATGGTACCTGGTATCTGTTCCTAGATAGAGGACATCATACTGTAATGGTATCTGGTACCTGTTCCTAGATAGATGACATCATACTGTAATGGTATCTGTTCCTAGATAGATGACATCATACTGTAATGGTACCTGGTATCTGTTCCTAGATAGAGGACATCAAACTGTAATGGTATCTGGTATCTGTTCCTAGATAGCTGACATCATACTGTAATGGTATCTGTTCCTAGATAGATGACATCATACTGTAATGGTATCTGGTACCTGTTCCTAGATAGATGACATCATACTGTAATGGTACCTGTTCCTAGATAGAGGACATCATACTGTAATGGTATCTGGTATCTGTTCCTAGATAGAGGACATCATACTGTAATGGTATATGTTCCTAGATAGAGGACCTCATACTGTAATGGTACCTGTTCCTAGATAGAGGACATCATACTGTAATGGTATCTGGTATCTGTTCCTAGATAGAGGACATCATATTGTAATGGTATCTGTTCCTAGATAGAGGACATCATACTGTAATGGTAACTGTTCCTAGATAGAGGACATCATACTGTAATGGTATCTGTTCCTAGATAGAGGACATCATACTGTAATGGTACCTGGTATCTGTTCCTAGATAGAGGACATCATACTGTAATGGTATCTGGTACCTGTTCCTAGATAGAGGACATCATACTGTAATGGTATCTGGTACCTGTTCCTAGATAGAGGACATCATACTGTAATGGTAACTTTTCCTAGATAGAGGACATCATACTGTAATGGTATCTGGTATCTGTTCCTAGATAGATGACATCATACTGTAATGGTATCTGTTCCTAGATAGATGACATCATACTGTAATGGTATCGGTTCCTAGATAGAGGACATCATACTGTAATGGTACCTGGTATCTGTTCCTAGATAGAGGACATCATACTGTAATGGTACCTGTTCCTAGATAGAGGACATCATACTGTAATGGTATCTGGTATCTGTTCCTAGATAGAGGACATCATACTGTAATGGTATCTGGTATCTGTTCCTAGATAGATGACATCATACTGTAATGGTACCTGTTCCTAGATAGAGGACATCATACTGTAATGGTACCTGTTCCTAGATAGAGGAAATAATACTGTAATGGTATCTGGTATCTGTTCCTAGATAGAGGACATCATACTGTAATGGTATCTGTTCCTAGATAGAGGACATCATACTGTAATGGTATCTGTTCCTAGATAGAGGACATAATACTGTAATGGTATCTGGTATCTGTTCCTAGATAGAGGACATCATACTGTAATGGTATCTGTTCCTAGATAGAGGACATAATACTGTAATGGTATCTGGTATCTGTTCCTAGATAGAGGACATCATACTGTAATGGTATCTGTTCCTAGATAGAGGACATCATACTGTAATGGTTTCTGTTCCTAGATAGAGGACATCATACTGTAATGGTATCTGTTCCTAGATAGAGGACATCATACTGTAATGGTACCTGTTCCTAGATAGAGGACATCATACTGTAATGGTATCTGTTCCTAGATAGAGGACATCATACTGTAATGGTATCTGTTCCTAGATAGAGGACATCATACTGTAATGGTATCTGTTATCTGTTCCTAGATAGATGACATCATACTGTCCATCCTCGGCATCCACTCTTTCCACTACCACGCTGCGTAGGGTTTAGGGCACGTTTACCACGCTGTGTAGGGTGTAGGGCACGTTTACCACGCTACGTAGGGTGTAGGGCACGTTTACTACCCTGCGTAGGGTGTAGGGCACGTTTACTACCCTGCGTAGGGTGTAGGGCACGTTTACCACGCTGCGTAGGGTGTAGGGCACATTTACCACGCTGCATAGGGTGTAGGGCACGTTTACCACGCTGCGTAGGGTGTAGGGCACGTTTACTACCCTGCGTAGGGTGTAGGGCACGTTTACTACCCTGCGTAGGGTGTAGGGCACGTTTACTACCCTGCGTAGGGTGTAGGGCACGTTTACTACCCTGCGTAGGGTGTAGGGCACGTTTACTACCCTGCGTAGGGTGTAGGGCACGTTTACTACCCTGCGTAGGGTGTAGGGCACGTTTACTACCCTGCGTAGGGTGTAGGGCACGTTTACTACCCTGCGTAGGGTGTAGGGCACGTTTACTACCCTGCGTAGGGTGTAGGGCACGTTTACTACCCTGCGTAGGGTGTAGGGCACGTTTACTACGCTGCGTAGGGTGTAGGGCACGTTTACTACCCTGCGTAGGGTGTAGGGCACGTTTACTACGCTGCGTAGGGTGCAGGGCACATTGACCCACTCTCTTACCGATAAATATTACATTATCTTACTATAGCTGTATATACTATAATTATTACATTATATTACTGATATATATATATATACTATAATTATTACATTATATTACAAATAGCTGTATATGCTATAATTATTGCATTATCTTACTGATAGCTGCATTCTATATACTATTCGGTTTACTCTCTTACCTGTGCCCAGGTGTAGTACATCATACTGTCCATCTGCAGCGTCCACCCTATCCACCACTAACTTTCTCAGGGTGTAGGATACGTTGACCAGGGTAAAGACCGGGCGGCGGGTGACCGGTAGGATGGGTTCCCACATCAGATGATGACCCCTCATGAAACTCACCACGTCATCAGGGAAGTCACGGGTAGACTTGTGGAGGGGGTCGTAGGTCACACTGGGACACTGGGGAGGAGGATATACAGAACACATCAAGTTGTTATATTATTTAGACTATGTGATATCATTTATTAAAGGGGCAAATTGCAGTTTCTACATCCATTTTTTAAAACTTAGTAGTTAATGATACACTATATATACAAAAATATGTGGACACCCCTTCAAATTAGTGGATTCGGCAATTTCAGCAACACCCGTTGCTGACAGGTAGTATAGAAATCGAGCACACAGCCGTGCAATCTCCACAGACAAACATTAGCATTGGTTCGCAAAACTACCTCTAACTTCCTTCATACTGGATGTAGAGACATACAAATTGGATCCTTGAGTTCATCTGACTCTGGGGAAGAAGATACATGGACAGGGTATGGTAGTAGGTGACAGGTGCACCGGTTTGTGCCAAGAACTGCAACGCTGCTGGGTTTTTCCCGTGTCTTATCAAGAATGGTCCCCCGCCCAAAGGACATCCATCAAACTCAACACAACTGTGGGAAGCATTGGAGTCAACATGGGCCAGAACGTGTTCTTAATGTTGTGTTCACTCAGTCTACGTATATTTAAACACAGAAAAATATAGTTTTTGACAGCATTGGGTCTTTAAATTATCAGAGATTATGTCATTTCCCACCTATCATACTGAAAGCATTATACTGATGTTGTCACGTCCTGGCCTTAGTTATCTATGTTTTCTTTATTATTTTGGTCAGGCCAGGGTGTGACATGGGTGAATTATGTGTTTGACTTGTCTAGGGGTTTTGTAGATTGATGGGGTTGTGTTCAGTATAGTATTCTAGGTAAGTCTATGGTTGCCTAGAGTGGTTCTCAAACAGAGGCAGGTGTTTATCGTTGTCTCTGATTGTGAACCATATTTAGGCAGCCATATTCTTTGAGTATTTCGTGGGTGAATGTTTCCTGTCTCTGTGTTTTGCACCGGTTAGGACTGTTTCAGTTTTTCCACGTTTTCTTGTTTTGTATTTGTATACACGTTATCGTCTTTATTAAAGATGTTGAACCATAACCACGCTGCATTTTGGTCCTCCTCTCTTTCACCAGAAGAAAACCGTAACAGAATCACCCATCACAACAGGACCAAGCGGCGTGGTGACAGGCAGCGGCAGCAGGAGCAGCGAAATCAAGATTTCTGGACTTGGGAGGAAATCTTGGACGGAAAAGGACCCTGGGCACAGCCAGGAGAATATCGCCATCCCAAAGAAGAGCTGGAGGCGGCGAAGGCGGAGAGGCGCCGGTATGAGGAGGCAGCACGACGACGTGGATGGAAGCCCGAGAGTCAGCCCCAAAAAATTATTGGGGGGGGCCACAGGGAGAGTGTGGCAGAGTCAGGAGTTAGACCTGAGCCAACTCCCCCTGTTTATCATAAGGAGCCAAGGAGGAAACCAGAACCAGAGCTGGTGTTGGAGGTGAGCGAAGCAGAGACCGTGAAGGAGTTAATGGGGAAATTGGAGTTATGATGGAGTTGCTGTGTTGGTGCATGAGGCACGGAATTCGCCCGACGGAGCGTGTCGGGGATTTGATGGCACCTGGGTCAGCTCTCCATACTCGTCCTGAGGTGCGTGCTAGTCGTCTGGTGAAGATTGTGCCAGCCTCACGCACCAGGCCTCGTGGGCACCTCCCTAGCCTTGCACGTCCTGTGCCAGCTCAGCGCTACAGTGCTCCTAGCAGTGCTAACCGTGGCTGGTGTGGTACTGGTCAGGCACCGTGTTATGCGGTGGAACGCACGGTGTCCCCAGTACGCGTGCTTAGCCCGGTACGCTACATCCAAGCTCCCCACATCTGCCGGGCTAGGGTGAAGATCCAGCCAGGGCGGTTGGTGCCAGCACTGCTCTCAAGATCTCCAGTACGCCTTCACGGTCCGGTCTATCCAGTACCACCTCCACGCATCAGCCCTCCGGTGGCAGCTCCCCGCACCAGGCTTCCTGTGCGTGTCCTCGGCCCAGTACCACCAGTGCCAGCACCACACACCAGGCCTACTGTGTGCTTCGCCTGTCCAGCGCTGCCAGAGCCTTTCTCCTCTCCAGCGCCGCCTGAGCTGCCTGTCTGTCATGAGCCGCCTGAGCCTCCTGTCTGTCATGAGCCGCCAGAGCCGCCAGTCAGCATGGAGTAGCCAGAGCCGCCAGTCAGCATGGAGCAGCCAGAGCCGCCAGTCAGCATGGAGCAGCCAGAGCCGCCAGTCAGCATGGAGCAGCCAGAGCCGCCAGTCAGCATGGAGCAGCCAGAGCCGCCAGTCAGCATGGAGCAGCCAGAGCCGCCAGTCAGCATGGAGCAGCCAGAGCCGCCAGTCAGCATGGAGCAGCCAGAGCCGCCAGTCCGCATGGAGCAGCCAGAGCCGCCAGTCAGCATGGAGCAGCCAGAGCCGCCAGTCAGCCAGGGGGGGGGGGGGGGGGTTCAGCATGCCACTTCAGACAGAGCACTAAAACATAGTAAACATTCCCCTGAAGTCTTTGGCTGACAAGGTACAGCTTTCATAGCCGAGGTGTTACGACAACCAGCCAGCAGTTAGCTCCTAGCAAACTGCTGGCTAGCAATCTGTCTGTTTATATTTTTAAAAAAATACTGTACATAAGCTGTTTACATTTTTTATTCAAAACAACTTAGGTGCATACATGTTTGGTGACACCAGTGAGAATCAAATCACCATACTCTACCAACTGAGCCACACAGGACATCCTGTCTGTCTGTCTGTCTGTCTGTCTGTCTGTCTGTCTGTCTGTCTGTTTGACACTGCTTCCCTCCTTATCTATTCATCCGTCCGTCTGTCTGTCACTTCCTTAAACAAACCCTCAGACAGTCCCTACTGAGAACTCACAGTGCCAGGTCGTGGATATGGGATCCTCCCCTTGTACTCCACCCAGCGGTAGTCGGGCCCTTCCTTGTGGGCGAACGGACCATTGAAGGCTGCCCTGATAGAGGCCATGGAGTAGACACACACTGCTGACCCTCTGAAGACAGAACTAAGGGAGAGAGGGGGGAGGAGGGTGGAGTAGAGAGAGAGAGGAGGGTGGAGAAGAGACAGAGAGGAGAGAGGAGGGTGGAGAAGAGACAGAGAGGAGGGTGGAGAAGAGACAGAGAGGAGGGTGGAGAAGAGACAGAGAGGAGAGAGGAGGGTGGAGTAGAGAGCAAGGAGAGGAGGGTGGAGAAGAGACAGAGAGGAGAGAGGAGGGTGGAGAAGAGACAGAGACGAGAGAGGAGGGTGGAGTAGAGACAGAGAGGAGAGAGGAGGGTGGAGTAGAGAGGAAGGAGAGGAGGGTGGAGAAGAGACAGAGAGGAGAGAGGAGGGTGGAGAAGAGACAGAGACGAGAGAGGAGGGTGGAGTAGAGACAGAGAGGAGGGTGGATAAGAGACAGAGAGGAGAGAGGAGGGTGGAGTAGAGAGAGAGAGGAGGGTGGAGTAGAGAGAGAGAGGAGGGTGGAGAAGAGACAGAGAGGAGAGAGGAGGGTGGAGTAGAGAGAGAGAGAGGAGGGTGGAGAAGAGAGGAGAGAGGAGGGTGGAGAAGAGACAGAGAGGAGAGAGGAGGGTGGAGTAGAGCGAGAGAGGAGGGTGGAGAAGAGACAGAGAGGAGAGAGGAGAGAGGAGGGTGGAGAATAGACAGAGAGGAGAGAGGAGGGTGGAGAAGAGAGAGAGAGGAGGGTGGAGAAGAGAGGAGGGTGGAGAAGAGATAGAGATAGGAGGGTGGAGAAGAGAAAGAGAGAGGAGGGTGGAGAAGAGAAGGAGGCGAGAGGAGGGTGGAGAAGAAAGAGAGAGGAGGGTGGAGAAGAGAAAGAGATAGGAGGGTGGAGAAGAGAAAGAGAGAGGAGGGTGGAGAAGAGAAGGAGATAGGAGGGTGGAGAAGAAAAAGAGAGAGGAGGGTGGAGAAGAAAAAGAGATAGGAGGGTGGAGAAGAAAGAGAGAGGAGGGTGGAGAAGAGAAAGAGGCGAGAGGAGGGTGGAGAAGAAAGAGAGAGGAGGGTGGAGAAGAAAGAGAGAGAGGAGGGTGGAGAAGAAAGAGAGATAGGAGGGTGGAGAAGAGAAGGAGATAGGAGGGTGGAGGGTGCAGAAGAAAGAGAGAGAGGAGGGTGGAGAAGAAAGAGAGATGAGGGTGGAGAAGAGAAGGAGATAGGAGGGTGGAGGGTGGAGAAGAAAGAGAGAGAGGAGGGTGGAGAAGAAAGAGAGAGGAGGGTGGAGGGTGGAGAAGGGAAGTGAGTGTTAACGTGGATCCGGCGGGCTACAATATCACAACCAGCCGAGTCTCTACAACCGTGACCCCTATATAACCCCTGACCCCTGGGGGTCACTGCAGCACTGGGAAGGTGTGTGCACATACTGGTGGTGGGAGTGTAGGAAGAGGAAAACAAACCATTTAACATCCTCTCAACGTTCTATTGTCTTTTCTGGTGTTTCTCAGCGAGAAGATGAACAGCTGGTTCTGAGGGTACTTTTCTACTCAGACCAAATATTCAGTTATCGAATCATTTAACACATTTGTCTAATTCAACCACACTCTGTAATTTTGAATCATAATCTCGTCGTGTTTTGTTGGGTTTAAAACTCACCTGGAGGTGGAGAACACTCCATAGATCATGGGGTTCTGGGAGTCTTTGGTCTCCAGCATGAAGACATCCTCTGAAACACACAAACACAGTGGGGAAACAGAAATCATTGAAACGGAGATCTTCGAAACTGAGATCTTCGAAACGGAGATCGTCGAAACAGAGATCATGGAAATAGAGATCATAGAAAAATCTAAGACCTTATTAGGCAAACATGACGATGTATACTCCTTTCAAGGTTATGGTACCAGTAGCCATGGGTAATTATACTGAAATGTTGGCAATCAAAATTAGAAAGTGAAACCATGCAGCCTAACAGAGTGCACTCATTTGTTGGTACATTAAACATCAACTCAGCCGGGCAGTGTGTAAATGAAAAACATACCTAGCTCGTCAAATTGTGTGTCCAGTCCAGCTGGTCCTGGTACAGAACACACCAGACGGGCCTTGAGGAACGTACTCCAACGGTTAATCAGACTCCTCTTCCCTCCGACGTCATTCTAACGGGACACACAGAGGAGATCGGACATGAAACCAACATCTACATCACTTTCAATTAGGTGATTTTAGTCTCGCTAATATCAGTCAAGTCAGTCACTGTAGGCTCTGTCACTGTAGGCTCTGTTACTGTAGGATCTATTACTGTAGGATCTGCTGTTACTGTAGGCTCTGTTACTGTAGGATCTGCTGTTACTGTAGGATCTATCACTGTAGGATCTATTACTGTAGGATCTGCTGTTACTGTAGGATCTATTACTGTAGAATCTATTACTGTAGGATCTATTACTGTAGAATCTGCTGTTACTGTAGGATCTATTACTGTAGGATCTGCTGTTACTGTAGGATCTGCTGTTACTGTAGGATCTGCTGTTACTGTAGGATCTATTACTGTAGGATCTATTACTGTAGGATCTATTACTGTAGGATCTATTACTGTAGGATCTATTACTGTAGGATCTGTTACTGTAGGATCTATTACTGTAGGATCTATTACTGTAGGATCTGCTGTTACTGTAGGATCTATTACTGTAGGATCTGCTGTTACTGTAGGATATATTACTGTAGGCTCTGTTACTGTAGGATCTGCTGTTACTGTAGGATCTGTTACTGTAGGATCTGCTGTTACTGTAGGATCTATCACTGTAGGATCTATTACTGTAGGATCTGCTGTTACTGTAGGATCTATTACTGTAGAATCTATTACTGTAGGATCTATTACTGTAGGATCTGCTGTTAATGTAGGATCTATTACTGTAGGATCTGCTGTTACTGTAGGATCTGCTGTTACTGTAGGATCTGCTGTTACTGTAGGATCTATTACTGTAGGATCTATTACTGTAGGATCTGTTACTGTAGGATCTATTACTGTAGGATCTATTACTGTAGGATCTGTTACTGTAGGATCTATTACTGTAGGATCTATTACTGTAGGATCTGCTGTTACTGTAGGATCTATTACTGTAGGATCTGCTGTTACTGTAGGATATATTACTGTAGGCTCTGTTACTGTAGGATCTGCTGTTACTGTAGGATCTATTACTGTAGGATCTGCTGTTACTGTAGGATCTATTACTGTAGGCTATGTTACTGTAGGATCTGCTGTTACTGTAGGATCTGCTGTTACTGTAGGATCTGCTGTTACTGTAGGATCTATTACTGTAGGATCTATTACTGTAGGATCTATTACTGTAGGCTCTGTTACTGTAGGATCTATTACTGTAGGATCTATTACTGTAGGATCTATTACTGTAGGATCTATTACTGTAGGCTCTATCACTGTAGGATCTGCTGTTACTGTAGGATCTATTACTGTAGGCTCTGTTACTGTAGGATCTGCTGTTACTGTAGGATCTGCTGTTACTGTAGGATCTGCTGTTACTGTAGGATCTATTACTGTAGGATCTATTACTGTAGGATCTATTACTGTAGGCTCTGTTACTGTAGGATCTATTACTGTAGGATCTATTACTGTAGGCTCTGTTACTGTAGGATCTGCTGTTACTGTAGGATCTATTACTGTAGGCTCTGTTACTGTAGGATCTGCTGTTACTGTAGGATCTGCTGTTACTGTCGGATATGCTGTTACTGTAGGATCTGTTACTGTAGGCTCTGTTACTGTAGGATCTGCTGTTACTGTAGGATCTGCTGTTACTGTCGGATATGCTGTTACTGTAGGATCTGTTACTGTAGGCTCTGTTACTGTAGGATCTGCTGTTACTGTAGGATCTGCTGTTACTGTAGGATCTGCTGTTACTGTAGGATCTATTACTGTAGGCTCTGTTACTGTAGGCTCTGCTGTTACTGTAGGATCTATTACTGTAGGATCTGCTGTTACTGTAGGATATATTACTGTAGGCTCTGCTGTTACTGTAGGATCTATTACTGTAGGATATATTACTGTAGGATCTATTACTGTAGGCTCTGTTACTGTAGGATCTGCTGTTACTGTAGGATCTATTACTGTAGGATCTATTACTGTAGGATCTGTTACTGTAGAATATATTACTGTAGGATCTATTACTGTAGGCTCTGTTACTGTAGGATCTGCTGTTACTGTAGGATCTATTACTGTAGGATCTGCTGTTACTGTAGGATCTGCTGTTACTGTAGGATCTATTACTGTAGGATCTATTACTGTAGGATCTGCTGTTACTGTAGGATCTATTACTGTAGAATCTATTACTGTAGGATCTGTTACTGTAGGATCTGCTGTTACTGTAGGATCTATTACTGTAGGATCTATTACTGTAGGATCTGTTACTGTAGAATCTATTACTGTAGGATCTATTACTGTAGGATCTATTACTGTAGGATCTGCTGTTACTGTAGGATCTATCACTGTAGGCTCTGTTACTGTAGGATCTGCTGTTACTGTAGGATCTATTACTGTAGGATCTATTACTGTAGGATCTATTACTGTAGGATCTGCTGTTACTGTAGGATCTATTACTGTAGGATCTATTACTATAGGATCTATTACTGTAGAATCTGCTGTTACTGTAGGATCTATTACTGTAGGATCTATTACTGTAGGATCTGCTGTTACTGTAGGATCTATTACTGTAGGATCTATTACTGTAGGCTCTGGTGTTACTGTAGGATCTATTACCGTAGGACCTATTACTGTAGGATCTGCTGTTACTGTAGGATATATTACTGTAGGATCTAGTACTGTAGGATATATTACTGTAGACTCTGGTGTTACTGTAGGATCTATTACTGTAGGATCAGCTGTTACTGTAGGATATATTACTGTAGGATCTGTAACTGTAGGATATATTACTGTAGGCTCTGCTGTTACTCTAGGATCTATTACTGTAGGATCTATTACTGTAGGATTTATTACTGTAGGATATATTACTGTAGGATATATTACTGTTGGATCTATTACTGTAGGATCTATTACTGTAGGATCTGCTGTTACTGTAGGATCTGCTGTTACTGTAGGATCTATTACTGTAGGATCTATTACTGTCGGATCTATTACTGTCGGATCTATTACTGTAGGATATATTACTGTAGGATCTGCTGTTACTGTAGGATCTATTACTGTAGGATCTTCTGTTAAGCCCTTTGTGATAATATTGTAGCGAATTCGGGGGGGTAGCCCCAACCGTTACGCCAAGAGGTCTGAAAACTTTTGATGAGGTCGCTAGGTGTTGGGACAAATTCCCTAGGGTATATATCTATTCTCCATATCCGGGATATGTACAGTAGTCCCAACAGGGACTTAAACCTGCGACTGTCAAGCCAACACCTTAACCGTTACGCCAAGAGATCTGAAACCTCAAGGTGAGGTGGTTAGGTGTTGGGCTAAAGTTGCTACAGTATCTGTCCTCCATATGGTCATATCATCCCCCTCACCTTGCAGACGCGTGCCACTCTGTTGTAAACCCTCTTGTCCCACTGGCTGGACTCTACAGCTGTCTCCTTGAAGAAGACATAGACTTTGTCATCGTCCACACTGTGTGTGTCTGGGATAGAGAAGGAACCCACAAACTCTGGCTCTGCGTGGACGGAAACAAATTATATCACGATGAGGACGTAAACTTCTACTCATTAGCTCAATGCAGTCTTGGAGGTTTGTTTTCTCAGTGTGTATATAGTGCTGATTGCTGCTGTACGCAGAGGTACGGAATATAGCTGTCTCACCATTGAGCCAGTGGTCCTGGTAGGCCTCAGTGCGTATATAGTGTTGTTTGTTGCTGTGCACAGAGGTACGGAATATAGCTGTGTTGGTGCCCATGAAATCCACGGATGTCCCGGCATACAAATCTCCATCTAGAGGTGAGATAGGGAAGGGGTTGACGTAAGAGTACACAAATACATGAATACATAAACTCATTAAAAAATAAACGTCCTCTGACTGTCAACTGCGTTTATTTTCAAAGAAATTAACATGTGTAAATATTTGTATGAACATAACCAGATTTAACAACTGAGACATAAACTGAACAAGTTCCACAGACATGTGACTAACAGAAATGGAATAATGTGTCCCTGAACAAAGGCGGTGTCAACATCAAAAGTAACAGTCAGTATCTGGTGTGGCCACCAGCTGCATTAAGTACTGCAGTGCATCTCCTCCTCATGGACTGCACCAGATTTGCCAGTTCTTGCTGTGAGATGTTACCCCACTCTTCCACCAAGGCACCAGCAAGTTCCCGGACATTTCTGGGGGGAGTGGCCCTAGCCCACACCTTCCGATCCAACAGGTCCCAGACATGCTCAATGGGATTGAGATCAGGGCTCTTCGCTGACCATGGCAGAACACTGACATTTATGTCTTGCAGGAAATCACGCACAGAACGAGCAGTATGGCTGGTGGCATTGTCATGCTGGAGGGTCATGTCAGGATGAGCCTGCAGGAAGCAGGATACCCTTGCGCGAATCCGACCATCACCCCTGGTTAGACAAAACCGCGACTCATCAGTGAAGAGCACTTTTAGGCAGTCCTGTCTGGGCCAGCGACGGTGGGTTTGTGCCCATAGGCAACGTTGTTGCCGGTGATGTCTGGTGAGGACCTGCCTTACAACAGGCCCACAAGCCCTCTGTTCAGCCTCTCTCAGCCTATTGCGGACTGTCTGAGCACTGATGGAGGGATTGTGCATTCCTGGTGTACTCGGGCAGTTGTTGTTGCCATCCTGTACCTGTCTGCAAGTGTGATGTTCGGATGTACCGATCCTGTGCAGGTGTTGTTACACGTGGTCTGCCACTGTGAGGACGATCAGCTGTCCGTCCTGTCTCCCTCTAGCAATGTCTTAGGCGTCTCACAGTACGGACATTGCAATTTATTGCCCTGGCTACATCGGCAGTCCTCATGGCCTCCTTGCAGCATGCCTAACACAAATGAGCAGGGACCCTGGGCATCTTTCTTTTGGTGTTTTTCAGAGTCAGCAGAAAGGCCTCTAAGTTTTCATAACTGTGACCTTAATTGCCTTAATTGCTTAAGCATGGGAAACAGTGTTTAAACCCTTTACAATGAAGATCTGTGAAGTTATTTGGATTTTTACGAAATATCTTTGAAAGACGGGGTCCTGAAAAAGAGACGTTTCTTTTTTGCTGAGTTTATCTCTGTTACATCTTTATAATGTCTTTTTCATAACTGAAGTACATGGCTGAACACAGTGATCAGTCTGGTTTACGAGGCTAAGAGTAATTAGGGTTGGTTTCATTATTTCTGAAACTATTACCTCAGCACTCAGTGTGCAGTTATAACCTAACGCAACAGACAAACATGTTCAAAATATATTGTTATGAAATATATTGTCTGTCATATATTTATGATAGTGTATTGTTTATATACCGGTAAATATATGGCCTGTGTGAGTATAGAATTCAGCTGATGGATCTTGCGTCACCATCCTAGAAAAGCACAGAGTAGCCTGTATTTATGAACCATATGTTTTATGTACTGAGGTCCGCTGGGATTCACGTCCACTTCAAAACTACATGATGACAACTAAATCATGTTGTTCACTCGTTCCCTTCCTGGTTCCCTTCCTGGTCACACTATTTCTGAAGAGTCTCATAATTGTTCTCGAGACTGGTAGGGTGGGTTTGATTCCTGCATGAGCAACATGTATACCGAATATACCCTTAAAACAACAAAAAAACATGGAAAAAATCACGTGGGATAAAAAAAACTTGTACGAAAAACGGTGGTTGTCGGACACGTGTATGAACAAATCACATGAAGAAAAAAAATTAATCACGTGAAAGAAAAATAAGAAACATCTGTCACATGACTCAGACACATGTGATATTTGACATTTGACATGTGATATTCTAAGTTTCACGTGTGCTTTAGTAAACGGGAAGGACTAGAACCTGGGTTTCCAATGTCTTGACCAAGAGGGTCAACACTGGTGACCCTTAGACCAAGAGGATCAACACTGGTGACCCTTAGACCAAGAGGGTCAACACTGGTGACCATTAGACCTAGAGGGTCAACACTGGTGACCATTAGACCAAGAGGGTCAACACTGGTGACCATTAGACCAAGAGGGTCAACACTGGTGACCATTAGACCAAGAGGGTCAACACTGGTGACCATTAGACCAAGAGGGTCAACACTGGTGACCATTAGACCAAGAGGGTCAACACTGGTGACCATTAGACCAAGAGGGTCAACACTGGTGACCATTAGACCAAGAGGGTCAACACTGGTGACCCTTATACCAAGAGGGTGAACACTGGTGACCATTAGACCAAGAGGGTCAACACTGGTGACCTTTAGACCAAGAGGGTCAACACTGGTGACCATTAGACCAAGAGGGTCAACACTGGTGACCATTAGACCAAGAGGGTCAACACTGGTGACCATTAGACCAAGAGGGTCAACACTGGTGACCATTAGACCAAGAGGGTCAACACTGGTGACCCTTAGACCAAGAGGATCAACACTGGTGACCCTTAGACCAAGAGGATCAACACTGGTGACCCTTAGACCAAGAGGGTCAACACTGGTGACCATTAGACCTAGAGGGTCAACACTGGTGACCCTTAGACCAAGAGGATCAACACTGGTGACCCTTAGACCAAGAGGGTCAACACTGGTGACCATTAGACCTAGAGGGTCAACACTGGTGACCATTAGACCAAGAGGGTCAACACTGGTGACCATTAGACCAAGAGGGTCAACACTGGTGACCATTAGACCAAGAGGGTCAACACTGGTGACCATTAGACCAAGAGGGTCAACACTGGTGACCATTAGACCAAGAGGGTCAACACTGGTGACCATTAGACCAAGAGGGTCAACACTGGTGACCATTAGACCAAGAGGGTCAACACTGGTGACCCTTATACCAAGAGGGTCAACACTGGTGACCAAGAGGGTCAACACTGGTGACCAGACCAAGAGGGTCAACACTGGTGACCATTAGACCAAGAGGGTCAACACTGGTGACCATTAGACCAAGAGGGTCAACACTGGTGACCATTAGACCAAGAGGGTCAACACTGGTGACCATTAGACCAAGAGGGTCAACACTGGTGACCATTAGACCAAGAGGGTCAACACTGGTGACCATTAGACCAAGAGGGTCAACACTGGTGACCATTAGACCAAGAGGGTCAACACTGTTGACCATGAGACCAAGAGGGTCAACACTGGTGACCATGAGACCAAGAGGGTCAACACTGGTGACCTTTAGACCAAGAGGGTCAACACTGGTTTCAATGTCAGAATATTGACTGTTCAAAATAGGTCTGTCAAATGTTTTAAAAAGTGTTGTCGATATGTTGTGAGTAATCGTGAATAATCGCAGATTAAGAATTTTATGAAGTTGAGCTGTAATTGATTTTGTCCAAAGTAACAGTGAGAAAAACATCTGGTAAATTGATAAACTCACTTTCTTTAACTTCAACATCAACTTGTTTTGGCATTGCTTTGTTGTTTTTTAGATGTATGGATGATGTATAGATGATGTATAGATGATGTATGGATGATGTATAGATGATGTATAGATGATGTATAGATGATATATAGATGATGTATAGATGATGTATAGATGATGTATAGATGATGTATAGATGATGTATGGATGATATATAGATGATGTATAGATGATGTATAGATGATGTATAGATGATGTATGGATGATATATAGATGATGTATAGATGATGTATAGATGATGTATAGATGATGTATAGATGATATATAGATGATGTATGGATGATGTATATATGATGTATAGATGATGTATAGATGATGTATAGATGATGTATAGATGATATATAGATGATGTATAGATGATGTATAGATGATATATAGATGATGTATAGATGATGTATAGATGATGTATAGATGATGTATAGATGATGTATAGATGATGTATAGATGATGTATGGATGATGTATAGATGATGTATAGATGATGTATAGATGATATATAGATGATGTATAGATGATGTATAGATGATGTATAGATGATGTATGGATGATGTATAGATGATGTATAGATGATGTATAGATGATATATAGATGATGTATAGATGATGTATAGATGATGTATAGATGATGTATAGATGATGTATGGATGATGTATAGATGATGTATGGATGATGTATAGATGATGTATAGATGATGTATGGATGATGTATAGATGATGTATGGATGATGTATAGATGATGTATAAATTCTGTATAGATGATGTATAGATGATGTATAAATTCTGTATAGATGATGTATAGATGATGTATGGATGATGTATAGATGATGTATGGATGATGTATAGATGATGTATAGATGATGTATAAATTATGTATAGATGATGTATGGATGATGTATGGATGATGTATAGATGATGTATAAATTCTGTATAGATGATGTATAGATGATGTATAGATGATGTATAAATTATGTATAGATGATGTATAGATGATGTATAGATGATGTATAGATGATGTATAAATTATGTATAGATGATGTATCGATGATGTATAGATGATGTATAAATTATGTATAGATGATGTATAGATGATGTATAGATGATGTATACATTCTGTATAGATGATGTATAGATGATGTATAGATGATGTATGGATGATATATAGATGATGTATAGATGATGTATAAATTATGTATAGATGATGTATAGATGATGTATAGATGATGTATAGATGATGTATAAATTATGTATAGATGATGTATAGATGATGTATAGATGATGTATAGATGATGTATAAATTATGTATAGATGATGTATAGATGATGTATAGATGATGTATAGATGATGTATAAATTCTGTATAGATGATGTATAAATTCTGTATAGATGATGTATAGATGATGTATAGATGATGTATAGATGATGTATAGATGTATAGATGATGTATAGATGATGTATAAATTATGTATAGATAATATATAGATAATGTATAGATGATGTATAGATGATGTATAGATGATGTATGGATGATGTATGGATGATGTATAGATGATGTATAGATGATGTATAGATGATGTATAAATGATGTATAGATGATGTATAGATGATGTATAGATGATGTATAGATGTATAGATGATGTATAGATGATGTATAGATGATGTATGGATGATGTATAGATGATGTATAGATGATGTATAGATGATGTATAAATTATGTATAGATGATGTATAGATGATGTATAGATGATGTATAGTTGACCCTCTAGATTTAGAACATTTCACGGACCAACGTAGGAAACATAGAGATGTGCGCCTGCAGCAGTAACCCTCTGAATGTCTCTCCCTGGTGGCAGAGCTAAGTATACCTGTAGATGTATAGGATTGCAACACCAGGGAGGACTGCAATAATATTGATAATGGAAGGCTTTTTTATTATTTTTTTACACACTTGAATTATTACACTCAGGTAGACTGGCATTACAGACATTGCTACTGAAACATGTTAACTCCACATGTTCACGTGTGAGGAGAAAAACACTATTTCATCCCCACGTGTGAACCTGCAATTACATACGTCAACGTGAAATTTACGCCTGTGAAGTTTTCTTACATGTGAAACTGCAAACATGTGATTGTTATTCACCTGTGAAGTGAAAACATGTTATTCTCCTCACATGTGAAAAGGTGGTGTTAACATGTGAACGCTAAATTAAATACTGTTCATGATAAAATATGGTTTCACGTGTGAAATGTAAGATCAAAATGTGAAACTGCAAATATCATGTTTTTTTGTGTGTTTGTTGTTGTAAAGGTACAGCATGTGTCACAGTCAGCGTTGACAGTTGTGGAAGCCATTTTGGATTTAAGGGGTCTCTTTTTTCATGGCCATGTTTTACTATATCACATGTATGACTTACCGGTGAGCCTGGCGGTGAAGGGCTCCCGTGGACTAAAGGGACATTTCCCCCGGCCAGACTCCACAGCGTGGCTCAGCAGGCGGAACGATGGCTCCTAGGACACACAGAGAACCGTCTCAACCTCCACAGTAACATTTATTAAGCCTCCTCAACATCAGAGAACCGTCCCCCCCCAGAAGAGGAAACTGCCCCCCAGAAGAGGAAACTGCCCCCAGAAGAGGAAACTGCCCCCAGAAGAGGAAACTGCCCTCCAGAAGAGGAAACTGCCCCTAGAAGAGGAAACTGAGAGGTGAATGGAGGCCTTGTGGAGAACAAGAGGAGCAAGTCAAAGAGGAAACTGCCCTCCAGAAGAGGAAACTGCCCTCCAGAAGAGGAAACTGTCCCCCCAGAAGAGGAAACTGCCCCCCCAGAAGAGGAAACTGCCCCCAGAAGAGGAAACTGTGAGGTGAATGGAGGCCTTGTGGAGAACAAGAGGAGCAAGTCAAAGAGGAAACTGCCCCCCAGAAGAGGAAACTGTGAGGTGAATGGAGGCCTTGTGGAGAACAAGAGGAGCAAGTCAAAGAGGAAACTGCCCCCCAGAAGAGGAAACTGTGAGGTGAATGGAGGCCTTGTGGAGAACAAGAGGAGCAAGTCAAAGAGGAAACTGATCTTTTGAGATCAAACAGCAGTGTGTTGACATCTGTCAAATAGTAGCTGTGTCGTGTGTTGACATCTGTCAAATAGTAGCTGTGTCGTGTGTTGACATCTGTCCAATAGTAACTGTGTCGTGTGTTGACATCTGTCAAATAGTAGCTGTGTCGTGTGTTGACATCTGTCAAATAGTAACTGTGTCGTGTGTTGACATCTGTCAAATAGTAGCTGTGTCGTGTGTTGACATCTGTCAAATAGTAGCTGTCGTGTGTTGACATCTGTCAAATAGTAGCTGTGTCGTGTGTTGACATCTGTCAAATAGTAACTGTGTCGTGTGTTGACATCTGTCAAATAGTAGCTGTGTCGTGTGTTGACATCTGTCAAATAGTAGCTGTCGTGTGTTGACATCTGTCACATAGTAGCTGTGTCGTGTGTTGACATCTGTCACATAGTAGCTGTCGTGTGTTGACATCTGTCAAATAGTAGCTGTGTCGTATGTTGACATCTGTCAAATAGTAGCTGTCGTGTGTTGACATCTGTCAAATAGTAGCTGTGTCGTGTGTTGACATCTGTCACATAGTAGCTGTGTCGTGTGTTGACATCTGTCAAATAGTAGCTGTGTCGTGTGTTGACATCTGTCACATAGTAGCTGTGTCGTGTGTTGACATCTGTCAAATAGTAGCTGTGTCGTGTGTTGACATCTGTCACATAGTAGCTGTGTCGTGTGTTGACATCTGTCACATAGTAGCTGTGTCGTGTGTTGACATCTGTCACATAGTAGCTGTGTCGTGTGTTGACATCTGTCACATAGTAGCTGTGTCGTGTGTTGACATCTGTCACATAGTAGCTGTGTCGTGTGTTGACATCTGTCACATAGTAGCTGTGTCGTGTGTTGTCATCTGTCAAATAGTAGCTGTGTCGTGTGTTGACATCTGTCACATAGTAGCTGTGTCGTGTGTTGACATCTGTCACATAGTAGCTGTGTCGTGTGTTGACATCTGTCACATAGTAGCTGTGTCGTGTGTTGACATCTGTCACATAGTAGCTGTGTCGTGTGTTGACATCTGTCACATAGTAGCTGTGTCGTGTGTTGACATCTGTCACATAGTAGCTGTGTCGTGTGTTGACATCTGTCACATAGTAGCTGTGTCGTGTGTTGACATCTGTCAAATAGTAGCTGTGTCGTGTGTTGACATCTGTCACATAGTAGCTGTGTCGTGTGTTGACATCTGTCACATAGTAGCTGTGTCGTGTGTTGACATCTGTCACATAGTAGCTGTGTCGTGTGTTGACATCTGTCACATAGTAGCTGTGTCGTGTGTTGACATCTGTCACATAGTAGCTGTGTCGTGTGTTGACATCTGTCACATAGTAGCTGTGTCGTGTGTTGACATCTGTCACATAGTAGCTGTGTCGTGTGTTGACATCTGTCACATAGTAGCTGTGTCGTGTGTTGACATCTGTCACATAGTAGCTGTGTCGTGTGTTGACATCTGTCAAATAGTAGCTGTGTCGTGTGTTGACATCTGTCACATAGTAGCTGTGTCGTGTGTTGACATCTGTCACATAGTAGCTGTGTCGTGTGTTGACATCTGTCAAATAGTAGCTGTGTCGTGTGTTGACATCTGTCAAATAGTAGCTGTGTCGTGTGTTGACATCTGTCAAATAGTAACTGTGTCGTGTGTTGACATCTGTCAAATAGTAGCTGTGTCGTGTGTTGACATCTGTCACATAGTAGCTGTGTCGTGTGTTGACATCTGTCACATAGTAGCTGTGTCGTGTGTTGACATCTGTCAAATAGTAGCTGTGTCGTGTGTTGACATCTGTCAAATAGTAGCTGTGTCGTGTGTTGACATCTGTCACATAGTAGCTGTGTCGTGTGTTGACATCTGTCAAATAGTAGCTGTGTCGTGTGTTGACATCTGTCAAATAGTAGCTGTGTCGTGTGTTGACATCTGTCACATAGTAGCTGTGTCGTGTGTTGACATCTGTCACATAGTAGCTGTGTCGTGTGTTGACATCTGTCACATAGTAGCTGTGTCGTGTGTTGACATCTGTCACATAGTAGCTGTGTCGTGTGTTGACATCTGTCACATAGTAGCTGTGTCGTGTGTTGACATCTGTCAAATAGTAGCTGTGTCGTGTGTTGACATCTGTCACATAGTAGCTGTGTCGTGTGTTGACAGCTGTCAAATAGTAACTGTGTCGTGTGTTGACAGCTGTCACATAGTAGCTGTGTCGTGTGTTGACATCTGTCAAATAGTAACTGTGTCGTGTGTTGACATCTGTCAAATAGTAGCTGTGTCGTGTGTTGACAGCTGTCAAATAGTAACTGTGTCGTGTGTTGACATCTGTCAAATAGTAACTGTGTCGTATGTTGACAGCTGGACTTTCATCATGTGGACTTTCATCAAGTGTTCAGTCACCTCTTCACCAACCACCTTTTAAATTTTTCATTTTTTTTTACCTTTATTTAACCAGGCAAGTCAGTTAAGAACATATTCTTATGGGGAAAAAAAACACACTTTCAAACAAGTCCAAGTAAGGCTTTTTCCTGAAAATGAAGACCTAAGCAGGAACTTTACTTGTTAATTTAATTTATTTTTATTGAACTTTTATTTAACTAGGCAAGTCAGTTAAGAACAAATTCTTATTTTCAATGACGGCCTGGGAACAGTGGGTTAACTGCATGTTCAGGGGCAGAACGACAGATTTGTACCTTGTCAGCTCGGGGGTTTGAACTCGCAACCTTCCGGTTACTAGTCCAACGCTCTAACCACTAGGCTACCCTGCCGCCCCTGTGGATCCATCAGAGCCAACAACAAACAAACAAAGAGAGAGAGAGTTGACAAGTCAAGAGTTTCTATCAGAAAGGTGAATGGACAGATTCTTTAAGTGTTACCGTTTTACAACGACCATCACAAACAATAAAATCCGTTGACAGTAGATCTCAATAAAGCTTTTATGGTATTTTAGGAAAAAGAAAGGCGGATTGAGTCTCTCTCTCTCTCTCTGGGATCCGTCAAAGGCAACAAAAGACAGATGACAAGTCAGAGTTTAGTTTAGTAAGAGAGAGTGGAACAGAGCCTCTCTCCATCCGTCCACCTTCTCACCTCAATACTGCGTCCCAGGTCTATGTAGGTGCATTGTGGGTGGTAGGCCCCGGTGCCACAGACGTACACATGAGTCTTATTGAAGGGCTGGAGGAGACGTACGTAGTTGGCACAGTCAGTCTGAAACAATACACAATATTAGGATTTACACTCACTGTAAAGATTACAAACATACACATATACATTACAGCCATAGTTAACAGAGTTGAAACATGATCTTTCTAAAACCTGTACTGGTTCTTCAACCCACCAACCTGTTTAACACTTTGCTATCTTTCCAAATAATTTGCCTTAAAGGCCAATTATTCATGAAGAAATCAACTAAGAATATATTGAACATTGTCAGAGTAGAATCACTTGACACCTCTGGTTGTAGGTTGAATGGGTCACACCTTGATCACACCGGCATCATCTGGCCTAAAATATAACACAGCATCATCTGGCCTAAAATATAACACAGCATCATCTGGACTAGAATATAACACAGCATCGTGGCGTAAAATATAACACAGCATCATGGCCTAAAATATAACGGAGCATCATCTGGACTAGAATATAACACAGCATCATGGCCTCAAAAAAATATAACAGCATCATCTGGACATCATCATGGCCTAAAATATAACACAGCATCATGGCCTAAAATATAACACAGCATCATCTGGACTAGAATATAACAGAGCATCATGGCCTAAAATATAACACAGCATCATGGCCTAAAATATAACACAGCATCATCTGGACTAGAATATAACACAGCATCATCTGGCCTAAAATATAACACAGCATCATGGCCTAAAATATAACACAGCATCATGGCCTAAAATATAACACAGCATCATCTGGACTAGAATATAACACAGCATCATGGCCTAAAATATAACACAGCATCATCTGGACTAGAATATAACACAGCATCATCTGGCCTA
Source organism: Oncorhynchus nerka (assembly GCF_034236695.1). NCBI lineage: Eukaryota > Metazoa > Chordata > Actinopteri > Salmoniformes > Salmonidae > Oncorhynchus > Oncorhynchus nerka. Next base: position 97,810,205 of record NC_088410.1, on the reverse strand, counting down.
AAATATAACACAGCATCATCTGGCCTAAAATATAACGGAGCATCATGGCCTAAAATATAACACAGCATCATGGCCTAAAATATAACACAGCATCATCTGGACTAGAATATAACACAGCATCATCTGGCCTAAAATATAACACAGCATCATGGCCTAAAATATAACACAGCATCATGGCCAAAAATATAACACAGCATCATGGCCTAAAATATAACACAGCATCATCTGGACTAGAATATAACACAGCATCATGGCCTAAAATATAACACAGCATCATGGCCTAAAATATAACACAGCATCATCTGGACTAGAATATAACACAGCATCGTGGCCTAAAATATAACACAGCATCATGGCCTAAAATATAACACAGCATCATCTGGACTAGAATATAACACAGCATCGTGGCCTAAAATATAACACAGCATCATCATGGCCTAAAATATAACACAGCATCATGGCCTAAAATATAACACAGCATCATGGCCTAAAATATAACACAGCATCATGGCCTAAAATATAACACAGCATCATGGCCTAAAATATAACGGAGCATCATGGCTTAAAATATAACACAGCATCATGACCTAAAATATAACGGAGCATCATGGCCTAAAATATAACACAGCATCATCTGGACTAGAATATAACACAGCATCATCTGGCCTAAAATATAACGGAGCATCATGACCTAAAATATAACGGAGCATCATGGCCTAAAATATAACACAGCATCATCTGGACTAGAATATAACACAGCATCATCTGGACTAGAATATAACACAGCATCATCTGGACTAGAATATAACACAGCATCATGGCCTAAAATATAACGGAGCATCATGGCCTAAAATATAACGGAGCATCATGGCTTAAAATATAACACAGCATCATCTGGACTAGAATGGTCCAAACACACCAAGACAGTCGTGAAGAGGGCACGACAAAACCTATTCCCCCTCAGGAAACTAAAAAGATTTAGCATGGGTCCTCAGATCCTCAAAATGTTCTACAGCTGCAACATCGAGAGCATCCTGACGGGTTGCATCACTGCCTGGTATGGCGACTGCTCGGCCTCCGACCGCAAGGCACTACAGAGGGTAGTGCGGACGGCCCAGTACATCACTGGGGCAAAGCTGCCTGCCATCCAGGACCTCTACACCAGGCGGTGTCAGAGGAAGGCCCTAAAAATGGTCAAAGACCCCAGCCACCCCAGTCATAGACTGTTCTCTCTACTACCGCATGGCAAGCGGTACCGGAGTACCAAGTCTTGGACAAAAAGGCTTCTCAACAGTTTTTACCCCCAAGCCATAAGACATCTACAGCCGTCTACAGCCTACAGCCTGACTCGTACATTCTGTAAATCCAACGTCTGGCACCACACACAGGACGCACTGCAACTGCCTCTGCAATGCAACGCCGCAAGGGCAAACGCCGCGTTTCATTTTGGAAATGAATGTACTTCTGGTGTGCCCAAAAAAATGCAATCGACGCTGTCGGTGTAATTGTGGTCGTTAATGCAAATGAGATGCCAGTCAGGTCGTAAACACGGAGTCGTTGACAACCCACCCGTCTCCCGAGAGTCTCATAAACCTAAAAACAAATCCACAAATAGAACAAAAAATAAAGTAGACTTTCCTCAAACTTTAGGCCTTTTGTTTCAATTACACGCTATGATGGGTGCTTGGCCTCGTCCAAAATGACACACTATGATGGGTGCTTGGCCTCGTCCAAAATGACACACTATGATGGGTGCTTGGCCTCGTCCAAAATGACACACTATGATGGGTGCTTGGCCTCGTCCAAAATGACACATTATGATGGGTGCTTGGCCTCGTCCAAAATGACACACTATGATGGGTGCCTGTGTTCTCCATTCTAGAGGATGACTAAATAAGGCCTCTGATCACCTAAACAGCTTTGTGGGAAAACGCATCATGTTGTTCATGCACGGATGAGTCCCAAATGGTTCCCTTTTAATACCGCCCTAAGGTGCTCTGGCTTTGAAAGCTGTTGTTGCTTACCGAAAGGTTCTTCCCTGCCAGCCTGCAGTGTTCAACGTGTTCTGTCGCAGCTGGCCAGTAGATCTAAAAGAGGGAGGGAGGTTCTTTTTGACTTGGCTTAGAGATGGATGTCATCATTTTAGGAAATTCCTTGTGGTTTTGGTTGGGAGTTAAAAACAACAACACAGTTAAGGAGGATTTTACTTTTTAAAGGGTGAAAGAGGCCTTGTAAGGTACCGACCAGGTAGACAGTAAGGTACTGACCAGGTAGGTTGTAAGGTACTGACCAGGTAGACAGTAAGGTACTGACCAGGTAGGTTGTAAGGTACTGACCAGGTAGACAGTAAGGTACTGACCAGGTAGGTTGTAAGGTACTGACCAGGTAGACAGTAAGGTACTGACCAGGTAGGTTGTAAGGTACTGACCAGGTTGACAGTAAGGTACTGACCAGGTAGGTTGTAAGGTACTGACCAGGTAGGTAGTAAGGTACTGACCAGGTTGACAGTAAGGTACTGACCAGGTAGGTAGTAAGGTACTGACCAGGTAAGGCACTGACCAGGTAGGTGAAGGTACTGACCAGGTAGGTTGTAAGGTACTGACCAGGTAGGTAGTAAGGTACTGACCAGGTTGACAGTAAGGTACTGACCAGGTAGGTAGTAAGGTACTGACCAGGTTGAGAGTAAGGTACTGACCAGGTAGGTAGTACGGTACTGACCAGGTAGGTTGTAAGGTACTGACCAGGTAGGTAGTAAGGTACTGACCAGGTAGATAGTAAGGTACTGACCAGGTAGGTAGTAAGGTACTGACCAGGTAGGTAGTACGGTACTGACCAGGTAGGTAGTAAGATACTGACCAGGAGATAGTACGGTACTGACCAGGTAGGTAGTAAGGTACTGACCAGGTAGATAGTAAGGTACTGACCAGGTAGATAGTACTGTACTGACCAGGTAGGTAGTAAGGTACTGACCAGGTAGGTAGTAATGTACTGACCAGGTAGATAGTAAGGTACTGACCAGGTAGATAGTACGGTACTGACCAGGTAGGTAGTAAGATACTGACCAGGAGATAGTACGGTACTGACCAGGTAGGTAGTACGGTACTGACCAGGTAGGTAGTAAGATACTGACCAGGTAGGTAGTACGGTACTGACCAGGTAGGTAGTAAGGTACTGACCAGGTAGATAGTAAGGTACTGACCAGGTAGGTAGTAATGTACTGACCAGGTAGATAGTAAGGTACTGACCAGGTAGACAGTAAGGTACTGACCAGGTAGATAGTAAGGTACTGACCAGGTAGATAGTAAGGTACTGACCAGGTAGATAGTAAAGTACTGACCAGGTAGACAGTAAGGTACTGACCAGGTAGACAGTAAGGTACTGACCAGGTAGGTAGTAAGGTACTGACCAGGTAGACAGTAAAGTACTGACCAGGTAGACAGTAAAGTACTGACCAGGTAGGTAGTAAGGTACTGACCAGGTAGATAGTAAGGTACTGACCAGGTAGATAGTATGGTACTGACCAGGTAGACAGTAAAGTACTGACCAGGTAGGTAGTAAGGTACTGACCAGGTAGATAGTAAGGTACTTACCAGGTAGATAGTAAGGTACTGACCAGGTAGATAGTAAGGTACTGACCAGGTAAGTAGTAAGGTACTGACCAGGTAGGTAGTAAGGTACTGACCAGGTAGATAGTAAGGTACTGACCAGGTAGATAGTAAGGTACTGACCAGGTAGATAGTAAGGTACTGACCAGGTAGACAGTAAGGTACTGACCAGGTAGACAGTAAGGTACTGACCAGGTGGATAGTAAGGTACTGACCAGGTAGGTAGTAAGGTACTGACCAGGTAGGTAGTATGGTACTGACCGGGTAGATAGTAAGGTACTGACCAGGTGGATAGTAAGGTACTGACCAGGTAGGTAGTAAGGTACTGACCAGGTAGGTAGTACGGTACTGACCAGGTAGATAGTAAGATACTGACCAGGAGATAGTACGGTACTGACCAGGTAGGTAGTAAGGTACTGACCAGGTAGGTAGTAAGGTACTGACCAGGTAGACAGTACGGTACTGACCAGGTAGATCGTAAGGTACTGACCAGGTAGACAGTAAGGTACTGACCAGGTAGATAGTAAGGTACTGACCAGGTAGGTAGTAAGGTACTGACCAGGTAGGTAGTAAGGTACTGACCAGGTAGATAGTAAGGTACTGACCGTGCTTGTAGGAAGATCCAGACTGTTAGAGTGCAGCAGGTAGACGTGGTCTCTTCCTCCCACCAGCAGCCAGCCACGGTCCTCATCCAGCAGCAGGGCCTGGTAACCCCCACTCACACCTCTGTCCCAGAAGACACTGGAACTGTTCCTCCAATGCAACTCTGAGAGAGAGAGAGAGAGAGAGGGAGAGAGAGAGAGGGAGAGAGAGAGAGAGGGAGAGAGAGAGAGAGAGAGAAAGAGAGAGAGAGAGAAAGAGAGAGAGAGAGAGAGAGGGAGAGAGAGAGAGAGAGAGAAAGAGAGAGAGAGAGAAAGAGAGAGAGAGAGAGAGAGAGAGAGAGAGAGTGAGAGAGAGAGAGTGATGAACCTGGATAAGATCCCCATATGCAAGCTGATCCTGGGGCTCTGTTCACATACAGAGTCTAATCAGTCTAATCAATGTACAATCAGTCTAATCAGTCTAATCAATGTCCAATCAGTCTAATCAGTCTAATCAATGTCTAATCAGTTGTCTTCCTCGAATGAAGGGGATGATGATGCAATCTTTGCAAGAGGGAGGGAACCTGATTTCAATGGCCCTTAACTCGGAGCTCAGACACTTCATACAAAACAATATATATATTTCTTTACAAAATATATAGGAAATTGAAATTCCATACATTTTGAAGGATACAAATTCAAATGTATTACAAAAATCTATACATCCTTCTTAAAAACTGTAACACAAAACATCACAAACAAACACTTAATGTAGGATAAACAGAGTTATCCCAGAGTTAGCCTGCCCAGCAGCAGGTTAGTTCTGAAGGATTTGTTGCCATAGAAATGTACCTGGCTAAAAGGTGAGCTACTTTCGTGGTGCCAGTTATCCCAAGTTGAACTCAGAGTTGACCAAAGTTACCTCGCAAACTCCTCAAACCACTTACCCTCCTGAGCCAACTCTACACCCTGTCTACATGTGTCCTCCGTCCACTGACTGTCTCCTCTCCCCTCTCCCCCCCACCAGAGAAAACTCCCCCAAAATCCTATAAAGTAGATGGATACGGTACTATAACCCTAAACTATGTCATTGTGGGATCATTAAAAAGGGAGGAAGTGAATGCAGAGAGGATGTATGCAAAGTAAACAACTTCAGTTAATTATACTCAGCCAGCACAAAGACCAAACATTTAGTCTACAGACAAGAGTCTAGAGACAGGAGACAAGAGTCTAGAGGCAGGAGTCTAGAGACAGGAGTCTAGAGACAGGAGTCTAGAGACAGGAGACAAGAGTCTAGAGACAGGAGTCTAGAGACAGGAGACAAGAGTCTACAGACAAGAGTCTAGAGACAGGAGTCTAGAGACAGGAGACAAGAGTCTACAGACAAGAGTCTAGAGACAGGAGTCTAGAGGCAGGAGTCTAGCGACAGGAGTCTAGAGACAGGAGTCTAGAGACAGGAGACAGGAGTCTAGAGACAGGAGACAAGAGTCTAGAGACAGGAGTCGAGAGACAGGAGTCTGGAGACAGGAGTCTAGAGACAGGAGTCTAGAGACAGGAGACAAGAGTCTAGAGACAGGAGACAAGAGACAGGAGGCAAGAGTCTAGAGACAGGAGTCTAGAGACAGGAGACAAGAGTCTAGAGACAGGAGACAAGAGACAGGAGGCAAGAGTCTAGAGACAGGAGTCTAGAGACAGGAGACAAGAGTCTAGAGACAGGAGTCTAGAGGCAGGAGTCTAGCGACAGGAGTCTAGAGACAGGAGTCTAGAGACAGGAGACAGGAGTCTAGAGACAGGAGACAAGAGTCTAGAGACAGGAGTCGAGAGACAGGAGTCTGGAGACAGGAGTCTAGAGACAGGAGTCTAGAGACAGGAGACAAGAGTCTAGAGACAGGAGACAAGAGACAGGAGGCAAGAGTCTAGAGACAGGAGTCTAGAGACAGGAGACAAGAGTCTAGAGACAGGAGACAAGAGACAGGAGGCAAGAGTCTAGAGACAGGAGTCTAGAGACAGGAGACAAGAGTCTAGAGAGTCAGGAGTCTAGAGACAGGAGACAAGAGTCTACAGACAAGAGTCTACAGGAGTCTAGAGGCAGGAGTCTAGCGAGGAGTCAGGACAGGAGTCTAGAGACAGGAGACAGGAGTCTAGAGACAGGAGACAAGAGTCTAGAGACAGGAGTCTAGAGACAGGAGTCTGGGAGACAGGAGTCTAGAGACAGGAGTCTAGAGACAGGAGACAAGAGTCTAGAGACAGGAGACAAGAGACAGGAGGCAAGAGTCTAGAGACAGGAGTCTAGAGACAGGAGACAAGAGTCTAGAGACAGGAGACAAGAGACAGGAGGCAAGAGTCTAAAGACAGGAGTCTAGAGACAGGAGACAAGAGTCTACAGACAAGAGTCTAGAGACAGGAGTCTAGAGACAGGAGACAAGAGTCTAGACAAGAGTCTAGAGACAGGAGTCTAGAGGCAGGAGTCTAGCGACAGGAGTCTAGAGACAGGAGTCTAGAGACAGGAGACAGGAGTCTAGAGACAGGAGACAAGAGTCTAGAGACAGGAGTCTAGAGACAGGAGACAAGAGTCTACAGACAAGAGTCTAGAGACAGGAGTCTAGAGACAGGAGACAAGAGTCTCTCTAGAGACAGGTCTAGAGGCAGGAGTCTAGCAGGAGTCTAGAGGCAGAGTCTAGCGAGAGTCAGAGACAGGAGTCTAGAGACAGGAGACAGGAGTCTAGAGACAGGAGACAAGAGTCTAGAGACAGGAGTCTAGAGACAGGAGTCTGGAGACAGGAGTCTAGAGACAGGAGTCTAGAGACAGGAGACAAGAGTCTAGAGACAGGAGACAAGAGACAGGAGGCAAGAGTCTAGAGACAGGAGACAGGAGTCTAGAGACAGGAGACAAGAGTCTAGAGACAGGAGTCTCTGGAGACAGGAGTCTAGAGACAGGAGTCTAGAGACAGGAGACAAGAGTCTAGAGACAGGAGACAAGAGACAGGAGGCAAGAGTCTAGAGACAGGAGTCTAGAGACAGGAGACAAGAGTCTAGAGACAGGAGACAAGAGACAGGAGGCAAGAGTCTAGAGACAGGAGTCTAGAGACAGGAGACAAGAGTCTAGAGACAGGAGTCTAGAGGCAGGAGTCTAGCGACAGGAGTCTAGAGACAGGAGTCTAGAGACAGGAGACAGGAGTCTAGAGACAGGAGACAAGAGTCTAGAGACAGGAGTCGAGAGACAGGAGTCTGGAGACAGGAGTCTAGAGACAGGAGTCTAGAGACAGGAGACAAGAGTCTAGAGACAGGAGACAAGAGACAGGAGGCAAGAGTCTAGAGACAGGAGTCTAGAGACAGGAGACAAGAGTCTAGAGACAGGAGACAAGAGACAGGAGGCAAGAGTCTAGAGACAGGAGTCTAGAGACAGGAGACAAGAGTCTACAGACAAGAGTCTAGAGACAGGAGTCTAGAGACAGGAGACAAGAGTCTACAGACAAGAGTCTAGAGGCAGGAGTCTAGAGGCAGGAGTCTAGCGACAGGAGTCTAGAGACAGGAGTCTAGAGACAGGAGACAGGAGTCTAGAGACAGGAGACAAGAGTCTAGAGACAGGAGTCTAGAGACAGGAGTCTGGAGACAGGAGTCTAGAGACAGGAGTCTAGAGACAGGAGACAAGAGTCTAGAGACAGGAGACAAGAGACAGGAGGCAAGAGTCTAGAGACAGGAGTCTAGAGACAGGAGACAATAGTCTAGAGACAGGAGACAAGAGACAGGAGGCAAGAGTCTAAAGACAGGAGTCTAGAGACAGGAGACAAGAGTCTACAGACAAGAGTCTAGAGACAGGAGTCTAGAGACAGGAGACAAGAGTCTACAGACAAGAGTCTAGAGACAGGAGTCTAGAGGCAGGAGTCTAGCGACAGGAGTCTAGAGACAGGAGTCTAGAGACAGGAGACAGGAGTCTAGAGACAGGAGACAAGAGTCTAGAGACAGGAGTCTAGAGACAGGAGACAAGAGTCTACAGACAAGAGTCTAGAGACAGGAGTCTAGAGACAGGAGACAAGAGTCTACAGACAAGAGTCTAGAGACAGGAGTCTAGAGGCAGGAGTCTAGCGACAGGAGTCTAGAGGCAGGAGTCTAGCGACAGGAGTCTAGAGACAGGAGTCTAGAGACAGGAGACAGGAGTCTAGAGACAGGAGACAAGAGTCTAGAGACAGGAGTCTAGAGACAGGAGTCTGGAGACAGGAGTCTAGAGACAGGAGTCTAGAGACAGGAGACAAGAGTCTAGAGACAGGAGACAAGAGACAGGAGGCAAGAGTCTAGAGACAGGAGTCTAGAGACAGGAGACAGGAGTCTAGAGACAGGAGACAAGAGACAGGAGGCAAGAGTCTAAAGACAGGAGTCTAGAGACAGGAGACAAGAGTCTACAGACAAGAGTCTAGAGACAGGAGTCTAGAGACAGGAGACAAGAGTCTACAGACAAGAGTCTAGAGACAGGAGTCTAGAGGCAGGAGTCTAGCGACAGGAGTCTAGAGACAGGAGTCTAGAGACAGGAGACAGGAGTCTAGAGACAGGAGACAAGAGTCTAGAGACAGGAGTCTAGAGACAGGAGTCTGGAGACAGGAGTCTAGAGACAGGAGTCTAGAGACAGGAGACAAGAGTCTAGAGACAGGAGACAAGAGACAGGAGGCAAGAGTCTAGAGACAGGAGACAAGAGACAGGAGGCAAGAGTCTAGAGACAGGAGTCTAGAGACAGGAGACAAGAGTCTACAGACAAGAGTCTAGAGACAGGAGTCTAGAGACAGGAGACAAGAGTCTACAGACAAGAGTCTAGAGACAGGAGTCTAGAGACAGGAGTCTAGAGACAGGAGACAGGAGTCTAGAGACAGGAGACAAGAGTCTAGAGACAGGAGTCTAGAGACAGGAGTCTAGAGACAGGAGTCTAGAGACAGGAGACAGGAGTCTAGAGACAGGAGTCTAGAGACAGGAGACAGGAGTCTAGAGACAGGAGACAAGAGTCTAGAGACAGGAGTCTAGAGACAGGAGACAGGAGTCTAGAGACAGGAGTCTAGAGACAGGAGACAGGAGTCTAGAGACAGGAGGCAAGAGTCTAGAGACAGGAGACAAGAGTCTAGAGACAGGAGTCTAGAGACAGGAGACAAGAGTCTAGAGACAGGAGTCTAGAGACAGGAGACAAGAGTCTAGAGACAGGAGTCTAGAGACAGGAGACAAGAGTCTAGAGACAGGAGACAAGAGAAGAGAAGAAGGGGAACAGTGGTAAGGAGAAAGAGGAGGATGAGGAGGGGCATGAGTAAGAGGAGATAGATTAGGAGGAGGAAGAGAATGAGGGGAAAGGTGGTGAGGAGAAAGAGAGGTGAGGAGAAAGAGAAGGATGAGGAGGGGGATGAGTAAGAGGAGATAGATTAGGAGGAGGAAGAGAATGAGGGGAAAGGTGGTGAGGAGAAAGAGAGGTGAGGAGAAAGAGAAGGATGAGGAGGGGGAAGAGGAAGAGGAGGTTGGAGGAAAAAGAGCAGGAGGTTCAGGCGAAAGATTGGGTTTCCACTGCCGAGGTTTCGTTTTGCAGCATCCTTGTGGTTCAACGAGAATTATGATTAAAATCAAACTAACGTCTAACCAGACTAGAGATATGTGTAGATATAAAACATGGTGTCATACATCCCGCCATCTAATGTCTAACCAGACTAGAGATATGTGTAGATATAAAACATGGTGTCATACATCCCGCCATCTAATGTCTAACCAGACTAGAGATATGTGTAGATATAAAACATGGTGTCATACATCCCGCCATCTAATGTCTAACCAGACTAGAGATATGTGTAGATATAAAACATGGTGTCATACATCCCGCCATCTAATATCTAACCAGACTAGAGATATGTGTAGATATAAAACATGGTGTCATACATCCCGCCATCTAATATCTAACCAGACTAGAGATATGTGTAGATATAAAACATGGTGTCATACATCCCGCCAGCCACAGTCATGTTACACAGTGTCTCCAACTAATATTTGGACAGTAAAGACAAAATACTTTTCTCCTCGTCTATTCCCATGTTTTGTTATGTTACAGCTTTATTGTAAAATGGATTAAATAAAACTATTTCCTCAGCGATCTACACACAAGTGACTATGCATAGATAATAACAGAGAGTAGCAGCAGTGTAGAGGGGGGTGGGGGGGGGGGGTCCTCTTGGTCCTAGACTTGGCACTCCGGTACTGCTTGCCGTGCGGTAGCAGAGAGAACAGTTTATGACTAGGGTGGCTGGGGTCTTTGACAATTTTTAGGGCCTTTCCTCTAACAATGCCTGGTATAGAGGTCCTGGATGGCAGGAAGCTTGGCCCCGGTGATGTACTGAGTCGTACGCACTACCCTCTGTAGTGCCTTACGGTCAGATGCGGAGCAGTTGGAACCAGTCATGATGCTGTCGATGGTGCAGCTGGAAAACCTTTTGAGGATCTTTTATTTTATTTATTTATTTCACCTTTATTTAACCAGGTAAGCAAGTTGAGAACAAGTTCTCATTTACAATTGCGACCTGGCCAAGATAAAGCAAAGCAGTTCGACACATACAACGACACAGAGTTACACATGGAGTAAAACAAACATACAGTCAATAATACAGTAAAAAAAAAAAAAAAACAAGTCTATATACAATGTGAGCAAATTAGGTGAGAAGGGAGGTAAAGGCAAAAAAGGCCATGGTGGCAAAGTAAATACAATATAGCAAGTAAAACACTGGAATGGTAGTATTGCAATGGAAGAATGTGCAAAGTAGAAATAAAAATAATGGGGTGCAAAGGAGCAAAATAAATAAATAAATTAAATACAGTTAGGAAAGAGGTAGTTGTTTGGGCTAAATTATAGGTGGGCTATGTACAGGTGCAGTAATCTGTAAGATGCTCTGACAGTTGGTGTTTAAAGCTAGTGAGGGAGATAAGTGTTTCCAATTTAAGAAATTTTTGTAGTTCATTCCAGTCATTGGCAGCAGAGAACTGGAAGGAGAGGCGGCCAAAGAAAGAATTGGTTTTGGGGGTGACTAGAGAGATATACCTGCTGGAGCGTGTGCTACAGGTGGGAGATGCTATGGTGACCAGCGAGCTGAGATAAGGGGGGACTTTACCTAGCAGGGTCTTGTAGATGACATGGAGCCAGTGGGTTTGGCGACGAGTATGAAGCGAGGGCCAGCCAACGAGAGCGTACAGGTCGCAATGGTGGGTAGTATATGGGGCTTTGGTGACAAAACGGATAGCACTGTGATAGACTGCATCCAATTTGTTGAGTAGGGTATTGGAGGCTATTTTGTAAATGACATCGCCAAAGTCGAGGATTGGTAGGATGGTCAATTTTACAAGGGTATGTTTGGCAGCATGAGTGAAGGATGCTTTGTTGCGAAATAGGAAGCCAATTCTAGATTTAACTTTGGATTGGAGATGTTTGATATGGGTCTGGAAGGAGAGTTTACAGTCTAACCAGACACCTAAGTATTTGTAGTTGTCCACGTATTCTAAGTCAGAGCCGTCCAGAGTAGTGATGTTGGACAGGCGGGTAGGTGCAGGTAGCGATCGGTTGAAGAGCATGCATTTAGTTTTACTTGTATTTAAGAGCAATTGGAGGCCACGGAAGGAGAGTTGTATGGCATTGAAGCTTGCCTGGAGGGTTGTTAACACAGTGTCCAAAGAAGGGCCGGAAGTATACAGAATGGTGTCGTCTGCGTAGAGGTGGATCAGAGACTCACCAGCAGCAAGAGCAACATCATTGATGTATACAGAGAAGAGAGTCGGTCCAAGAATTGAACCCTGTGGCACCCCCATAGAGACTGCCAGAGGTCCGGACAGCAGACCCTCCGATTTGACACACTGAACTCTATCAGAGAAGTAGTTGGTGAACCAGGCGAGGCAATCATTTGAGAAACCAAGGCTGTCGAGTCTGCCGATAAGGATGTGGTGGTTGACAGAGTCGAAAGCCTTGGCCAGATCAATGAATACGGCTGCACAGTAATGTTTCTTATCGATGGCGGTTAAGATATCGTTTAGGACCTTGAGCGTGGCTGAGGTGCACCCATGACCAGCTCTGAAACCAGATTGCATAGCAGAGAAGGTATGGTGAGATTCGAAATGGTCGGTAATCTGTTTGTTGACTTGGCTTTCAAGACCTTAGAAAGGCATGGTAGGATAGATATAGGTCTGTAGCAGTTTGGGTCAAGAGTGTCCCCCCTTTGAAGAGGGGGATGACCGCAGCTGCTTTCCAATCTTTGGGAATCTCAGATGACACGAAAGAGAGGTTGAACAGGCTAGTAATAGGGGTGGCAACAATTTCGGCAGATAATTTTAGAAAGAAAGGGTCCAGATTGTCTAGCCCGGCTGATTTGTAGGGGTCCAGATTTTTCAGCTCTTTCAGAACTTCAGCTGAATGGATTTGGGAGAAGGAGAAATGGGGAAGGCTTGGGCGAGTTGCTGTTGGGGGTGCAGTGCTGTTGACCGGGGTAGGAGTTGCCAGGTGGAAAGCATGGCCAGCCGTAGAAAAATGCTTATTGAAATTCTCAATTATGGTGGATTTATCAGTGGTGACAGTGTTTCCTATCTTCAGTGCAGTGGGCAGCTGGGAGGAGGTGTTCTTATTCTCCATGGACTTTACAGTGTCCCAGAACTTTTTAGAGTTAGTGTTGCAGGAAGCAAATTTCTGCTTGAAAAAGCTAGCCTTGGGTTTTCTAACTGCCTGTGTATAACGGTTTCTAGCTTCCCTGAACAGCTGCATATCACGGGGGCTGTTCGATGCTAATGCAGAACGCCATAGGATGTTTTTGTGTTGGTTAAGGGCAGTCAGGTCTGGGGAGAACCAAGGGCTATATCTGTTCCTGGTTCTAATTTTCTTGAATGGGGCATGTTTATTTAACATTGTTAGGAAGGCATTTTTTTAAAATATCCAGGCATCCTCTACTGACGGGATGAGATCAATATCCTTCCAGGACACCCCGGCCAGGTCGATTAGAAAGGCCTGCTCGCTGAAGTGTTTCAGGGAGCGTTTTACAGTGATGAGTGGAGGACCCATGCCAAATCTTTTCAGTCTCCTGAGGGGGAAATAGGTTTTGTCGTGCCCTCTTCACGACTGTCTTGGTGTGCTTGGACCACGATAGTTTGTTGTGGACGCCAAGCTGTAGTCAGCTCAGCGAATAGCATTCTCACATAGGTGCTCCTTTTGTCCAGGTGGGAAAGGGCAGTGTGGAGTAAAGACAAAGATTGCATCATCTGTGGACTAAGTTAGTTGGGCTCCTGAGGGGCGCAGCGGTCTAAGGCACTGCATCTCAGTGCTAGAGGTGTCACTACAGACCCTGGTTCGGTCCCGGGCTGTATCACAACCGGCCGTGATTGGCAGTCCCATAGTGCGGCTCACAATTGACCCTGCGTCTTCCGGGTTAGGGGAGAGTTTGGCCTGGGTAGGTCATCATTGTAAAATAAGAATTTGTTCTGCAGACTGAGAAACGTGTGTCTCTAGGTCTAGACTAGCCTGTCAGCACGGTTCACTGTCTGCTGAAGGAGATTGACGAGAAGAGGAGGAAGAGGAACGGCCTGGCTCAAAGTGATGAAGTATCCTCTTCAGCCATCTCATAGGACTTCAATGACCAGACATGTACATTACACAGCATTCCCAGAACCTTCTAACCACATTCCAGAACTCTGCTCTCTGCTCTCATTCCAGAACTCTGCTCTCATTCCAGAACTCTGCTCTCGGATAAACAAAGATTCCAGAGCTCAGTGGATACAGAGTCATGCTCCCTTCAGAAGGAAGCAAGACATTCTTCACCTCTCCTGGAAGTGTTACAGTCCATTTGGACCACCCAAACATCTTGTCTAGCAGTAGACAGTACCCAAGGTGAGTCAGCCAAACTACAGTACTGTGTATAGTCTAACAAAAAATAGGCTGGTGAGGTAATAACTAGAAATAACTAGTATATATGGCTGAGTAAGTATTATGTGTTATGGTTATAGTATATATATATATATATAGGGCTGAGTAAGTATTATGTGTTATGGTTATAGTATATATATATATAGGGCTGAATAAGTATTATGTGTTATGGTTATAGTATATATATATATATATAGGGCTGAGTAAGTATTATGTGTTATAGTTATAGTATATATATATAGGGCTGAATAAGTATTATGTGTCATGGTTATAGTATATATATATATATAGGGCTGAATAAGTATTATGTGTTATGGTTATAGTATATATATATATAGGGCTGAATAAGTATTATGTGTCATGGTTATAGTATATATATAGGGCTGAATAAGTATTATGTGTTATGGTTATAGTATATATATATATATATATATATATATATATATATATATATATATATATATATATATATATAGGGCTGAATAAGTATTATGTGTTATGGTTATAGTATATATATATATATATATATATATATAGGGCTGAATAAGTATTATGTGTTATGGTTATATATATATATATATATATATATATAGGGCTGAATAAGTATTATGTGTCATGGTTATAGTATATATATATATATATATATATATAGGGCTGAATAAGTATTATGTGTCATGGTTATAGTATATATATATATATATAGGGCTAAATAAGTATTATGTGTTATGGTTATAGTATATATATATATATATATATATAGGGCTGAGTAAGTATTATGTGTTATGGTTATAGTATATATATATATAGGGCTGAATAAGTATTATGTGTCATGGTTATAGTATATATATAGGGCTGAATAAGTATTATGTGTTATGGTTATAGTATATATATATATATATATATATATATATATATATATATATATATATATATATATATAGGCTGAATAAGTATTATGTGTTATGGTTATAGTATATATATATATATATATATAGGGCTGAATAAGTATTATGTGTTATGGTTATATATATATATATATATATATATATATATAGGGCTGAATAAGTATTATGTGTCATGGTTATAGTATATATATATATATATATATATATATATATATAGGGCTGAATAAGTATTATGTGTCATGGTTATAGTATATATATATATATATAGGGCTGAATAAGTATTATGTGTTATGGTTATAGTATATATATATATATATATATATATAGGGCTGAATAAGTATTATGTGTCATGGTTATAGTATATATATATATATATAGGGCTGAATTAGTATTATGTGTTATGGTTATAGTATATATATATATATATATATATATA
The DNA here is from genome assembly GCF_034236695.1 of Oncorhynchus nerka. Taxonomy (NCBI): domain Eukaryota; kingdom Metazoa; phylum Chordata; class Actinopteri; order Salmoniformes; family Salmonidae; genus Oncorhynchus; species Oncorhynchus nerka. The sequence continues at coordinate 97,794,771 of NC_088410.1, read as the reverse complement.
TATATATATATATATAGGGCTGAATAAGTATTATGTGTTATGGTTATAGTATATATATATATATATAGGGCTGAATAAGTATTATGTGTTATGGTTATAGTATATATATATATATATATATAGGGCTGAATAAGTATTATGTGTTATGGTTATAGTGTATATATATATATATATATAGGGCTGAGTAAGTATTATGTGTCATGGTTATAGTATATATATATATATATATATATATATATATATATATATAGGGCTGAGCAAGTATTATGTGTTATGGTTATAGCATATATATATATATAGGGCTGAATTAGTATTATGTGTCATGGTTATAGTATATATATATATATATATATATATATATATATATAGGGCTGAGTAAGTATTATGTGTTATGGTTATAGTATATATATATATATATAGGGCTGAATAAGTATTATGTGTTATGGTTATAGTATATATATATATATATATATATATATATAGGGCTGAATAAGTATTATGTGTTATGGTTATAGTATATATATATATATATATATATATAGGGCTGAATAAGTATTATGTGTTATGGTTATAGTATATATATATATATATATATATATATATATATATAGGGCTGAATAAGTATTATGTGTCATGGTTATAGTATATATATATATATATATATAGGGCTGAATAAGTATTATGTGTCATGGTTATAGTATATATATATATATATAGGGCTGAATAAGTATTATGTGTCATGGTTATAGTATATATATATATATATAGGGCTGAATTAGTATTATGTGTTATGGTTATAGTATATATATATATATATATATATATATATATATATATATATATATATAGGGCTGAATAAGTATTATGTGTCATGGTTATAGTATATACATATATATATATATATAGGGCTGAATAAGTATTATGTGTCATGGTTATAGTATATATATATATAGGGCTGAATAAGTATTATGTGTCATGGTTATAGTATATATATATATAGGGCTGAATAAGTATTATGTGTTATGGTTATAGTATATATATATATAGGGCTGAATAAGTATTATGTGTTATGGTTATAGTATATATATATATAGGGCTGAATAAGTATTATGTGTTATGGTTATAGTATATATATATATATATATAGGGCTGAATAAGTATTATGTGTTATGGTTATAGTATATATATATATAGGGCTGAATAAGTATTATGTGTCATGGTTATAGTATATATATATATAGGGCTGAATAAGTATTATGTGTCATGTTTATAGTATATTTGTGGATAACATTTGTTTAATATTTAGACGATATAATCTTTCTCGTTAATATATCCGTCATATTTTCCTCTGTTTCCTCTGTTTCCTCTAGCAGAAAGAGTTCAGAGCACCAAGACATGTCATCTTGTGAAACACACGCACACACACACACGCACACACACACACACACGCACACACACACGCACACACACTTCCTGCCAGCTGTTTGTTGTTTTCACAGGCAGAATGGTAGGACAGTGTGTTCTGACCAAGCAAAACATTGTGTGTGTTTGTATATGTGTGGAAATGTGTGTGTGTGTATGCGTGTGTATGTGTATGTGTGTGTGTGTGTGTGTGTGTGTGTGTGTGTGTGTGTGTGTGTGTGTGTGTGTGTGTGTGTACGTGTATGTGTATGTGTGTGTGTGTGTGTGTGTGTGTGTGTGTGTGTGTGTGTGTGTGTGTGTACGTGTGATGAGTTATGGTTAGAGTTAAGATGGTGTTTAACTTCCTATAAAATAAACATTACTCTTCTTCTTGAACTTATACAGCCCATTGGTAGTATCCTAAATTACTCCCTATTCCAGATATAGTGCACTACTTCTGACTCGGGTCCATAGGGCTTTGGTCAAAAGTAGTGCACTATATATGGAGCAGGGTGCTATTTGGGATGCACAGCCATCGTCTTTCGGCTCCGGAACTGTCGACCGCAGAGTAACAATAGGATGAGGTATATGATCAAATACAGGAATCGCCCTGGGGGGGAAGAAGTCGAGTCCCAAAACTCATCATGAGGCATTAGTTTGATACGTTTCTTCTCGGACTATTTGAAAACTGTGTTTGGTTTTTGCGCCTGTTTTTGTTCTCTACCTGGCAATCAATAGGTTTGTTGAATGATAAACCAATGATTATCCAATGATTAACCAATGATTAACCAATGATTAACCAATGAGTATGATTAACCAATGATTATCCAATGATTAACCAATGATTAACCAATGATAAACCAATGAGTATGATTAACCAATGATTAACCAATGATTAACCAATGATAAACCAATGAGTATGATTAACCAATGATTAACCAATGATTAACCAATGATTAACCAATGGTAAACCAATGATTAACCAATGATAAACCAATGAGTATGATTAACCAATGATTAACCAATGATTAACCAATGATTAACCAATGGTAAACCAATGATTAACCAATGATAAACCAATGAGTATGATTAACCAATGATAAACCAATGATTAACCAATGATAAACCAATGATAAACCAATGAGTATGATTAACCAATGATTAACCAATGATTAACCAATGATTAACCAATGATAAACCAATGAGTATGATTAACCAATGATTAACCAATGATTAACCAATGATTAACCAATGATTAACCAATGATTAACCAATGATAAACCAATGAGTATGATTAACCAATGATTAACCAATGATTAACCAATGGTAAACCAATCAGTATGATTAACCCCTTCATCGGTATGGCCATCATTCAATTATTCTACGTGAGCAAAATGTGCTCCTAAGCAGTGAGCAGGCTTAACATATTCTCTGATTACATCTGATTGGTCAGCCCCCTGGGCCACAGGTTTGATTTTGTTTAAACTTTTAGTTTCAAATGTCAAGTCACTAAGAGGCTGAGGATTTAAAGTGTCAGGGGTCATTTGGTCAAGGGAATTTGATTACTGCTCTCTATACAGGGTTGGGGAAGGTTGTGGAGGGTTGGAGATGGTTGTGGAGGGTTGGAGAGAATTGTGGAGGGTTGGAGAGGGTTGTTGAGGGTTGGATAGGATTGTGGAGAGTTGGAGAAGGTTGTGGAGGGATGTGGAGGGTTGGAGAGGATTATGGAGGGTTGGAGAGGATTGTGGAGGGTTGGAGAGGATTGTGGAGGGTTGGAGAGGGTTGTGGAGGGATGTGGAGGGTTGGAGAGGATTGTGGAGGGTTTGAGAGGATTGTGGAGGGTTGGAGAGGGTTGTGGAGGGTTGGACAGGGTTGGAGAGGGTTGTGGAGGGTTGGACAGGGTTGGACAGGGTTGGAGAGGATTGTGGAGGGTTGGACAGGGTTGGAGAGGATTGTGGAGGGTTGGAGAGGGTTGTGGAGGGTTGGACAGGGTTGGAGAGGGTTGTGGAGGGTTGGACAGGGTTGGAGAGGGTTGTTGGTCTGACTTGACCATCTGAAAACATGTCATTCCTTCCAGGGACTTTAAGGCTACAGGTTAATGGGACAGACACACAGAGCCTTGTGTCAGCTACAGGAAGGTGGGAGTGACACACACACACACACACACACACACACACACACACACACACACACACACACACACACACACACACACACACACACACACACACGAACACGAAACAGCAACAGCCCTCTCCGTTCTAATGGGATAGCAGTGGTTAGATAAAAGGGTAGCAGTTGTATTTGTAACTAGATGAATGAGTATGATTTTTTCAGTCCAGCTGATCTGTGTAATCAAGGAAACCCACCTTTGTGTCTATTTGTGGTTAGACTCCTGGCTTCTGTATCAGTTCAGAATATTACAGTGTAATAATATGACTGTAAGTAACATGGGCCTCGCCCCACAGCTGGAGCTGTCGTCGTCATGACACTGAACACAGGTCTGACACACTCCACTAGGAATGAGTTGGCAGGCCAGGCGGTCTCTAACCTCACCCCACACACACGCACACACGCACGCACACACGCACACGCACACACGTTCGGCGGGCGATCTCCAACCTAATCAGCTCAAAGACTTTCTGAGCCACTGCACGCTATCGCCATAGAGACACGCGGAATTCCGCTGAGTTCCAAACACCTGGTAGCCACCTGACTGACTGACTCTCCCTCTTGGTACTGTGGAAAGTTTCAGAAGGGGTTCAGCAAATTATTGACTGGAAATGACATGTCAAAGTTGAGGCAAACGTTGGTACTACTGAATACCTACTCAAGGGGCAGTACATCCTCTTTAAAACTCTAACAAAACCACAGGAAGCAAAGATCAACTTTAAAGTCTTTAGTGTTCTCTACTGATTCTTACCATGCTAGCAGGAGTAACCATGATTTGACACATCAGTACTGAGGATCTCTATAAGACATAAACCAGAACAACCATGAAATGGACCTGAAGCGTCATGCGTGCCCACACTCTAAATCACACTCCATAACACTCCTTAATCTTAAGTGGGAATAACATTTGACAGTTTGTATATATTTTTTCTCTCCCAAGGTTAGACTGAAATTTAAAACACAGCCGTATATATATCCACAAGGTAGTAAAACAACAACCGTAGGCGTTGTCCATGTTACACCTTAGAGGAGATGGGAGTTGGATCACACATTTTCTATTTTTCTTATTTAAAATCCTTTTTCACCTTTATTTAACCAGGTTGAGAACAAGTTTCACATTTTACAACTGAGACCTGACCAAGATAAAGCCAATCAGTATGACAAAAACAGCACAGAGTTACACATGAAATAAACAATTGTACAGCCAATAACACAACAGAAAAATCTGTATACAGTGTGTGCAAATGGAGTAGGGAAGGCAATAAATAGGCCAATAGTGGAGAAGTAATTACAATCTAGACATTTACACTGGAGTGATATATGTGCAGACGAGGATGTGCAAGTACAAATACTGCTGTGCAAAAGAGCAGAAATATATATATATATATACTGTATATATTGTCATGAGGTAGGTAGGTAGTTGTTTGGATGGGCTATTTACAGATGGGCTGTGTACAGCTGCAGTGATCGGTTAGCTGCTCTGACAGCTGACGCTTAAAGGCTAGTGAGGGAGATATAAGTCTCCAACTTCAGTGATTTTTTTGCAATTCGTTCCAGTCATTGGCAGCAGAGAACTGGAAGGAGAGGCGGCCAAAGGAGGAATTGGCTTTGAGGGTGACCAGTGAAATATACCTGCTGGAGCACATGCTACGGGTGGGTGTTGCTATGGTGACCAGTGAACTGAGATAAGGCAGAGCTTTACCTAGCAAAGACTTACAGATGACCTGGAGCCAGTGGGTTTGGTGACAAATATGAAGCGAGGACCAATCAACGAGAGCCTACAGCTCACAGTGGTGGGTAGTATATGGGGCTTTGGTGACAAAACGAATGGCACTGTGGTAGACTGCATCCAATTTGCTGAGTAGAGTGTTGGAGGCTATTTTATAAATGACATCGCCGAAGTCAAGGATCGGTAGGATAGTCAGTTTTACGAGGGTATGTTTGGCAGCATGAGTGAAGGAGGCTTTGTTTGCAAAATAGGAAGCTGATTCTTGATTTAACTTTGGATTGTAGATGTTTAATGTGAGTCTGGAAGGAGAGTTTACATTCTAGTCGGACACCTAGGTATTTGTAGTTGTCCACAAAGGACAAGTTAGTTATTCTAAGTCAGAACCGTCCAGAGTAGTGATGTTGGACAGGCGGGCAGGTGCGGGCAGTGATCGGTTGAAGAGCATGCATTTAGTTTTACTAGCATTTAAGAGCAGTTGGAAGCCACGTAAGGAGTGTTGTATGGTGTTGAAACTCATTTGGAGGTTTGTTTACACAGTGTCCAAAGAAGGGCCAGAAGTATACGGAATGGTGTCGTCTGCATAGAGGTAAACACACCAGACACACCCCGTTGCCATCAGAGGTCATGGATTATAGTAAACCTCACGAACAGGAACAACCAGTTAGGTCACCCGCGATACAAGTCAATATTCGACGTCCATCCATGTCTGAGGACATTTTATTTTTACCTTTATTTAACTAGGCAAGTCAGTTAAGAACAAATTCTTATTTTCAATGACGGCCTAGGAAACAGTGGGTTAACTGCCTGTTCAGGGGCAGAACGACAGATTTGTACCTTATCAGCTCGGGGATTTGAACTTGCAACCTTTCGGTTACTAGTCCAACGCTCTAACCACTAGGCTACCCTGCCGCCCCTGCCGACATCAGGAGATGACTTCGATACCGGCCACTAGGGGGCAACCGTGAGCGCTGTTACCTTCAAGTAGGTTTGGGTTTTGTTTAGGGCCCTGTGGATGGGGATCTCGGACGGGCGTTAGCATCTGCCTTGGATCCCAAAGATTGCAAGTTTGAATCCAGCGATATAATTTTTGAGGGAGGTTTTTGTTTCAAGCCTATTCCAAACCATAACTCTTATCTTAACCATTCAGAGTTAATGCCGAAACTTCACCTTAAACACTTCGAAATTTGACGTTTGAGAAACAACAACGCCTTATTTTGACGTGAGACTGTGAGATCTAGTTGGGAATAACATTAGTCTTATAATAACCACTGAGACACTTCCAAGGTTCTGGACTTTTAAATAGCAGCCTTATAATAACCACTGAGACACTTCCAAGGTTCTGGACTCTTAAATAGCAGCCTTATAATAACCACTGAGACACTTCAAGGTTCTGGACTTTTCAATAGCAGTCTTATAATAACCACTGAGACATTTCAAGGTTCTGGACATTTCAATAGCAGTCTTATAATAACCACTGGGACACTTCCAAGGTTCTGGACTTTTCAATGGCAGTCTTATAATAACCACTGAGACACTTCCAAGGTTTTGGACTTTTCAATAGCAGCCCTATAATAACCACTGAGACACTTCAAGGTTCTGGACTTTTCAATAGCAGCCCTATAATAACCACTGAGACACTTCCAAGGTTCTGGACTTTTCAATAGCAGCCTTATAATAACCACTGAGACACTTCCAAGGTTCTGGACTTTTCAATAGCAGTCTTATAATAACCACTGAGACACTTCCAAGGTTCTGGACTTTTCAATAGCAGTCTTATAATAACCATTGAGACACTTCCAAGGTTTTGGACTTTTCAATAGCAGCCTTATAATAACCACTGAGACACTTCCAAGGTTCTGGACTTTTCAATAGCAGCCTTATAATAACCACTGAGACACTTCCAAGGTTCTGGACTTTTCAATAGCAGCCTTATAATAACCACTGAGACACTTCCAAGGTTCTGGACTTTTCAATAGCAGCCTTATAATAACCACTGAGACACTTCAAGGTTCTGGACTTTTCAATAGCAGTCTTATAATAACCACTGAGACATTTCAAGGTTCTGGACATTTCAATAGCAGTCTTATAATAACCACTGGGACACTTCCAAGGTTCTGGACTTTTCAATGGCAGTCTTATAATAACCACTGAGACACTTCCAAGGTTTTGGACTTTTCAATAGCAGCCCTATAATAACCACTGAGACACTTCAAGGTTCTGGACTTTTCAATAGCAGCCCTATAATAACCACTGAGACACTTCCAAGGTTCTGGACTTTTCAATAGCAGCCTTATAATAACCATTGAGACACTTCCAAGGTTCTGGACTTTTCAATAGCAGCCTTATAATAACCACTGAGACACTTCCAAGGTTCTGGACTTTTCAATAGCAGCCTTATAATAACCACTGAGACACTTCCAAGGTTCTGGACTTTTCAATAGCAGTCTTATAATAACCACTGAGACACTTCCAAGGTTCTGGACTTTTCAATAGCAGTCTTATAATAACCACTGAGACACTTCCAAGGTTTTGGACCTTTCAATAGCAGCCCTATAATAACCACTGAGACACTTCCAAGGTTCTGGACTTTTCAATAGCAGCCTTATAATAACCATTGAGACACTTCCAAGGTTCTGGACTTTTCAATAGCAGCCTTATAATAACCACTGAGACACTTCCAAGGTTCTGGACTTTTCAATAGCAGCCTTATAATAACCACTGAGACACTTCCAAGGTTCTGGACTTTTCAATAGCAGCCTTATAATAACCATTGAGACACTTCCAAGGTTCTGGACTTTTCAATAGCAGCCTTATAATAACCACTGAGACACTTCCAAGGTTCTGTACTTTTCAATAGCAGCCTTATAATAACCACTGAGACACTTCCAAGGTTCTGGACTTTTCAATAGCAGCCGAGACGAGAAGACTTGCCTAGGTGTTTGTTCAGCCGGTTCACACAGTCTTGTGAATCACAGGAGACATGTCAATTCCTTAGTTAAAGAGGATATGGAATTTCTCAATAGGAATTCAAGTCTTGATTTGATTGGGATTTATAGGTGGAATTGACCCTAATTTTGAGCTCTGATGTTTTCCTGGTGCAGTGGAAAGAAGGATAGATTAACGCAACCATCCAATCTGGTTTCTACCCGAGCACTGTTTTCATAGTGGTAGCCAAGTCTTCCATTTCCATTTATTTTACGGTCAAAGATAGATCCAAGGTTAATAAAGTCACAATGTGTTCCATGTTAGAAACGGCAGGATCTTAATTTGACCAATTTCTCACAGCAGGAAAATAATCCTGCACCAACAGAAAAATGTGAATTATTGTGTGGATTATAATAAATAGATTGTTTTTTTTGTTAGGGCAAATTAAGTCTGACATTTTAAAGTGGAAATTAAAAGCCTTTATAAACCTTAAATTCACAATAAGTTTGCATTTCCTGCACCAGCAGGGTATCAAATTAAGACCCTACATCTGTAACCAACTCCAGAGGGAATTAAATGTGCTATTCAGAATGTAAGGCAGGCTGATATAGTTCAAGGACAATTCTAACAAGCCAAGAGGACAGTATAGTATAGATAACTGACTTCAGCTACTAACTCAAGCCAACCAAAGACAGAGCCAAAGAACCATAGAATCCACAAAAGGATGAGTAACAAAGACAGAGCCAAAGAACCATAGAATCCACAAAAGGATGAGTAACAAAGACAGAGCCAAAGAACCATAGAATCCACAAAAGGATGAGTAACAAAGACAGAGCCAAAGAACCATAGAATCCACAAAAGGAACCACATGAGTAACAAAGTAACAGAAAAACAACAACAACAACATGTATGTTTATGTTCTCTGCTCATTTTCCTCTGTGTAGAGCTGAGTTCCCCCTGACTCCTAGATGACACTTGAGAGGAGTGGAACTTGGAGGAGTGTAGGGAGGAAAGAAGAGGTTACCCTCAATACCCCCTCCTTCGTTCTGTTTCATTCTGTTTCCTGAAGGGATCCAAATAGAGGCTTTGAAGTAAAACGGACCTCCACAGACAGACTCCATTTTCCTCTGTATCTGTCCCTCTGTATGGAAAACTCTCACCCCAGCTTCTTAGATCTCTCTCTCTCTCTCTCTCTCTCTCTCCCTCCGTCTCTCCCTCCGTCTCTCTCTCTCTCTCTCTCTCTCTCTCTCTCTCTCTCTCTCTCTCTCTCTCTCTCTCTCTCTCTCTCTCTCTCTCTCTCTCTCTCTCTGTCTCTCTGTCTCTCTCTCTCTCTCTCTCTCTCTCTCTCTCTCTCTCTCTCTCTCTCTCTCTCTCTCTCTCTCTCTCTCTCTCTCTCTCCCTCTCTCTCTCTCTCTCTCTCTCTCTCTCCTCCTACTCTCTACTCTCTCTCGTAAAGGAAGAGAAGAGTGAGTACCTCAGATGAACTGAACGTTCTGTACTACATAATTTTTCCTTTTCACCACAGGTTGCCACCATTTTCCTCTGTATCTGTCCCTCTGTATGGGAAACTCTCACCCCAGCTTCTTAGATCTATCTCTCTTTCTCTCTCTCTCTCTCTCTCTCTCTCTCTCTCTCTCTGTCTCTCTCTCTCTCTCTCCCTCCCTCCGTCTCTCTCTCTCTCTCTCCCTCCGTCTCTCTCTCTCTCTCTCTCTCTCTCCCCTCCGTCTCTCTCTCTCTCACTCTCCGTCTCTCTCTCTCTCACTCTCCGTCTCTCTCTCTCTCTCTCTCTCTCTCTCTCTCTCTCTCTCTCCTACTCTCTCTCTCTCTCTCTCTCTCCCCCTCCCTCTCTCTCTCTCTCTCTTTCTCCTACTCTCTCTCGTAAAGGAAGAGAAGAGTGAGTACCTCAGATGAACTGAACGTTCTGTACTACATAATTTTTCCTTTTCACCACAGGTTGCCACGACAACCATTAATCAAAATGGAAGACCACACAACGTTGGTGAAGACTGGTTGGTGCATTCATAGAATTAAATAGAACCGTGAGTTGTATCTCTATGGTAACATTCACCTTGTCAATATAAACTGTAGTTAGGAAATGGTGTGAGAAGAACGGTAACACATGCAAAAATAATCTCAAATAATCACACGCTGTTTGCGCACAGTATTCAGTATTTCAGCTGTAAATAGACTGAAGTAACCAGGTCTTTCTGCGCATCAAAAGAATGATGTTCTATGTGCCCAACAGGGGGAAAAAGGCTAGGTTCCCACACATAGAATGTAGGGCAGGGGCGGCAGGTAGCCTAGTGGTTAGAGTGTAGGGGTGGCAGGTAGCCTAGTGGTTAGAGTGTAGGGGTGGCAGGTAGCCTAGTGGTTAGAGTGGAGGGGCGGCAGGTAGCCTAGTGGTTAGAGTGTAGGGGTGGCAGGTAGCCTAGTGGTTAGAGTGGAGGGGCGGCAGGTAGCCTAGTGGTTAGAGTGTAGGGGCGGCAGGTAGCCTAGTGGTTAGAGTGTAGGGGTGGCAGGTAGCCTAGTGGTTAGAGTGTAGGGGTGGCAGGTAGCCTAGTGGTTAGAGTGTATGGGCGGCAGGCAGCCTAGTGGTTAGAGTGTATGGGCGGCAGGTAGCCTAGTGGTTAGAGTGTAGAGGGGGCAGGGTAGCCTAGTGGTTAGAGTGTAGAGGCGGCAGGGTAGCCTAGTGGTTAGAGTGTAGGGGCGGCAGGGTAGCCTAGTGGTTAGAGTGTAGGGGCGGCATGTAGCCTAGTGGTTAGAGTGTAGGGGCGGCAGGGTGGCCTAGTGGTTAGAGTGTAGGGGCGGCAGGGTAGCCTAGTGGTTAGAGTGTAGGGGCGGCAGGTAGCCTAGTGGTTAGAGTGTAGGGGTGGCAGGTAGCCTAGTGGTTAGAGTGTAGGGTCGGCAGGGTAGCCTAGTGGTTAGAGTGTAGGGACGGCAGGTAGCCTAGTGGTTAGAGTGTAGGGGCGGCAGGTAGCCTAGTGGTTAGAGTGTAGGGGCGGCAGGTAGCCTAGTGGTTAGAGTGTAGGGGCGGCAGGTAGCCTAGTGGTTAGAGTGGAGGGGCGGCAGGTAGCCTAGTGGTTAGAGTGTAGGGGCGGCAGGTAGCCTAGTGGTTAGAGTGTAGGGGAGGCAGGTAGCCTAGTGGTTAGAGTGTAGGGGTGGCAGGGTAGCCTAGTGGTTAGAGTGTAGAGGAGGCAGGTAGCCTAGTGGTTAGAGTGTAGGGGCGGCAGGTAGCCTAGTGGTTAGAGTGTAGGGGTGGCAGGTAGCCTAGTGGTTAGAGTGTAGGGGTGGCAGGTAGCCTAGTGGTTAGAGTGTAGAGGTGGCAGGGTAGCCTAGTGTTTAGAGTGTAGGGGCGGCAGGTAGCCTAGTGGTTAGAGTGTAGGGGTGGCAGGTAGCCTAGTGGTTAGAGTGTAGGGGCGGCAGGTAGCCTAGTGGTTAGAGTGTAGAGGCGGCAGGTAGCCTAGTGGTTAGAGTGTAGGGGCGGCAGGTAGCCTAGTGGTTAGAGTGTATGGGCGGCAGGTAGCCTAGTGGTTAGAGTGTATGGGCGGCAGGTAGCCTAGTGGTTAGAGTGTATGGGCGGCAGGTAGCCTAGTGGTTAGAGTGTAGGGGCGGCAGGTAGCCTAGTGGTTAGAGTGTAGAGGGGGCAGGGTAGCCTAGTGGTTAGAGTGTAGGGGCGGCAGGTAGCCTAGTGGTTAGAGTGTAGAGGCGGCAGGGTAGCCTAGTGGTTAGAGTGTAGGGGCGGCAGGGTAGCCTAGTGGTTAGAGTGTAGGGGCGGCAGGTAGCCTAGTGGTTAGAGTGTAGGGGCGGCAGGGTAGCCTAGTGGTTAGAGTGTAGGGGCGGCAGGGTAGCCTAGTGGTTAGAGTGTAGGGGCGGCAGGTAGCCTAGTGGTTAGAGTGTAGGGGAGGCAGGTAGCCTAGTGGTTAGAGTGTAGGGTCGGCAGGGTAGCCTAGTGGTTAGAGTGTAGGGGCGGCAGGTAGCCTAGTGGTTAGAGTGTAGGGCGGCAGGTAGCCTAGTGGTTAGAGTGTAGGGCGGCAGGTAGCCTAGTGGTTAGAGTGGAGGGGCGGCAGGTAGCCTAGTGGTTAGAGTGTAGGGGCGGCAGGTAGCCTAGTGGTTAGAGTGTAGGGGTGGCAGGTAGCCTAGTGGTTAGAGTGTAGGGGCGGCAGGTAGCCTAGTGGTTAGAGTGGAGGGGCGGCAGGTAGCCTAGTGGTTAGAGTGTAGGGGCGGCAGGTAGCCTAGTGGTTAGAGTGTAGGGGTGGCAGGTAGCCTAGTGGTTAGAGTGTAGGGGTGGCAGGTAGCCTAGTGGTTAGAGTGTATGGGCGGCAGGTAGCCTAGTGGTTAGAGTGTATGGGCGGCAGGTAGCCTAGTGGTTAGAGTGTAGAGGGGGCAGGGTAGCCTAGTGGTTAGAGTGTAGAGGCGGCAGGGTAGCCTAGTGGTTAGAGTGTAGGGGCGGCAGGGTAGCCTAGTGGTTAGAGTGTAGGGGCGGCATGTAGCCTAGTGGTTAGAGTGTAGGGGCGGCAGGGTGGCCTAGTGGTTAGAGTGTAGGGGCGGCAGGGTAGCCTAGTGGTTAGAGTGTAGGGGCGGCAGGTAGCCTAGTGGTTAGAGTGTAGGGGTGGCAGGTAGCCTAGTGGTTAGAGTGTAGGGTCGGCAGCGTAGCCTAGTGGTTAGAGTGTAGGGGCGGCAGGTAGCCTAGTGGTTAGAGTGTAGGGGCGGCAGGTAGCCTAGTGGTTAGAGTGTAGGGGCGGCAGGTAGCCTAGTGGTTAGAGTGTAGGGGCGGCAGGTAGCCTAGTGGTTAGAGTGGAGGGGCGGCAGGTAGCCTAGTGGTTAGAGTGTAGGGGCGGCAGGTAGCCTAGTGGTTAGAGTGTAGGGAGGCAGGTAGCCTAGAGGTTAGAGTGTAGGGGTGGCAGGGTAGCCTAGTGGTTAGAGTGTAGAGGAGGCAGGTAGCCTAGTGGTTAGAGTGTAGGGGCGGCAGGTAGCCTATTGGTTAGAGTGTAGGGGTGGCAGGTAGCCTAGTGGTTAGAGTGTAGGGGTGGCAGGTAGCCTAGTGGTTAGAGTGTAGAGGTGGCAGGGTAGCCTAGTGGTTAGAGTGTAGGGGCGGCAGGTAGCCTAGTGGTTAGAGTGTAGGGGTGGCAGGTAGCCTAGTGGTTAGAGTGTAGGGGCGGCAGGTAGCCTAGTGGTTAGAGTGTACTGGCGGCAGGTAGCCTAGTGGTTAGAGTGTAGGGGCGGCAGGTAGCCTAGTGGTTAGAGTGGAGGGGTGGCAGGTAGCCTAGTGGTTAGAGTGTAGGGGTGGCAGGGTAGCCTAGTGGTTAGAGTGTAGAGGCGGCAGGTAGCCTAGTGGTTAGAGTGGAGGGGCGGCAGGTAGCCTAGTGGTTAGAGTGTAGGGGCGGCAGGGTAGCCTAGTGGTTAGAGTGTAGGGGCGGCAGGGTAGCCTAGTGGTTAGAGTGTAGGGGCGGCAGGGTAGCCTAGTGGTTAGAGTGTAGGGGCGGCAGGTAGCCTAGTGGTTAGAGTGTAGGGGAGGCAGGTAGCCTAGTGGTTAGAGTGTAGGGTCGGCAGGGTAGCCTAGTGGTTAGAGTGTAGGGGCGGCAGGTAGCCTAGTGGTTAGAGTGTAGGGGCGGCAGGTAGCCTAGTGGTTAGAGTGTAGGGGCGGCAGGTAGCCTAGTGGTTAGAGTGGAGGGGCGGCAGGTAGCCTAGTGGTTAGAGTGTAGGGGCGGCAGGTACCCTAGTGGTTAGAGTGTAGGGGTGGCAGGTAGCCTAGTGGTTAGAGTGTAGGGGTGGCAGGTAGCCTAGTGGTTAGAGTGGAGGGGCGGCAGGTAGCCTAGTGGTTAGAGTGTAGGGGCGGCAGGTAGCCTAGTGGTTAGAGTGTAGGGGTGGCAGGTAGCCTAGTGGTTAGAGTGTAGGGGTGGCAGGTAGCCTAGTGGTTAGAGTGTATGGGCGGCAGGTAGCCTAGTGGTTAGAGTGTATGGGCGGCAGGTAGCCTAGTGGTTAGAGTGTAGAGGGGGCAGGGTAGCCTAGTGGTTAGAGTGTAGAGGCGGCAGGGTAGCCTAGTGGTTAGAGTGTAGGGGCGGCAGGGTAGCCTAGTGGTTAGAGTGTAGGGGCGGCATGTAGCCTAGTGGTTAGAGTGTAGGGCGGCAGGGTGGCCTAGTGGTTAGAGTGTAGGGGCGGCAGGGTAGCCTAGTGGTTAGAGTGTAGGGGCGGCAGGTAGCCTAGTGGTTAGAGTGTAGGGGTGGCAGGTAGCCTAGTGGTTAGAGTGTAGAGGTGGCAGGGTAGCCTAGTGGTTAGAGTGTAGGGGCGGCAGGTAGCCTAGTGGTTAGAGTGTAGGGGCGGCAGGTAGCCTAGTGGTTAGAGTGTAGGGGCGGCAGGTAGCCTAGTGGTTAGAGTGTAGGGGCGGCAGGTAGCCTAGTGGTTAGAGTGGAGGGGCGGCAGGTAGCCTAGTGGTTAGAGTGTAGGGCGGCAGGTAGCCTAGTGGTTAGAGTGGAGGGGTGGCAGGTAGCCTAGTGGTTAGAGTGTAGGGGTGGCAGGGTAGCCTAGTGGTTAGAGTGTAGAGGCGGCAGGTAGCCTAGTGGTTAGAGTGGAGGGGCGGCAGGTAGCCTAGTGGTTAGAGTGTAGGGGCGGCAGGGTAGCCTAGTGGTTAGAGTGTAGGGGCGGTAGGTAGCCTAGTGGTTAGAGTGTAGGGGCGGCAGGGTAGCCTAGTGGTTAGAGTGTAGGGGCGGCAGGTAGCCTAGTGGTTAGAGTGTAGGGGCGGCAGGTAGCCTTGTGGTTAGAGTGTAGGGGCGGCAGGTAGCCTAGTGGTTAGAGTGTAGGGGCGGCAGGTAGCCTAGTGGTTAGAGTGTAGGGGTGGCAGGTAGCCTAGTGGTTAGAGTGTAGGGGTGGCAGGGTAGCCTAGTGGTTAGAGTGTAGGGGCGGCAGGTAGCCTAGTGGTTAGAGTGTAGGGGCGGCAGGTAGCCTAGTGGTTAGAGTGTAGGGGCGGCAGGTAGCCTAGTGGTTAGAGTGTAGGGGCGGCAGGGTAGCCTAGTGGTTAGAGTGTAGGGGCGGCAGGTAGCCTAGTGGTTAGAGTGTAGGGGCGGCAGGTAGCCTAGTGGTTAGAGTGTATGGGCGGCAGGTAGCCTAGTGGTTAGAGTGTAGGGGTGGCAGGTAGCCTAGTGGTTAGAGTGTAGGGGTGGCAGGTAGCCTAGTGGTTAGAGTGTAGGGGTGGCAGGTAGCCTAGTGGTTAGAGTGTAGGGGTGGCAGGTAGCCTAGTGGTTAGAGTGTAGGGGTGGCAGGTAGCCTAGTGGTTAGAGTGTAGGGCGGCAGGTGGCCTAGTGGTTAGAGTGTAGGGGGCGGCAGGTAGCCTAGTGGTTAGAGTGTAGGGCGGCAGGTAGCCTAGTCGTTAGAGTGTAGGGGCGGCAGGTAGCCTAGTGGTTAGAGTGTAGGGGCGGCAGGTAGCCTAGTGGTTAGAGTGTAGGGGCGGCAGGTAGCCTTGTGGTTAGAGTGTAGGGGCGGCAGGTAGCCTAGTGGTTAGAGTGTAGGGGTGGCAGGTAGCCTAGTGGTTAGAGTGTAGGGGCGGCAGGGTAGCCTAGTGGTTAGAGTGTAGGGGCGGCAGGGTAGCCTAGTGGTTAGAGTGTAGGGGCGGCAGGGTAGCCTAGTGGTTAGAGTGTAGGGACGGCAGGGTAGCCTAGTGGTTAGAGTGTAGGGCCTAGGCAGGGTAGCCTAGTGGTTAGAGTGTAGGGCGGCAGGTAGCCTAGTGGTTAGAGTGTTGGGGCGGCAGGTAGCCTAGTGGTTAGAGTGTAGGGGCGGCAGGGTAGCCTAGTGGTTAGAGTGTAGGGGCGGCAGGGTAGCCTAGTGGTTAGAGTGTAGGGGTGGCAGGTAACCTAGTGGTTAGAGTGTAGGGGCGGCAGGGTAGCCTAGTGGTTAGAGTGTAGGGCGGCAGGGTAGCCTAGTGGTTAGAGTGTAGGGGTAGCGGCAGGTAGCCTAGTGGTTAGCCTAGTGGTTAGGGGCGGCAGGTAGCCTAGTGGTTAGAGTGTAGGGCGGCAGGTAGCCTAGTGGTTAGAGTGTAGGGGCGGCAGGTAGCCTAGTGGTTAGAGTGTAGGGGTGGCAGGGTAGCCTAGTGGTTAGAGTGTAGGGGTGGCAGGTAGCCTAGTGGTTAGAGTGTAGGGGCGGCAGGTAGCCTAGTGGTTAGAGTGTATGGGCGGCAGGTAGCCTAGTGGTTAGAGTGTAGGGGTGGCAGGTAGCCTAGTGGTTAGAGTGTAGGGGTGGCAGGTAGCCTAGTGGTTAGAGTGTAGGGGTGGCAGGTAGCCTAGTGGTTAGAGTGTAGGGTGGCAGGTAGTGTGGGGTGACAGGTAGCCTAGTGGTTAGAGTGTAGGGGTGGCAGGTAGCCAAGTGGTTAGAGTGCAGGGGCGGCAGGTAGCCTGGTGGTTAGAGTGTAGGGGTTAGAGGTAGGGTGAGGTAGCCTAGTGGTTAGAGTGTAGGGCGGCAGGGTAGCCTGGTGGTTAGAGTGTAGGGGCGGCAGGTAGCCTAGTGGTTAGAGTGTAGGGCGGCAGGGTAGCCTGGTGGTTAGAGTGTAGGGGCGGCAGGGTAGCCTAGTGGTTAGAGTGGAGGAGGGCGGCAGGGTAGCCTGGTGGTTAGAGTGGAGGGGTGGCAGGGTAGCCTAGTGGTTAGAGTGTAGAGGTGGCAGGGTAGCCTAGTGGTTAGAGTGTAGAGGAGGCAGGTAGCCTAGTGGTTAGAGTGTAGGGGCGGCAGGTAGCCTAGTGGTTAGAGTGTAGGGGTGGCAGGTAGCCTAGTGGTTAGAGTGTAGGGGCGGCAGGGTAGCCTAGTGGTTAGAGTGTAGGGGGCAGGCCTAGTGGTTAGGGTAGCCTAGTGGTTAGAGTGTAGGGGCGGCAGGTAGCCTAGTGGTTAGAGTGTAGGGGTGGCAGGTAGCCTAGTGGTTAGAGTGTATGGGCGGCAGGTAGCCTAGTGGTTAGAGTGTAGGGGCGGCAGGTAGCCTAGTGGTTAGAGTGTAGGTGTGGCAGGGTAGCCTAGTGGTTAGAGTGTAGGGGTGGCAGGTAGCCTAGTGGTTAGAGTGTAGGGGCGGCAGGTAGCCTAGTGGTTAGAGTGTATGGGCGGCAGGTAGCCTAGTGGTTAGAGTGTAGGGGTGGCAGGTAGCCTAGTGGTTAGAGTGTAGGGGTGGCAGGTAGCCTAGTGGTTAGAGTGTAGGGGTGGCAGGTAGCCTAGTGGTTAGAGTGTAGGGGTGGCAGGTAGCCTAGTGGTTAGAATGTAGGGGTGGCAGGTAGCCTAGTGGTTAGAGTGTAGGGGCGGCAGGTAGCCTAGTGGTTAGAGTGTAGGGGCGGCAGGTAGCCTAGTGGTTAGAGTGTAGGGGCGGCAGGTAGCCTAGTGGTTAGAGTGTAGGGGCAGGTAGGGTAGCCTAGTGGTTAGAGTGTAGGGGCGGCAGGGTAGCCTAGTGGTTAGAGTGTAGGGGCGGCAGGTAGCCTAGTGGTTAGAGTGTAGGGGCGGCAGGGTAGCCTAGTGGTTAGAGTGTAGGGGCGGCAGGGTAGCCTAGTGGTTAGAGTGGAGGGGCGGCAGGGTAGCCTAGTGGTTAGAGTGTAGAGGTGGCAGGGTAGCCTAGTGGTTAGAGTGTAGGGGTGGCAGGGTAGCCTAGTGGTTAGAGTGTAGGGGCGGCAGGGTAGCCTAGTGGTTAGAGCGTTGGACTAGTAACCGAAAGGTTGCAAGTTCAAATCCCTGAGCTGACAGGGATCTTTCGTTCTGCCCCTGAACAGGCAGTTAACCCACTGTTCCTAGGCCATCATTGAAAATAAGAATTTGTTCTTAACTGACTTCCCTAGTTAAATAAAGGTAAAATATAAAAATTAATAGCACACAGAATATTCCTTGTGTGAGGCCCAAGTAAGTGGAGGTGTTTGTTCATAAAGGGGAAATGGCTAAATAGTGGCATCAATGGCTTTCACAGATGGAATTCTCAGACACTATACAACCTACAATATCGAGAGATCAAAACAGAAATAACAGATCATGAAAAATGGTTTGATAATGATTGCAAAAATCTAACAAAGTCAGAAATATATCTAATCAAAAACACAGAGAACCAGAAAACTAAAATATAGGCCTTCAATATGGGGAAACACTGAAGCAATACAAACACACCCTGAGAACAGAAAAGGAACAGCACATTAGAAATCAGCTGGATGTAATTGAGGAATCCAGAGAATCAAACCACTTCTGGGAGAATTGGAATACATTAAACAAACCTCATCGTGAGGAATTGGCTCTCCAAAATGGGGATATGTGGAGAAATCACTTAGCAAACCTCATCATGAGGAATTGGCTCTCCAAGATGGGGATATGTGGAGAAATCACTTTACAAACCTCATCATGAGGAATTGGCTCTCCAAGATGGGGATATGTGGAGAAATCACTTAGCAAACCTCATCATGAGGAATTGGCTCTCCAAGATGGGGATATGTGGAGAAATCACTTAGCAAACCTCATCATGAGGAATTGGCTCTCCAAGATGGGAGAAATCACTTTGCAAACCTCATCATGAGGAATTGGCTCTCCAAGATGGGGATATGTGGAGAAATCACTTAGCAAACCTCATCATGAGGAATTGGCTCTCCAAGATGGGGATATGTGGAGAAATCACTTTGCAAACCTCATCATGAGGAATTGGCTCTCCAAGATGGGGATATGTGGAGAAATCACTTAGCAAACCTCATCATGAGGAATTGGCTCTCAAAATGGGGATATGTGGAGAAATCACTTAGCAAACCTCATCATGAGGAATTGGCTCTCCAAAATGGGGATATGTGGAGAAATCACTTAGCAAACCTCATCATGAGGAATTGGCTCTCAAAATGGGGATATGTGGAGAAATCACTTAGCAAACCTCATCATGAGGAATTGGCTCTCCAAAATGGGGATATGTGGAGAAATCACTTAGCAAACCTCATCATGAGGAATTGGCTCTCCAAAATGGGGATATGTGGAGAAATCACTTAGCAAACCTCATCATGAGGAATTGGCTCTCCAAAATGGGGATATGTGGAGAAATCACTTAGCAAACCTCATCATGAGGAATTGGCTCTCCAAAATGGGGATATGTGGAGAAATCACTTTACAAACCTCATCATGAGGAATTGGCTCTCCAAGATGGGGATATGTGGAGAAATCACCTCTCCAACCCAAAAAGGCCTGTGGTGCTGATGGTATTTTAAATTAAATGAATACAGACCACAAATTCAAACTCTTCAACATTATCCTCACTGCAGGTATTTCCCCCGATATTTGGAACCAGGGATTGATCACACCAATCTATAAAAATGGAGACAAACTTGACCCAAGTAATTACTGAGGAATTTGCGTTAACAGCAACTTGGGGAAAATTCTCTGCTGTATCATAAATAGCCTTGATGAACACAACGTCCTGAGCAGAAGCCAGATTGGATTTCCAAAAAACGATCATACAACAGACCACATTCACACCCTCCACACTCTAATTGACAAACAAGTCAACCAAAACAAAGGCAAAATCTACTCGTGTTTTGTAGATTTCAAGAAAGCATTTGTTTCAATTTGGCACGAAGGCCTTTTTTATAAACTAATAGAAAGTGGTATTTGAGGGAAAACATATGATGTTATTTAATCAATGTGCACTAAAAACAAATGTGCGGTTAAAATTGGCAACACATTTACATTACATTTAAGTCATTTAGCAGACGCTCTTATCCAGAGCGACTTACAAATTGGGTCTGACCGTTAACCACAGGTTCTGTCAGACCTGGGCTCTGACCGTTAACCACAGGTTCTGTCAGACCTGACCGTTAACCACAGGTTCTGTCAGACCTGACCGTTAACCACAGGTTCTGTCAGACCTGGACTCTGACCGTTAACCACAGGTTCTGTCAGACCTGGACTCTGACCGTTAACCACAGGTTCTGTCAGACCTGGACTCTGACCGTTAACCACAGGTTCTGTCAGACCTGGACTCTGACCGTTAACCACAGGTTCTGTTAGACCTGGGCTCTGACCGTTAACCACAGGTTCTGTCAGACCTGGGCTCTGACCGTTAACTACAGGTTCTGTCAGACCTGGGCTCTGACCGTTAACCACAGGTTCTGTCAGACCTGACCGTTAACCACAGGTTCTGTTAGACCTGGACTCTGACCGTTAACCACAGGTTCTGTCAGACCTGGACTCTGACCGTTAACCACAGGTTCTGTTAGACCTGGGCTCTGACCGTTAACCACAGGTTCTGTCAGACCTGGACTCTGACCGTTAACCACAGGTTCTGTCAGACCTGGACTCTGACCGTTAACCACAGGTTCTGTTAGACCTGGACTCTGACCGTTAACCACAGGTTCTGTCAGACCTGGACTCTGACCGTTAACCACAGGTTCTGTTAGACCTGGACTCTGACCGTTAACCACAGGTTCTGTTAGACCTGGACTCTGACCGTTAACCACAGGTTCTGTTAGACCTGGACTCTGACCGTTAACCACAGGTTCTGTTAGACCTGACCGTTAACCACAGGTTCTGTCAGACCTGGACTCTGACCGTTAACCACAGGTTCTGTCAGACCTGGGCTCTGACCGTTAACCACAGGTTCTGTCAGACCTGGACTCTGACCGTTAACCCTAAAAAAAAACAAATATAATGATATTCCAAAAAAGGTCTGGAAATCAGGATGACAAATATAAATTCTATTTGGACACAGTTCTATTAGAACACACCAGAAACTACACATATCTAGTACTAAATATCAGCAACACAGGTAGCTTTCACATGGTTGTGAATGAGCTGAGAGACGAAGCAAGAAGAGCATTAGAAAAAAGAGCCATCAAATTTGACAACCATCTAAAAACAAGTGACCCCAAAACATTCCATCACATCAGCTCTACAATGTCAAGAGATGAAACAAGAGAAGAGTCCCCTCAGCCAGCTGGTTCTGAGGCTCAGTTCACCAACCCAAACCAACCCCATAGAGCCTCAGAACAGCACTCAGCCAGCTGGTTCTGAGGCTCAGTTCACCAACCCAAACCAACCCCATAGAGCCTCAGAACAGCACTCAGCCAGCTGGTTCTGAGGCTCAGTTCACCAACCCAAACCAACCCCATAGAGCCTCAGAACAGCACTCAGCCAGCTGGTTCTGAGGCTCAGTTCACTAACCCAAACCAACCCCATAGAGCCTCAGAACAGCACTCAGCCAGCTGGTTCTGAGGCTCAGTTCACTAACCCAAACCAACCCCATAGAGCCTCAGGACAGCACTCAGCCAGCTGGTTCTGAGGCTCAGTTCACCAACCCAAACCAACCCCATAGAGCCTCAGGACAGCACTCAGCCAGCTGGTTCTGAGGCTCAGTTCACCAACCCAAACCAACCCCATAGAGCCTCAGAACAGCACTCAGAAAATCTGGCCCAACCAAATCATCACAAAACAAAAACAAAAATATATCACCTATTGGAAAGACACCACAACAAATCAAAGTAAACTTCAATGCTATTTGTCTCTAAACAGACAGTACATGGTGGCAGATTATCTGACCACTGTGACTGATAGAAAACTGAGGAAAACATTGACTAGGTACAGACTCAGTGAGCAGTCTGGCTATAGAGACCGGTCGTCACAGACAAACCTGGCTGCCCAGAGAGGACAGTCTGGCTATAGAGACCGGTCGTCACAGACAAACCTGGCTGCCCAGAGAGGACAGTCTGACTATAGAGACCGGTCGTCACAGACAGACCTGGCTGCCCAGAGAGGACAGTCTGGCTATAGAGACCGGTCGTCACAGACAAACCTGGCTGCCCAGAGAGGACAGTCTGGCTATAGAGACCGGTCGTCACAGACAAACCTGGCTGCCCAGAGAGGACAGTCTGGCTATAGAGACCGGTCGTCACAGGCAAACCTGGCTGCCCAGAGAGGACAGTCTGGCTATAGAGACCGGTCGTCACAGACAAACCTGGCTGCCCAGAGAGGACAGTCTGGCTATAGAGACCGGTCGTCACAGACAAACCTGGCTGCCCAGAGAGGACAGTCTGGCTATAGAGACCGGTCGTCACAGGCAAACCTGGCTGCCCAGAGAGGACAGTCTGGCTATAGAGACCGGTCGTCAGAGGCAAACCTGGCTGCCCAGAGAGGACAGGCTGTGCTCACTCTGCTCCAGGGGAGAGGTAGAGACAGAGCTGCATTTCCTATTACACTGTGACAAATACTCAGACCTAAGAGAATATTTCTTTCCCAAAATTATAATTCAATACAAAGAATTTGAAACTATAAAAGATGAAGAAAAAATAAAATATTTATTGGGTGAAGAGCCAAAATGTGCAGTTTTTGCAGCCAGATATGTGTCCTCCTGCCACAAGGGACAGCCAGTGAAAAGTGCAAAGTAATGTCGATAATATTTCCCAGTCATGTTGACACTGGTCCACTACCAGGTCATGTGTCTTCTCAGTCATGTTGAGACTGGTCCACTACCAGGTCATGTGTCTTCTCAGTCATGTTGAGACTGGTCTACGAGAGAGAGAGAGCGAGAGAGAGAGCGAGAGAGAGAGCGAGAGAGAGAGAAAGAGAGAGAGAGAGAGAGAGAGAGAGAGAGAGAGAGAGAGAGAGATGGAGAGATGGAGAGAGAGAGAAAGAGAGAGAGAGAGAGAGAGAGAGAGAGAGAGAAAGAGAGAGAGAGAGAGAGAGAGAGAGAGAGAGAGAGAGCGAGATGGAGAGATGGAGAGAGAGAGAAAGAAAGATGGATAGAGAGAGAAAGAGAGAGAGAGAGAGAGAGAGAGAGAAAGAGAGAGAGAGAGAGAGAGAGAGAGAGAGAGAGAGAGAGAGAAAGAGAGAGAGAGAGAGAGAGAGAGAGAGAGAGAGAGAACCTTCCATAACAAAGCCATCACCTACAGAGAGATGAACCTGGAGAAGAGTCCCCTAAGCAAGCTGGTCCTGGGGCTCTGTTCACAAACACAAACACACCCTACAGAGCCCCAGGACAACAGCACAATTAGACCCAACCAAATCATGAGAAAACAAAAAGATAATTACTTAACACATTGGAAAGAATTAACAAAAAAACAGAGCAAACTAGAATGCTATTTGGCCCTACACAGAGAGTACACAGCGGCAGAATACCTGACCACTGTGACTGACTCAGTGAGCATAGCCTTGCTATTGAGAAAGGCCGCCGTAGGCAGACATGGCTCTCAAGAGAAGACAGGCTATGTGCTCACTGCCCACAAAATGAGGTGGAAACTGAGCTGCACTTCCTAACCTCCTGCCCAATGTATGACCATATTAGAGAGACATATTTCCCCCAGATTACACAGGTCCACAAAGTATTCGAAAACAAATCCAATTTTGAAAAACTCCCATATCTTTTGGGTGAAATTCCACAGTGTGCCATCACAGCAGCAAGATTTGTGACCTGTTGCCACGAGAAAAGGGCAACCAGTGAAGAACAAACACCATTGTAAATACAACCCATATTTATGCTTATTTATTTTATCTTGTGTCCTTTAACTATTTGTACATTGTATATATATATAATATGACATTTGTAATGTCTTTACTGTTTTGAAACTTCTGTATGTGTAATGTTTACCGTTAATTTTTGTTGTTTTTCACTTTATATATTCACTTTGTATGTTGTCTACCTCACTTGCTTTGGCAATGTTAACACGTTTCCCATGCCAATAAAGCCCTTGAATTGAATTGAATTGATATGGAGGGAGGGAGAGAGAGAGAGCAAGAAAGAGAGAGAGAGAGAGAGGAAAATGGAGTCTGTCTGAGAAAGAGAAAAGGGGATGATGACAGTAGTAGATCCTAGACCTGTAAGGCCCAGCTGAGACACAGTGTTAGCCCCTAGCATCATGTCTCTCTCCCGAGTGTTAGCTCCTAGCATCATGTCTCTCTCCCCAGTGTTAGTCCCTAGCATCATGTCTCTCTCCCCAGTGTTAGCTCCTAGCATCATGTCTCTCTCCCCAGTGTTAGTCCCTAGCACCATGTCTCTCTCCCCAGTGTTAGCCCCTAGCATCATGTCTCTCTCCCTAGTGTTAGCCCCTAGCATCATGTCTCTCTCCCTAGTGTTAGCCCCGAGCATCATGTCTCTCTCCCCAGTGTTAGCTCCTAGCATCATGTCTCTCTCCCCAGTGTTAGACCCTAGCATCATGTCTCTCTCCCCAGTGTTAGTCCCTAGCATCATGTCTCTCTCCCCAGTGTTAGCCCCTAGCATCATGTCTCTCTCCAATTGAGACCCAGTGTTAGTCCCTAGCATTATGTCTCTCTCCCCAGTGTTAGCCCCTAGCATCATGTCTCTCTCCCCAGTGTTAGCCCCTAGCATCACGTCTCTCTCTAGCTGAGACCCAGTGTTAGCCCCTAGCATCATGTCTCTCTCCCGAGTGTTAGCTCCTAGCATCATGTCTCTCTCCCCAGTGTTAGTCCCTAGCATCATGTCTCTCTCCCCAGTGTTAGCCCCTAGCATCATGTCTCTCTCCCTAGTGTTAGCCCCTAGCATCATGTCTCTCTCCCTAGTGTTAGCCCCGAGCATCATGTCTCTCTCCCCAGTGTTAGCTCCTAGCATCATGTCTCTCTCCCCAGTGTTAGACCCTAGCATCATGTCTCTCTCCCCAGTGTTAGTCCCTAGCATCATGTCTCTCTCCCCAGTGTTAGCCCCTAGCATCATGTCTCTCTCCAATTGAGACCCAGTGTGAGTCCCTAGCATTATGTCTCTCTCCCCAGTGTTAGCCCCTAGCATCATGTCTCTCTCCCCAGTGTTAGCCCCTAGCATCACGTCTCTCTCTAGCTGAGACCCAGTGTTAGCCCCTAGCATCATGTCTCTCTCCCCAGCTGAGACCCAGTGTTAGCCACTAGCATCATGTCTCTCTCCCTAGTGTTAGCCTCTAGCATAATGTCTCTCTCCCCAGCTAAGACCCAGTGTTAGCCTCTAGCATCATGTCTCTCTCCCCAGTGTTAGCCCCTAGCATCATGTCTCTCTCCCCAGTGTTAGCCGCTAGCATCATGTCTCTCTCCCTAGTGTTAGCCCCTAGCATCATGTCTCTCTCCCCAGTGTTAGCCCCTAGCATCATGTCTCTCTCCCCAGTGTTAGCCCCTAGCATCATGTCCTTCTCTCTAGTATTAGCCCCTAGCATCATGTCTCTCTCCCTAGTATTAGTCCCTAGCATCATGTCTCTCTCCCTAGTATTAGCCCCTAGCATCATGTCTCTCTCCCTAGTATTAGCCCCTAGCATCATGTCTCTCTCCCTAGTATTAGCCCCTAGCATCATGTCTCTCTCCCCAGCTGAGACTAACCCCAATGTCTCCACACTGTTCACTAATCGTCTGATGTTTGTCTTGAAACGAAGCCATCTGTCCTTTCGTTCAGCATGGAATTCAGCGTCTACTTAATACCTCCCGATTTGAAATAAATAACCAAAAAGGTAACTTTGATTGGCTTTGATACCTTTCCAACTCGCAATTGTAAAAGGTTTCCTTTTATTTTTTAAGGCGATCAAAATGTAAGATATACTGTAATGAGGTTATTTAACACAGGCTTCCACGGAAACCTTTCCTGAACACTTTAAATGACGGCTTAAAAAAATTATTCAGTGTTCCTCTCTTCCTGTATGTAACGGATGTGAAACGGCTAGCTTAGTTAGCGGTTCGCGCTAAATAGTGTTTCAATCGGTGACGTCACTTGCTCTGAGACCTTGAAGTAGTAGTTCCCCTTGCTCTGCAAGAGCCGTGGCTTTTGTGGAGCGATGGGTAACGATGCTTCGTGGGTGACTGTTGTTGATGTGCAGAGGGTCCCTGGTTCGCACCCGGGAATGGGCGAGGGGACGGTTTAAAGTTATACTGTTACATATACATCGTTGCTTGACATCGCTGATTAAATCATCTCCTGCAGATCAATAACATGTTACTACTGAGCAATAACAGCTCTTATCAATCATCATCAGAGATCAACTTCTGGTAAAAGTGTGTGTGTCTAGGCGTGTGTGTGTGTGTGTGTGTGTGTGTGTGTGTGTGTGTGTGTGTGTGTGTGTGTGTGTGTCTGTATCTGTGTGTGTGTGTGTGTGTGTGTGTGTGTGTGTGTGTGTGTGTGTGTGTGTGTGTGTGTGTGTGTGTGTGTCTGTGCGTGTGTGTGTGTGTGTGTGTGTGTGTGTGTGTGTGTGTGTCTGTGCGTGTCTGTGCGTGTGTGTGCGTGTGTGTGCGTGTGTGTGCTGTCATCCGAAGATAGTGATTGGTACCTACATACAGTGGTTCAGTCTCAAATGATACCCTCGTTCCCTATTTAGTGCACTACTTTTGACCAGGTCCCCTAAGGATAGGGTCAAACGTAGTGTACTACATAGGGAACAAGGGTACCATTTGAGACCCATTAGGAGTATCTGTGTTGTGGAGTCAAATCAAATCAAATTGTAAATTGCCACATGTGCTGAATACAACAGTAGACCTGCTGACTTATAGGCCTTTAACCTTTAACAGTAGACCTGCTGACTTATAGGCCTTTAACCTTTAACAGTAGACCTGCTGACTTATAGGCCTTTAACCTTTAACAGTAGACCTTATGCTGACTTATAGGCCTTTAACCTTTAACAGTAGACCTGCTGACTTATAGGCCTTTAACCTTTAACAGTAGACCTGCTGACTTATAGGCCTTTAACCTTTAACAGTAGACCTGCTGACTTATAGGCCTTTAACCTTTAACAGTAGACCTGCTGACTTATAGGCCTTTAACCTTTAACAGTAGACCTTATGCTGACTTATAGGCCTTTAACCTTTAACAGTAGACCTGCTGACTTATAGCTGACTTACTTAGGCCTTTAACCTTTAACAGTAGACCTGCTGACTTATAGGCCTTTAACCTTTAACAGTAGACCTGCTGACTTATAGGCCTTTAACCTTTAACAGTAGACCTGCTGACTTATAGGCCTTTAACCTTTAACAGTAGACCTGCTGACTTATAGGCCTTTAACCTTTAACAGTAGACCTGCTGACTTATAGGCCTTTAACCTTTAACAGTAGACCTGCTGACTTATAGGCCTTTAACCTTTAACAGTAGACCTGCTGACTTATAGGCCTTTAACCTTTAACAGTAGACCTGCTGACTTATAGGCCTTTAACCTTTAACAGTAGACCTGCTGACTTATAGGCCTTTAACCTTTAACAGTAGACCTGCTGACTTATAGGCCTTTAACCTTTAACAGTAGACCTGCTGACTTATAGGCCTTTAACCTTTAACAGTAGACCTTACTGCTGACTTATAGGCCTTTAACCTTTAACAGTAGACCTGCTGACTTATAGGCCTTTAACCTTTAACAGTAGACCTTATGACTTATAGGCCTTTAACCTTTAACAGTAGACCTGCTGACTTATAGGCCTTTAACCTTTAACAGTAGACCTGCTGACTTATAGGCCTTTAACCTTTAACAGTAGACCTGCTGACTTATAGGCCTTTTTAACCTTTACTTACAACCTTTAACAGTAGACCTGCTGACTTATAGGCCTTTAACCTTTAACAGTAGACCTGCTGACTTATAGGCCTTTAACCTTTAACAGTAGACCTGCTGACTTATAGGCCTTTAACCTTTAACAGTAGACCTGCTGACTTATAGGCCTTTAACCTTTAACAGTAGACCTGCTGACTTATAGGCCTTTAACCTTTAACAGTAGACCTGCTGACTTATAGGCCTTTAACCTTTAACAGTAGACCTGCTGACTTATAGGCCTTTAACCTTTAACAGTAGACCTGCTGACTTATAGGCCTTTAACCTTTAACAGTAGACCTGCTGACTTATAGGCCTTTAACCTTTAACAGTAGACCTGCTGACTTATAGGCCTTTAACCTTTAACAGTAGACCTGCTGACTTATAGGCCTTTAACCTTTAACAGTAGACCTGCTGACTTATAGGCCTTTAACCTTTAACAGTAGACCTGCTGACTTATAGGCCTTTAACCTTTAACAGTAGACCTGCTGACTTATAGGCCTTTAACCTTTAACAGTAGACCTGCTGACTTATAGGCCTTTAACCTTTAACAGTAGACCTGCTGACTTATAGGCCTTTAACCTTTAACAGTAGACCTGCTGACTTATAGGCCTTTAACCTTTAACAGTAGACCTGCTGACTTATAGGCCTTTAACCTTTAACAGTAGACCTGCTGACTTATAGGCCTTTAACCTTTAACAGTAGACCTGCTGACTTATAGGCCTTTAACCTTTAACAGTAGACCTGCTGACTTATAGGCCTTTAACCTTTAACAGTAGACCTGCTGACTTATAGGCCTTTAACCTTTAACAGTAGACCTGCTGACTTATAGGCCTTTAACCTTTAACAGTAGACCTGCTGACTTATAGGCCTTTAACCTTTAACAGTAGACCTGCTGACTTATAGGCCTTTAACCTTTAACAGTAGACCTGCTGACTTATAGGCCTTTAACCTTTAACAGTAGACCTGCTGACTTATAGGCCTTTAACCTTTAACAGTAGACCTGCTGACTTATAGGCCTTTAACCTTTAACAGTAGACCTGCTGACTTATAGGCCTTTAACCTTTAACAGTAGACCTGCTGACTTATAGGCCTTTAACCTTTAACAGTAGACCTGCTGACTTATAGGCCTTTAACCTTTAACAGTAGACCTGCTGACTTATAGGCCTTTAACCTTTAACAGTAGACCTGCTGACTTATAGGCCTTTAACCTTTAACAGTAGACCTGCTGACTTATAGGCCTTTAACCTTTAACAGTAGACCTGCTGACTTATAGGCCTTTAACCTTTAACAGTAGACCTGCTGACTTATAGGCCTTTAACCTTTAACAGTAGACCTGCTGACTTATAGGCCTTTAACCTTTAACAGTAGACCTTGACTTATAGGCCTTTAACCTTTAACAGTAGACCTGCTGACTTATAGGCCTTTAACCTTTAACAGTAGACCTGCTGACTTATAGGCCTTTAACCTTTAACAGTAGACCTGCTGACTTATAGGCCTTTAACCTTTAACAGTAGACCTGCTGACTTATAGGCCTTTAACCTTTAACAGTAGACCTGCTGACTTATAGGCCTTTAACCTTTAACAGTAGACCTGCTGACTTATAGGCCTTTAACCTTTAACAGTAGACCTGCTGACTTATAGGCCTTTAACCTTTAACAGTAGACCTGCTGACTTATAGGCCTTTAACCTTTAACAGTAGACCTGCTGACTTATAGGCCTTTAACCTTTAACAGTAGACCTGCTGACTTATAGGCCTTTAACCTTTAACAGTAGACCTGCTGACTTATAGGCCTTTAACCTTTAACAGTAGACCTGCTGACTTATAGGCCTTTAACCTTTAACAGTAGACCTGCTGACTTATAGGCCTTTAACCTTTAACAGTAGACCTGCTGACTTATAGGCCTTTAACCTTTAACAGTAGACCTGCTGACTTATAGGCCTTTAACCTTTAACAGGACCTGCTGACTTAACCTTTAACCTTTAACAGTAGACCTGCTGACTTATAGGCCTTTAACCTTTAACAGTAGACCTGCTGACTTATATAGTGACCTGCTGACATTATGCCTAACCTTTAACAGTAACCTGCTGACTTATAGGCCTTTAACCTTTAACAGTAGACCTGCTGACTTATAGGCCTTTAACCTTTAACAGTAGACCTGCTGACTTATAGGGGGTTAACCTTTAACAGTAGACCTGCTGACTTATAGGCCTTTAACCTTTAACAGTAGACCTGCTGACTTATAGGCCTTTAACCTTTAACAGTAGACCTGCTGACTTATAGGCCTTTAACCTTTAACAGTAGACCTGCTGACTTATGTGGAGCCTTTAACCTTTAACAGTAGACCTTATGCTGACTTATAGGCCTTTAACCTTTAACAGTAGACCTGCTGACTTATAGGCCTTTAACCTTTAACAGTAGACCTTATGCTGACTTATAGGCCTTTAACCTTTAACAGTAGACCTTATGCTGACTTATAGGCCTTTAACCTTTAACAGTAGACCTGCTGACTTATAGGCCTTTAACCTTTAACAGTAGACCTGCTGACTTATAGGCCTTTAACCTTTAACAGTAGACCTGCTGACTTATAGGCCTTTAACCTTTAACAGTAGACCTGCTGACTTATAGGCCTTTAACCTTTAACAGTAGACCTGCTGACTTATAGGCCTTTAACCTTTAACAGAGTAGACCTGCTGACTTATAGGCCTTTAACCTTTAACAGTAGACCTGCTGACTTATAGGCCTTTAACCTTTAACAGTAGACCTGCTGACTTATAGGCCTTTAACCTTTAACAGTAGACCTGCTGACTTATAGGCCTTTAACCTTTAACAGTAGACCTGCTGACTTATAGGCCTTTAACCTTTAACAGTAGACCTGCTGACTTATAGGCCTTTAACCTTTAACAGTAGACCTGCTGACTTATAGGCCTTTAACCTTTAACAGTAGACCTGCTGACTTATAGGCCTTTAACCTTTAACAGTAGACCTTATGCTGACTTATA
Source organism: Oncorhynchus nerka (assembly GCF_034236695.1). Classification (NCBI taxonomy): domain Eukaryota; kingdom Metazoa; phylum Chordata; class Actinopteri; order Salmoniformes; family Salmonidae; genus Oncorhynchus; species Oncorhynchus nerka. The sequence goes on along the minus strand of NC_088410.1, from coordinate 97,764,108 downwards.
GGCCTTTAACCTTTAACAGTAGACCTGCTGACTTATAGGCCTTTAACCTTTAACAGTAGACCTGCTGACTTATAGGCCTTTAACCTTTAACAGTAGACCTGCTGACAATATGGAGGCCTTTAACAGTAGACCTGCTGACTTATAGGCCTTTAACCTTTAACAGTAGACCTGCTGACTTATAGGCCTTTAACCTTTAACCCACAATGCAGTTTTAATACAAATAAGTGTTAAGTAAAATAAATAAAAAATGTTTTAAAAAAGTAACTAATAATTAAAGAGCAGCAGTAAAATAACAGTAACGAGGTTATATACTGGGAGGTACCGGTACAGAGTCAATGTGGAGGCTATATACAGGGTGTTACGGTACAGAGTCAATGTGGAGACTATATACAGGGTATTACGGTACAGAGTCAATGTGGAGGCTATATACAGGGGGTACCGGTACAGAGTCAATGTGGAGGCTATATACAGGGAGTACCGGTACAGAGTCAATGTGGAGGCTATATACAGGGGTACCGGTACAGAGTCAATGTGGAGGCTATATACAGGAGTACCGGTACCGGAGTCAATGTGGAGGCTATATACAGGGGCTACTGGTACGAGTCAATGTGGAGGCTATATACAGGAGTACCGGTGCAGGTCAATGTGGAGGCTATATACAGGGGGTACCGGTACCGAGTCAATGTGGAGGCTATATACAGGGAGTACCGTGCCGAGTCAATGTGGAGGCTATATACAGGGGCTACTGGTACAGAGTCAATGTGGAGGCTATATACAGGGCTACTGGTACAGAGTCAATGTGGAGGCTATATACAGGGTGTTACGGTACAGAGTCAATGTGGAGGCTATATACAGGAGTACCGTACAGAGTCAATGTGGAGGCTATATACAGGGGTACCGTACAGAGTCAATGTGGAGGCTATATACAGGGGTACTGGTACAGAGTCAATGTGGAGGCTATATACAGGGTACCGGTACAGAGTCAATGTGGAGGCTATATACAGGGTGTTACGGTACAGAGTCAATGTGGAGGCTATATACAGGGTGTTACGGTACAGAGTCAATGTGGAGGCTATATACAGGGGTACCGGTACAGAGTCAATGTGGAGGCTATATACAGGGGTACCGGTACAGAGTCAATGTGGAGGCTATATACAGGGTGTTACGGTACAGAGTCAATGTGGAGGCTATATACAGGGTGTTACGGTACAGAGTCAATGTGGAGGCTATATACAGGGAGTACCGGTACAGAGTCAATGTGGAGGCTATATACAGGGGGTACGGTACAGAGTCAATGTGGAGGCTATATACAGGGTACCGGTACAGAGTCAATGTGGAGTCTATATACAGGGAGTACCGGTACAGAGTCAATGTGGAGGCTATATACAGGGGGTACCGGTACAGAGTCAATGTGGAGGCTATATACAGGGGGTACCGGTACAGAGTCAATGTGGAGGCTATATACAGGGAGTACCGGTACCGAGTCAATGTGGAGGCTATATACAGGGGCTACTGGTACAGAGTCAATGTGGAGGCTATATACAGGGGCTACTGGTACAGAGTCAATGTGGAGGCTATATACAGGGTGTTACGGTACAGAGTCAATGTGGAGGCTATATACAGGGAGTACCGGTACAGAGTCAATGTGGAGGCTATATACTGGGAGTACCGGTACAGAGTCAATGTGGAGGCTATATACAGGGAGTACCGGTACCGAGTCAATGTGGAGGCTATATACTGGGAGGTACTGGTACAGAGTCAATGTGGAGGCTATATACTGGGAGGTACCGGTACAGAGTCAATGTGGAGGCTATATACTGGGAGGTACTGGTACAGAGTCAATGTGGAGGCTATATACTGGGAGGTACCGGTACAGAGTCAATGTGGAGGCTATATACTGGGAGGTACCGGTACAGAGTCAATGTGGAGGCTATATACAGGGAGTACCGGTACCGAGTCAATGTGGAGGCTATATACTGGGAGGTACTGGTACAGAGTCAATGTGGAGGCTATATACAGGGGGTACCGGTACAGAGTCAATGTGGAGGCTATATACTGGGAGGTACTGGTACAGAGTCAATGTGGAGGTTATATACTGGGAGGTACCGGTACAGAGTCAATGTGGAGGTTACATACAGGGAGAACCGGTACCGAGTCAATGTGGAGGCTATATACAGGGGGTACCGGTACAGAGTCAATGTGGAGGCTACATACAGGGTGTACGGTACAGAGTCAATGTGGAGGCTATATACAGGGGGTACCGGTACAGAGTCAATGTGGAGACTATATACAGGGGGTACCGGTACAGAGTCAATGTGGAGGTTATATACAGGGGGTACCGGTACAGAGTCAATGTGGAGGCTATATACAGGGGGTACCGGTACAGAGTCAATGTGGAGGCTATATACAGGAGTACCGGTACAGAGTCAATGTGGAGGCTATATACAGGGGGTACCGGTACAGAGTCAATGTGGAGACTATATACAGGGGGTACCGGTACAGAGTCAATGTGGAGGTTATATACTGGGAGGTACCGGTACAGAGTCAATGTGGAGGCTATATACAGGAGGTACCGGTACAGAGTCAATGTGGAGGCTATATACAGGAGGTACCGGTACAGAGTCAATGTGGAGGCTATATACAGGAGGTACCAGAGTCAATGTGGAGGCTATATACAGGGGGGTACCGGTACAGAGTCAATGTGGAGGCTATATACAGGAGGTACCGGTACAGAGTCAATGTGGAGGCTATATACAGGAGGTACCGGTACAGAGTCAATGTGGAGGCTATATACAGGAGTACCGGTACAGAGTCAATGTGGAGGCTATATACAGGAGTACCGGTACAGAGTCAATGTGGAGGTTATATACAGGGGGTACGGTACAGAGTCAATGTGGAGGCTATATACAGGGGGTACGGTACAGAGTCAATGTGGAGGTTATATACTGGGAGTACGGTACAGAGTCAATGTGGAGGCTATATACAGGGAGTACCGGTACAGAGTCAATGTGGAGGTTATATACAGGGGTACCGGTACAGAGTCAATGTGGAGACTATATACAGGGGGTACCGGTACAGAGTCAATGTGGAGGTTATATACTGGGAGGTACCGGTACAGAGTCAATGTGGAGGCTATATACAGGTGGTACCGGTACAGAGTCAATGTGGAGACTATATACAGGGGGTACCGGTACAGAGTCAATGTGGAGGTTATATACTGGGAGGTACCGGTACAGAGTCAATGTGGAGGCTATATACAGGGGGTACCGGTACAGAGTCAATGTGGAGGTTATATACAGGGTGTTACGGTACAGAGTCAATGTGGAGGTTATATACAGGGTGTTACGGTACAGAGTCAATGTGGAGGCTATATACAGGGTGTTACGGTACAGAGTCAATGTGGAGGCTATATACAGGGTATTACGGTACAGAGTCAATGTGGAGTCTATATACAGGGGGTACCGGTACAGAGTCAATGTGGAGGTTATATACAGGGGTACCGGTACAGAGTCAATGTGGAGGTTATATACAGGGGGTACCGGTACAGAGTCAATGTGGAGGCTTACATACAGGGAGAACCGGTACCGAGTCAATGTGGAGGCTATATACAGGGAGGTACCGGTACAGAGTCAATGTGGAGGCTATATACAGGGAGTACCGGTACAGAGTCAATGTGGAGGCTATATACAGGGGGTACCGGTACAGAGTCAATGTGGAGACTATATACAGGGGGTACCGGTACAGAGTCAATGTGGAGGCTTATATACAGGGGTACCGGTACAGAGTCAATGTGGAGGCTATATACAGGGGGTACCGGTACAGAGTCAATGTGGAGGCTATATACAGGAGTACCGTACCGAGTCAATGTGGAGGCTATATACAGGGGGTACCGGTACAGAGTCAATGTGGAGACTATATACAGGGGTACGGTACAGAGTCAATGTGGAGGTTATATACTGGGAGGTACCGGTACAGAGTCAATGTGGAGGCTATATACAGGAGGTACCGGTACAGAGTCAATGTGGAGGCTATATACAGGGGTACCGGTACAGAGTCAATGTGGAGGCTATATACAGGAGGTACGGTACAGAGTCAATGTGGAGGCTATATACAGGGAGGTACCGGTACAGAGTCAATGTGGAGGCTATATACAGGAGTCACCTATGGGGACAGAGTCAATGTGGAGGCTATATACAGGAGGTACCGGTACAGAGTCAATGTGGAGGCTATATACAGGGAGTACCGGTACAGAGTCAATGTGGAGGCTATATACAGGGAGTACCGGTACAGAGTCAATGTGGAGGCTATATACAGGGGGTACGGTACAGAGTCAATGTGGAGGCTATATACAGGGGGTACCGGTACAGAGTCAATGTGGAGGTTATATACTGGGAGTACGGTACAGAGTCAATGTGGAGGCTATATACAGGAGGTACCGGTACCGAGTCAATGTGGAGGCTATATACAGGGGGTACGGTACAGAGTCAATGTGGAGACTATATACAGGGGGTACGGTACAGAGTCAATGTGGAGGTTATATACTGGGAGGTACCGGTACAGAGTCAATGTGGAGGCTATATACAGGTGGTACCGGTACAGAGTCAATGTGGAGACTATATACAGGGTGTTACGGTACAGAGTCAATGTGGAGGTTATATACTGGGAGTACCGGTACAGAGTCAATGTGGAGGCTATATACAGGGTACTGGTACAGAGTCAATGTGGAGGTTATATACAGGGTATTACGGTACAGAGTCAATGTGGAGGTTATATACAGGGTGTTACGGTACAGAGTCAATGTGGAGGCTATATACAGGGTGTTACGGTACAGAGTCAATGTGGAGGCTATATACAGGGTATACTGGTACAGAGTCAATGTGGAGTCTATATACAGGGGTACCGGTACAGAGTCAATGTGGAGGTATATACAGGGGTTACTGGTACAGAGTCAATGTGGAGGTTATATACAGGGTACCGGTACAGAGTCAATGTGGAGGTTATATACAGGGGGTACCAGTACAGAGTCAATGTGGAGGCTATATACAGGGGGTTACTGGTACAGAGTCAATGTGGAGGCTATATACAGGGGGTACCGGTACAGAGTCAATGTGGAGGCTATATACAGGGGTACCGGTACAGAGTCAATGTGGAGGCTATATACAGGGGGTCCTGGTACAGAGTCAATGTGGAGGCTATATACAGGGGTTACTGGTACAGAGTCAATGTGGAGGCTATATACAGGGGTACCGGTACAGAGTCAATGTGGAGGCTATATACAGGGGTACCAGTACAGAGTCAATGTGGAGGCTATATACAGGGGTACCAGTACAGAGTCAATGTGGAGGCTATATACAGGGGTACCAGTACAGAGTCAATGTGGAGGCTATATACAGGGGGTACCAGTACAGAGTCAATGTGGAGGCTATATACAGGGGTACCGGTACAGAGTCAATGTGGAGGCTATATACAGGGGTACTGGTACAGAGTCAATGTGGAGACTATATACAGGGGGTACGGTACAGAGTCAATGTGGAGGCTATATACAGGGTACCGGTACAGAGTCAATGTGGAGGTTATATACTGGGAGGTACCGGTACAGAGTCAATGTGGAGGCTATATACAGGGGTTACCGGTACCGAGTCAATGTGGAGGCTATATACAGGGGGGTACCGGTGCAAGTCAATGTGGAGACTATATACAGGGGTACCGGTACAGAGTCAATGTGGAGGTTATATACTGGAAATACCGTACAGAGTCAATGTGGAGGCTATATACAGGTGGTACCTGTACAGAGTCAATGTGGAGGCTATATACAGGGGTACCGGTACAGAGTCAATGTGGAGGTTATATACTGGGAGGTACCGGTACAGAGTCAATGTGGAGGCTATATACAGGAGTACCGGTACAGAGTCAATGTGGGAGGTTATATACAGGGTGTTGCGGTACAGAGTCAATGTGGAGGTTATATACAGGGTGTTACGGTACAGAGTCAATGTGGAGGCTATATACAGGGTGTTACGGTACAGAGTCAATGTGGAGGCTATATACAGAGGGGAGCTCAGTACTACGGTACAGAGTCAATGTGGAGGTTATATACAGGGGGTACCGGTACAGAGTCAATGTGGAGGTTATATACAGGGCACTGTGGAGGGGTTACAGAGTCAATGTGGAGGTTACATACAGGGAGAACCGGTACAGAGTCAATGTGGAGGCTATATATACAGGGGTACCGGTACAGAGTCAATGTGGAGGCTACATACAGGGAGTACCGGTACCGAGTCAATGTGGAGGCTATATACAGGGTGTTGCGGTACAGAGTCAATGTGGAGACTATATACAGGGGGTACCGGTACAGAGTCAATGTGGAGGTTATATACAGGGTACCAGTACAGAGTCAATGTGGAGGCTATATACAGGGTACGGTACAGAGTCAATGTGGAGCTATATACAGGGAGTACCGGTACGAAGTCAATGTGGAGGCTATATACAGGGTACGGTACAGAGTCAATGTGGAGACTATATACAGGGGTACCGGTACAGAGTCAATGTGGAGGTTATATACTGGGAGGTACCGGTACAGAGTCAATGTGGAGGCTATATACAGGAGGTACCGGTACAGAGTCAATGTGGAGGCTATATACAGGAGGTACCCGGTACAGAGTCAATGTGGAGGCTATATACAGGAGGTACCGGTACAGAGTCAATGTGGAGGCTATATACAGGGGTACCCAGTGCAGAGTCAATGTGGAGGCTATACAGGAGGCACCGGTACAGAGTCATGTGGAGGCTATATACAGGAGTACCGGTACAGAGTCAATGTGGAGGCTATATACAGGGGTACGGTACAGAGTCAATGTGGAGGCTATATACAGAAATTTACCGGTACAGAGTCAATGTGGAGGTTATATACAGGGGGCACCGGTACAGAGTCAATGTGGAGGCTATATACAGGGGTACCGGTACAGAGTCAATGTGGAGGTTATATACTGGGAGGTACCGGTACAGAGTCAATGTGGAGGCTATATACAGGAGTACCGGTACCGAGTCAATGTGGAGGCTATATACAGGGGGTACCGGTACAGAGTCAATGTGGAGACTATATACAGGGGTACCGGTACAGAGTCAATGTGGAGGTTATATACTGGGAGGTACCCGGGTACAGAGTCAATGTGGAGGCTATATACAGGTGGTACCGGTACAGAGTCAATGTGGAGACTATATACAGGGGGTACCGGTACAGAGTCAATGTGGAGGTTATATACTGGGAGGTACCGGTACAGAGTCAATGTGGAGGCTATATACAGGGTACCGGTACAGAGTCAATGTGGAGGTTATATACAGGGTGTTACGGTACAGAGTCAATGTGGAGGTTATATACAGGGTGTTACGGTACAGAGTCAATGTGGAGGCTATATACAGGTGTTACGGTACAGAGTCAATGTGGAGGCTATACAGGGTGTTACGGTACAGAGTCAATGTGGAGTCTATATACAGGGGGTACCGGTACAGAGTCAATGTGGAGGTTATATACAGGGGTACAGTGCACAGAGTCAATGTGGAGGTTATATACAGGGGGGTACCGGTACAGAGTCAATGTGGAGGTTATATACAGGGGTACCGGTACAGAGTCAATGTGGAGACTATATACAGGGGTTACTGGTACAGAGTCAATGTGGAGGCTATATACAGGGGGTACCGGTACAGAGTCAATGTGGAGGCTATATACAGGGTACCGTACAGAGTCAATGTGGAGGCTATACAGGGTCTGGTACAGAGTCAATGTGGAGGCTATATACAGGGGTTACTGGTACAGAGTCAATGTGGAGGCTATATACAGGGGAACAGTACAGAGTCAATGTGGAGGCTATATACAGGGTACCGGTACAGAGTCAATGTGGAGGCTATACAGGGGTACCAGTACAGAGTCAATGTGGAGGCTATATACAGGGGGTACCAGTACAGAGTCAATGTGGAGGCTATATACAGGGGGTACCAGTACAGAGTCAATGTGGAGGCTATATATACAGGGGGCACCGGTACAGAGTCAATGTGGAGGCTATATACAGGGGTACTGGTACAGAGTCAATGTGGAGACTATATACAGGGGGTACCGGTACAGAGTCAATGTGGAGGCTATATACAGGGTGTACCGGTACAGAGTCAATGTGGAGACTATATACAGGGTGTTACGGTAATAGAGTCAATGTGGAGGCTATATACAGGGGTACCGGTACAGAGTCAATGTGGAGACTATATACAGGGTGTTACGGTACAGAGTCAATGTGGAGACTATACAGGGTGTTACGGTACAGAGTCAATGTGGAGGCTATATACAGGGGTACCGGTACAGAGTCAATGTGGAGACTATATACAGGGTACTGGTACAGAGTCAATGTGGAGACTATATACAGGGGGTACCGGTACAGAGTCAATGTGGAGGCTATATACAGGGGTTACTGGTACAGAGTCAATGTGGAGACTATATACAGGGGTGTTCGGTACAGAGTCAATGTGGAGACTATATACAGGGTGTTACGGTACAGAGTCAATGTGGAGGCTATATACAGGGGTACTGGTACAGAGTCAATGTGGAGGCTATATACAGGGGTTATTGGTACAGAGTCAATGTGGAGGCTATATACAGGGGTACCGGTACAAAGTCAATGTGGAGACTATATACAGGGGTTACTGGTACAGAGTCAATGTGGAGGCTATATACAGGGGTTACTGGTACAGAGTCAATGTGGAGGCTATATACAGGGGTTACTGGTACAGAGTCAATGTGGAGGCTATATACAGGGGGTACTGGTACAGAGTCAATGTGGAGTCTATATACAGGGGGTACTGGTACAGAGTCAATGTGGAGGCTATATACAGGGTGTACTGGTACAGAGTCAATGTGGAGACTATATACAGGGTGTTACGGTACAGAGTCAATGTGGAGGCTATATACAGGGGGTACTGGTACAGAGTCAATGTGGAGGCTATATACAGGGGTTATTGGTACAGAGTCAATGTGGAGGCTATATACAGGGGTACCGGTACAAAGTCAATGTGGAGGCTATATACAGGGGTTACTGGTACAGAGTCAATGTGGAGGCTATATACAGGGGTTACTGGTACAGAGTCAATGTGGAGGCTATATACAGGGGTTACTGGTACAGAGTCAATGTGGAGGCTATATACAGGGGGTACTGGTACAGAGTCAATGTGGAGTCTATATACAGGGGGTACTGGTACAGAGTCAATGTGGAGGCTATATACAGGGTGTACTGGTACAGAGTCAATGTGGAGGCTATATACAGGGTGTACTGGTACAGAGTCAATGTGGAGTCTATATACAGGGGGTACTGGTACAGAGTCAATGTGGAGGCTATATACAGGGGTTACTGGTACAGAGTCAATGTGGAGGCTATATACAGGGGGTACCGGTACAGAGTCAATGTGGAGGCTATATACAGGGGTTACTGGTACAGAGTCAATGTGGAGGCTATATACAGGGGTTACTGGTACAGAGTCAATGTGGAGGTTATATACTGGGAGGTACCGGTACAGAGTCAATGTGGAGGTTACATACAGGGAGAACCGGTACCGAGTCAATGTGGAGGCTATATACAGGGGGTACCGGTACAGAGTCAATGTGGAGGCTACATACAGGGAGTACCGGTACCGAGTCAATGTGGAGGCTATATACAGGGGGTACCGGTACAGAGTCAATGTGGAGACTATATACAGGGGGTACCGGTACAGAGTCAATGTGGAGGTTATATACAGGGGGTACCGGTACAGAGTCAATGTGGAGGCTATATACAGGGGGTACCGGTACAGAGTCAATGTGGAGGCTATATACAGGAGTACCGGTACCGAGTCAATGTGGAGGCTATATACAGGGGTACCGGTACAGAGTCAATGTGGAGACTATATACAGGGGGTACCGGTACAGAGTCAATGTGGAGGTTATATACTGGGAGGTACCGGTACAGAGTCAATGTGGAGGCTATATACAGGAGGTACCGGTACAGAGTCAATGTGGAGGCTATATACAGGAGGTACCGGTACAGAGTCAATGTGGAGGCTATATACAGGAGGTACCGGTACAGAGTCAATGTGGAGGCTATATACAGGGGGTACCGGTACAGAGTCAATGTGGAGGCTATATACAGGAGGTACCGGTACAGAGTCAATGTGGAGGCTATATACAGGAGGTACCGGTACAGAGTCAATGTGGAGGCTATATACAGGGAGTACCGGTACAGAGTCAATGTGGAGGCTATATACAGGGGGTACCGGTACAGAGTCAATGTGGAGGTTATATACTGGGAGGTACCGGTACAGAGTCAATGTGGAGGCTATATACAGGGAGTACCGGTACAGAGTCAATGTGGAGGCTATATACAGGGGTACCGGTACAGAGTCAATGTGGAGACTATATACAGGGGGTACCGGTACAGAGTCAATGTGGAGGTTATATACTGGGAGGTACCGGTACAGAGTCAATGTGGAGGCTATATACAGGTGGTACCGGTACAGAGTCAATGTGGAGACTATATACAGGGGGTACCGGTACAGAGTCAATGTGGAGGTTATATACTGGGAGGTACCGGTACAGAGTCAATGTGGAGGCTATATACAGGGGGTACCGGTACAGAGTCAATGTGGAGGTTATATACAGGGTGTTACGGTACAGAGTCAATGTGGAGGTTATATACAGGGTGTTACGGTACAGAGTCAATGTGGAGGCTATATACAGGGTGTTACGGTACAGAGTCAATGTGGAGGCTATATACAGGGTATTACGGTACAGAGTCAATGTGGAGTCTATATACAGGGGGTACCGGTACAGAGTCAATGTGGAGGTTATATACAGGGGGTACCGGTACAGAGTCAATGTGGAGGTTATATACAGGGGGTACCGGTACAGAGTCAATGTGGAGGTTACATACAGGGAGAACCGGTACCGAGTCAATGTGGAGGCTATATACAGGGGGTACCGGTACAGAGTCAATGTGGAGGCTACATACAGGGAGTACCGGTACCGAGTCAATGTGGAGGCTATATACAGGGGGTACCGGTACAGAGTCAATGTGGAGACTATATACAGGGGGTACCGGTACAGAGTCAATGTGGAGGTTATATACAGGGGGTACCGGTACAGAGTCAATGTGGAGGCTATATACAGGGGGTACCGGTACAGAGTCAATGTGGAGGCTATATACAGGGAGTACCGGTACCGAGTCAATGTGGAGGCTATATACAGGGGGTACCGGTACAGAGTCAATGTGGAGACTATATACAGGGGGTACCGGTACAGAGTCAATGTGGAGGTTATATACTGGGAGGTACCGGTACAGAGTCAATGTGGAGGCTATATACAGGAGGTACCGGTACAGAGTCAATGTGGAGGCTATATACAGGAGGTACCGGTACAGAGTCAATGTGGAGGCTATATACAGGAGGTACCGGTACAGAGTCAATGTGGAGGCTATATACAGGGGGTACCGGTACAGAGTCAATGTGGAGGCTATATACAGGAGGTACCGGTACAGAGTCAATGTGGAGGCTATATACAGGAGGTACCGGTACAGAGTCAATGTGGAGGCTATATACAGGGAGTACCGGTACAGAGTCAATGTGGAGGCTATATACAGGGAGTACCGGTACAGAGTCAATGTGGAGGTTATATACAGGGGGTACCGGTACAGAGTCAATGTGGAGGCTATATACAGGGGGTACCGGTACAGAGTCAATGTGGAGGTTATATACTGGGAGGTACCGGTACAGAGTCAATGTGGAGGCTATATACAGGGAGTACCGGTACCGAGTCAATGTGGAGGCTATATACAGGGGGTACCGGTACAGAGTCAATGTGGAGACTATATACAGGGGGTACCGGTACAGAGTCAATGTGGAGGTTATATACTGGGAGGTACCGGTACAGAGTCAATGTGGAGGCTATATACAGGTGGTACCGGTACAGAGTCAATGTGGAGACTATATACAGGGGGTACCGGTACAGAGTCAATGTGGAGGTTATATACTGGGAGGTACCGGTACAGAGTCAATGTGGAGGCTATATACAGGGGGTACCGGTACAGAGTCAATGTGGAGGTTATATACAGGGTGTTACGGTACAGAGTCAATGTGGAGGTTATATACAGGGTGTTACGGTACAGAGTCAATGTGGAGGCTATATACAGGGTGTTACGGTACAGAGTCAATGTGGAGGCTATATACAGGGTATTACGGTACAGAGTCAATGTGGAGTCTATATACAGGGGGTACCGGTACAGAGTCAATGTGGAGGTTATATACAGGGGGTACCGGTACAGAGTCAATGTGGAGGTTATATACAGGGGGTACCGGTACAGAGTCAATGTGGAGGTTATATACAGGGGGTACCGGTACAGAGTCAATGTGGAGACTATATACAGGGGTTACTGGTACAGAGTCAATGTGGAGGCTATATACAGGGGGTACCGGTACAGAGTCAATGTGGAGGCTATATACAGGGGGTACCGGTACAGAGTCAATGTGGAGGCTATATACAGGGGGTCCTGGTACAGAGTCAATGTGGAGGCTATATACAGGGGTTACTGGTACAGAGTCAATGTGGAGGCTATATACAGGGGGTACCAGTACAGAGTCAATGTGGAGGCTATATACAGGGGGTACCGGTACAGAGTCAATGTGGAGGCTATATACAGGGGGTACCAGTACAGAGTCAATGTGGAGGCTATATACAGGGGGTACCAGTACAGAGTCAATGTGGAGGCTATATACAGGGGGTACCAGTACAGAGTCAATGTGGAGGCTATATACAGGGGGTACCGGTACAGAGTCAATGTGGAGGCTATATACAGGGGGTACTGGTACAGAGTCAATGTGGAGACTATATACAGGGGGTACCGGTACAGAGTCAATGTGGAGGCTATATACAGGGTGTACCGGTACAGAGTCAATGTGGAGACTATATACAGGGTGTTACGGTACAGAGTCAATGTGGAGGCTATATACAGGGGGTACCGGTACAGAGTCAATGTGGAGACTATATACAGGGTGTTACGGTACAGAGTCAATGTGGAGACTATATACAGGGTGTTACGGTACAGAGTCAATGTGGAGGCTATATACAGGGGGTACCGGTACAGAGTCAATGTGGAGACTATATACAGGGGGTACTGGTACAGAGTCAATGTGGAGACTATATACAGGGGGTACCGGTACAGAGTCAATGTGGAGGCTATATACAGGGGTTACTGGTACAGAGTCAATGTGGAGACTATATACAGGGTGTTACGGTACAGAGTCAATGTGGAGACTATATACAGGGTGTTACGGTACAGAGTCAATGTGGAGGCTATATACAGGGGGTACTGGTACAGAGTCAATGTGGAGGCTATATACAGGGGTTATTGGTACAGAGTCAATGTGGAGGCTATATACAGGGGTACCGGTACAAAGTCAATGTGGAGACTATATACAGGGGTTACTGGTACAGAGTCAATGTGGAGTCTATATACAGGGGGTACTGGTACAGAGTCAATGTGGAGGCTATATACAGGGTGTACTGGTACAGAGTCAATGTGGAGGCTATATACAGGGTGTACTGGTACAGAGTCAATGTGGAGTCTATATACAGGGGGTACTGGTACAGAGTCAATGTGGAGGCTATATACAGGGGTTACTGGTACAGAGTCAATGTGGAGGCTATATACAGGGGTTACTGGTACAGAGTCAATGTGGAGGCTATATACAGGGGTTACTGGTACAGAGTCAATGTGGAGGCTATATACAGGGGTTACTGGTACAGAGTCAATGTGGAGGCTATATACAGGGGGTACCGGTACAGAGTCAATGTGGAGGCTATATACAGGGGTTACTGGTACAGAGTCAATGTGGAGACTATATACAGGGGTTACTGGTACAGAGTCAATGTGGAGGCTATATACAGGGGGTACCGGTACAGAGTCAATGTGGAGGCTATATACAGGGGGTACTGGTACAGAGTCAATGTGGAGGCTATATACAGGGGGTACCGGTACAGAGTCAATGTGGAGACTATATACAGGGGGTACTGGTACAGAGTCAATGTGGAGGCTATATACAGGGGGTCCTGGTACAGAGTCAATGTGGAGGCTATATACAGGGGGTACCGGTACAAAGTCAATGTGGAGACTATATACAGGGGTTACTGGTACAGAGTCAATGTGGAGGCTATATACAGGGGGCACCGGTACAGAGTCAATGTGGAGGCTATATACAGGGGTTACTGGTACAGAGTCAATGTGGAGACTATATACAGGGGTTACTGGTACAGAGTCAATGTGGAGGCTATATACAGGGGGTACTGGTACAGAGTCAATGTGGAGGCTATATACAGGGGTACTGGTACAGAGTCAATGTGGAGACTATATACAGGGGGTACCGGTACAGAGTCAATGTGGAGGCTATATACAGGGGTTACTGGTACAGAGTCAATGTGGAGGCTATATACAGGGGGTACCGATACAGAGTTAATGTGGAGGCTATATACAGGGGGTACTGGTACAGAGTCAATGTGGAGGCTATATACAGGGGGTACTGGTACAGAGTCAATGTGGAGGCTATATACAGGGGGTACCGGTACAGAGTTAATGTGGAGGCTATATACAGGGGGTAACGGTACAGAGTCAATGTGGAGGCTACATACAGGGGGTACCGGTACAAAGTCAATGTGGAGACTATATACAGGGGTTACTGGTACAGAGTCAATGTGGAGACTATATACAGGGGGTACTGGTACAGAGTCAATGTGGAGGCTATATACAGGGGGTAACGGTACAGAGTCAATGTGGAGGCTACATACAGGGGGTACCGGTACAAAGTCAATGTGGAGACTATATACAGGGGTTACTGGTACAGAGTCAATGTGGAGGCTATATACAGGGGGCACCGGTACAGAGTCAATGTGGAGGCTATATACAGGGGTTACTGGTACAGAGTCAATGTGGAGACTATATACAGGGGTTACTGGTACAGAGTCAATGTGGAGGCTATATACAGGGGGTACTGGTACAGAGTCAATGTGGAGGCTATATACAGGGGGTACCGGTACAGAGTCAATGTGGAGACTATATACAGGGGGTACCGGTACACAGTCAATGTGGAGGCTATATACAGGGGTTACTGGTACAGAGTCAATGTGGAGGCTATATACAGGGGGTACCGGTACAGAGTTAATGTGGAGGCTATATACAGGGGGTACTGGTACAGAGTCAATGTGGAGGCTATATACAGGGGGGTACTGGTACAGAGTCAATGTGGAGGCTATATACAGGGGGTACCGGTACAGAGTTAATGTGGAGGCTATATACAGGGGGTAACGGTACAGAGTCAATGTGGAGGCTACATACAGGGGGTACCCGTACAAAGTCAATGTGGAGACTATATACAGGGGTTACTGGTACAGAGTCAATGTGGAGACTATATACAGGGGGTACTGGTACAGAGTCAATGTGGAGACTATATACAGGGGGTACCGGTACAGAGTCAATGTGGAGACTATATACAGGGTGTTACGGTACAGAGTCAATGTGGAGTCTATATACAGGGGGTCCTGGTACAGAGTCAATGTGGAGGCTATATACAGGGGGTACCGGTACAGAGTCAATGTGCGGGGGTACCGGTACAGAGTCAATGTGGAGGCTATATACAGGGGGTACCGGTACAGAGTCAATGTGGAGGCTACATACAGGGGCTACCGGTACAGAGTCAATGTGGAGGTTATATACAGGGGGCACCGGTAAGTCGAGGTAATTGAGGTAATATTGACGTATGTCTCCTTAAACTGCTGTCAGCCCATCAGATTGTTCAGACTCTGACTCTCGTGCTGCAAGACCCTCCCTGTGTGTGATGTTTCCCTGTAGTCAAGGTGACGGATCAGACTGGGTAATATCAACAACCCTTATATACTTATATATATATATATATATATACATTAGAAAGTACTGAATTGTCATACTTGAGTAGAAGTAAAGATACCTTAATAGAAAATGACTGAAGTAAAAGTGAAAGTCACCCACTAAAATAATACTTGATTAAAGTCTAAAATTATTTGGTTTTAAATGTACTTAAGTATGAAAAGTACAAGTACAAGTACAAGTATAAATAATTTCAAATTCCTTATATTAAGCAAACCAGACTGTCACGTTCTGACCTTTATTTCCTTTGTTTTGTATGTATTTAGTATGGTCAGGGCGTGAGTTGGGGTGGGCAGTCTATGTTTGTTTTTCTATGATTCTGGGATTTCTATGTTTACGGCCTAGTATGGTTCTCAATCAGAGGCAGGTGTCATTATTTGTCTCTGATTGGGAATCATACTTAGGTAGCCTGGGTTGCACTGTTTGTTTGTGGGTGATTGTCTATGTTAGTTGCTTGTGTTCAGCACAGGTCTCATTTATAGCTTCACGGTCGTTATTCGTTTATTGTTTTGTATAGTTTGTATTCGGTGTTCAGTGCTTTCTTTTATTTTAAAAATCATCATGAACACATACCACGCTGCATTTTGGTCCGCTTCATACGACGATCGTGACACAGACACATTTTCTAGCTTTTGAAATTTACGGATAGCCAGGGGCACACTCCCAACACTTAGACATAATTTACCAACGAAGCACATGTTCTCTGTTTAGTGAGTCCTCCAGATCAGAGGCAGTAGGGATGGACCAGGGATGTTCTCTGTTAAGTGAGTCCTCCAGATCAGAGGCAGTAGGGATGACCAGGGATGTTCTCTGTTTAGTGAGTCCTCCAGATCAGAGGCAGTAGGGATGGACCAGGGATGTTCTCTGTTTAGTGAGTCCTCCAGATCAGAGGCAGTAGGGATGACCAGGGATGTTCTCTGTTTAGTGAGTCTACCAGATCAGAGGCAGTAGGGATGACCAGGGATGTTCTCTGTTTAGTGAGTCCACCAGATCAGAGGCAGTAGGGATGACCAGGGATGTTCTCTGTTTAGTGAGTCCACCAGATCAGAGGCAGTAGGGAGGACCAGGGATGTTCTCTGTTTAGTGAGTCCACCAGATCAGAGGCAGTAGGGATCACCAGGGATGTTCTCTGTTTAGTGAGTCCACCAGATCAGAGGCAGTAGGGATGGACCAGGGATGTTCTCTGTTTAGTGAGTCCTCCAGATCAGAGGCAGTAGGGATGGACCAGGGATGTTCTCTGTTTAGTGAGTCCACCAGATCAGAGGCAGTAGGGATGACCAGGGATGTTCTCTGTTTAGTGAGTCCTCCAGATCAGAGGCAGTACGGATGACCAGAGATGTTCTCTTGATATGTGAGTGAATTGGACCATGTTCCTGTCCTGCTAAGCATTCAAAATGTAACGAGTACTTTTGGGTGTCAGGGAAAATATATGGAGGAAAAAGTCAAAGTAAAAATAATAAAGTTAAGTGCAGATACACCAAAAAACGACTTCAGTAGTACTTTAAAGTATTTTTACTTAAGTACTTTACACCACTGCTTATATGGGAAGTCATCATGGATATATTACCAATATATTTCAGTGAGGTTTCATGAATATATTACCACTATATTTCAGTGAGGTTTCATGAATATATTACCACTATATTTCAGTGAGGTTTTACCACTCTCTGTCATCTCTCCCGTTATAATGTATGTAGCTTCAGCAGACTGAGAGGTTACCCGTCCTGCTGTTGGACTGATTCATCATAGTTAACACAGACACTACTTCCCTTTACACCAGGGTTGAACCCAATTACACTGTGATTTGTGGCGATGCAGTGACTTCCTGGGACCTCGCTGTACTAAAGAGCTGTATGGTCATTTAACGCACGGACACACACACACACACACACACACACACACACACACACACACACACACACACACACACACACACACACACACACACACACACACACACACACACACACACACACATACACACACACACACACATACACATACACAGACACACACACGCAGAGACACACATACAGACACACAGCCTCTATGTACATCCATCCTAATGGCTTAATTCTCCCTTTCTACCCTACACTGAAAGCATCACGGTTGGAGGGCCTGTCAAGGGTCCTTGAGTAGACTCCACGTGCAAGTTGCTACATTCTTCCCATTCTGCCTTTTGTCGTGTCTCTTTGTTTCCACTGTGCATTTAGTAACAGAGACTGGGAGGGTTGGTGGACTCTGCTCCACTGACACACCAGTTCCCTACTACAGAGGCCCTGATGGGGAGCTTTTGTTCTTAAAGATTCCACTAGAATATTAAACCACTATCTATCTCTGTCTCTCTCTCTCTCTCTGTCACGCCTTAGAGAGCCTTTTAACGTCTCTATTTTTGGTTTGGTCAGGATGTGATTTGGGGTGGGCATTCTATGTTCTATTTTCTATGTTTTTGTATTTCTTTGTGTTTGGCCGGGTCGGGTTCTCAATCAGGGACTGCTGTATATCGTTGTCTCTGATTGGGAATCATACTTAGGCAGCCCTTTTTCCCTTTGTCATTTGTGGGAAGTCATCTTTGTTATTTGTGGGAAGTTATCTTTGTTATAGGTGGGAAGTTATCTTTGTTATAGGTGGGAAGTTATCTTTGTTATATGTGGGAAGTCATCTTTGTTATCTTTGTTAGGGTGGGAAGTCATCTTTGTTATAGGTGGGATGTTATCTTTGTTAGAGGTGGGAAGTTATCTTTGTTATAGGTGGGAAGTTATCTTTGTTATAGGTGGGAAGTTATCTTTGTTATAGGTGGGAAGTTATCTTTGTTATAGGTGGGAAGTTATCTTTGTTATATGTGGGAAGTCATCTTTGTTATTTGTGGGAAGTCATCTTTGTTATAGGTGGGATGTTATCTTTGTTAGAGGTGGGAAGTTATCTTTGTTATAGGTGGGAAGTTATCTTTGTTATAGGTGGGAAGTTATCTTTGTTATAGGTGGGAAGTCATCTTTGTTATAGGTGGGAAGTTATCTTTGTTATAGGTGGGAAGTTATCTTTGTTATAGGTGGGAAGTTATCTTTGTTATAGGTGGGAAGTTATCTTTGTTATAGGTGGGAAGTCATCTTTGTTATAGGTGGGATGTTATCTTTGTTATAGGTGGGATGTTATCTTTGTTATAGGTGGTTAAGTTATCTTTGTTATAGGTGGGAAGTCATCTTTGTTATAGGTGGGAAGTTATCTTTGTTATAGGTGGGAAGTTATCTTTGTTATAGGTGGGAAGTTATCTTTGTTATAGGTGGGAAGTTATCTTTGTTATAGGTGGGAAGTTATCTTTGTTAGAGGTGGGATGTTATCTTTGTTATAGGTGGGAAGTTATCTTTGTTATAGGTGGGATGTTATCTTTGTTAGAGGTGGGATGTTATCTTTGTTATTTGTGGGAAGTCATCTTTGTTATAGGTGGGAAGTTATCTTTGTTATAGGTGGGAAGTTATCTTTGTTATAGGTGGGAAGTCATCTTTGTTATAGGTGGGAAGTCATCTTTGTTATTTGTGGGAAGTCATCTTTGTTATAGGTGGGATGTTATCTTTGTTAGAGGTGGGAAGTTATCTTTGTTATAGGTGGGAAGTTATCTTTGTTATAGGTGGGAAGTCATCTTTGTTATTTGTGGGAAGTTATCTTTGTTATAGGTGGGAAGTCATCTTTGTTATAGGTGGGATGTTATCTTTGTTATTTGTGGGAAGTCATCTTTGTTATAGGTGGGATGTTATCTTTGTTAGAGGTGGGAAGTTATCTTTGTTAGAGGTGGGATGTCATCTTTGTTAGAGGCTGTTAAGCTTCACGGTCGTTTTTTTGTATTGTTTATTGTTTTTGTTGGCGACATTAAAAAATGAAGTAATGTACGCTCACAACGCTGCGCTTTGGCCCTCTTCTGACGGTCGTGACAACCACTCTCTTTGTCTCTCTCTCTGTCTCTCTGTCAGTCTGTCCATCTCTCTGTCTCTCTCTCTCTCTCTCTGTCTCTGTGTCTCTGTCTCTCTGTCCCTCTCTCTGTCTCTCTTAATTCAAATCAAGGGGCTTTATTGGCATGGGAAACGTGTTAACATTGCCAAAGCAAGTGAGGTAGATAATATACAAAAGTGAAATAACCAATGAAAATGAACAGTAAACATTACACTCACAGAAGTTTCAAAAGAATAAAGACATTACAAATGTCATATTAAGCATATATACAGTGTTGTAACAATGTACAAATGGTTAAAGGACACAAGGGAAAATAAATAAACATAAATATAGGTTGTATTTACAATGGTGTTTGTTCTTCACTGGTTGCCCTTTTCTTGTAGCAACAGGTCACAAATCTTGCTGCTGTGATGTCACACTGTGGTATTTCACCCAGTAGATATGGGAGTTTATCAAAATTGGATTAGTTTTCGAATTCTTTGTGGATCAGTGTAATCTGAGGGAAATATGTGTCTCTAATATGGTCATACATTTGGCAGGAGGTTAGGAAGTGCAGCTCAGTTTCCACCTCATTTTGTGGGCAGTGTGCACATAGCCTGTCTTCTCTTGAGAGCCATGTCTGCCTACCGAGGCCTTTCTCAATAGCAAGGCTATGCTCACTGAGTCTGTACATAGTCAAAGCTTTCCTTTAGTTTGGGTCAGTCACAGTGGTCCGGTATTCTGCCACTGTGTTCTCTCTGTGTAGGGCCAAATAGCATTCTAGTTTGCTCAGTTGTTTTGTTAATTCTTTCCAATGTGTCAAGTAATTATCTTTTTGTTTTCTCATGATTTGCTTGGGTCTAATTGTGCTGTTGTCCTGGGGCTCTGTAGGGTGTGTTTGTGTTTGTGAACAGAGCCCCAGGACCAGCTTGCTTAGGGGACTCTTCTCCAGGTTCATCTCTCTGTAGGTGATGGCTTTGTTATGGAAGGTTTGAGAATCGCTTCATTTTAGGTGGTTGAAGAATTTAACAGCTCTTTTCTGGATTTTGATAATTAGTGGGTATCGGCCTAATTCTGCTCTGTATACATTATTTGGTGTTCTACGTTGTACACAAAGGATATTTTTGCAGAATTCTGCATGCAGAGTCTCAATTTAGTGTTTGTCCAATTTTGTGAAATCTTGGTTGCAGAGCTGACCCCTGACCTCACAACCATAAAGGGCAATGGGCTCTATGACTGATTCAAATATTTTTAGACAAATCATAATTGGTATGTTGAATTTTATGTTCCTTTTGATGGCATAGAATGCCCTTCTTGCTTTGTCTCTCAGATTGTTCACAGCTTTGTGGAAGTTACCTGTGACACTGATGTTTAGGCCAAGGTATGTATCGTTTTTTGTGTGCTCTGGGGCAATGGTGTCTAGATGGAATTTATATTTGTGGTCCTAGCGATTGGACCTTTTTTGGAACACCATTATTTTGGTCTTACTGAGATTTACTGTCAGGGCCCAGGTCTGGCAGAATCTGTGTAGAATATCTAGGTGCTGCTGTAGGCCCTCCTTGGTTGGTGACAGAAGCACCAGATCATCAGTAGACATTTGACTTCAGATTCTAGTAGGGTAAGGCCAGGTGCTGCAGACTGTTCTAGTGGCAGAGCCAATATGTGAATATATATGTTGAAGATGGTGGGGCTTAAGCTGCATCCCTGTCTCACCCCACGGCCCTGTGGGAAGAAATGTGTGTGTTTTTTGCCAATTTTAACCACACACTTGTTGTTTGTGTACATGGATTTTATAATGTCGTATGTTTTACCCCCAACAACACTATCCATCAATTTGTATAGCATACCCTCATCACAAATTGAGTCAAAAGCTTTTTTGAAATCAACAAAGCATGAGAAGACTTTGCCTTTGTTTTGGTTTGTTTGGTTGTCAATTAGGGTGTGCAGGGTGAATACTTGGTCTGTTGTACGGTAATTACAACATTCTCTCTCTCTCTCTCTCTCTCTCTCTCTCTCTCTCTCTCTCTATGTCTCTCTCTGTCTCTCTCTGTCTCCCTCTCTCTCTCTCTCTCTGTCTCTCTCTCTCTCTCTCTCTCTCTCTCTGTCTCTCTCTGTCTCTCTCTCTCTGTCTCCCTCTCTCTCTCTCTCTGTCTCCCTCTCTCTCTCTCCCTCTCTCTCTCTCTCTGTCTCTCTCTCTCTCTCTCTCTCTCTCTCTCTCTCTCTCTCTGTCTCTCTCTGTCTCTCCCTCTCTCTCTGTCTCTCTTTCTGTCTTGCCTTCTCTTTTTCTCTCTTTCCCTACCCCCCTTGCTCTCTCCCCTTCTCTCTCTCTCCCTCTCTCTCTCCTCCTCAAACACACATTCACTTCAAAATAGTTACTCTCTCCTCTAGAGGAAATGTTTTTTCCAAGAAGTATCACAGTGGAATGAATGACATAATAATTCCATGATAATGGTTATTTCCCCCGGTTCATTCAGAGACAGTTTGGTAGTACTGCTGTTGTGTCTTGGAGGAACAACTTTGAGAGATTGTTTGAGTGGAAAAGAGAGGTAAGGTTCTGTGGTTAATACTCAGGTGTCAGACGATGATGGTGTGTGTGTGTCTTAAAAACAAACTCCCCCAGAAGAAAAAGAGAGAGAGAGAGAGAGAGACAGAGGTAGAAGTAGTGTCAGCCAACCCAGAACACTCCCCCTGATACAACACAGATAGTCTCACCATCACTCACAATCACTCACCATCATTACCATCACTCACCATCACTGGTCATCACCCACCATCAACTACCATCACTCACCACCACTTACCATCACTCACAATCACTCACCACCACTCACCATCACTCACCATCACTTGCCATCACTCACCATCACTACCATCACTCACCACCACTTACCATCACTCACCATCACTCACTATCACTCACTATCACTACCATCACTCACCACCACTTACCATCACTCACCATCACTCACACTCACTCACTATCACTTATTATTACTTACCACCACTTGCTACCAATATCAGTTGATATCACTGACCATCACTTACCATCACCCACCATCACTGCCTTCACTCACAATCATTACCATCCCTCACCATGACTCACCATCACTCACTATCACTACCATCACTCACCATGACTCACCATCACTCACTATCACTACCATCACTCACCATGACTCACCGTCACTTACTTTCACTCACAATCACTACCATCACTCACCATCACCTAACATCACTCACCATCACCCAACATCACTCACTATCTCTACCATCACTCACCATCACTAGAATAATTTACCATCACGACCATCATTCACCATCACTTACCATCACTCACCATCACTACCGTCACTCACCGTCACTCACCATAATTTACCATTGTCTGCTATCTCTAATCTATCTGAGAGTTACATTGTCTTTAGGTATTCAGAACAGTGGTCTGGTCTAAGAGTGGAATGGATTGGATGAAGAGGGGAGGAGAAGAAACAGAGAGAGGACAGAAGAAAAGATAAAGAGAGGATGAAGAAAGCGGAAGGAAAGGATTAGAAGAGGATAGAGGGGGAAGAGGGGAGGAAGAGGGGAGAGGGAGGAAGAGGAGAGAGGGGGAAAAGGGGAGGAAGAGGGGAGAGGGGAAGAGGAGAGAGGACAGAAGAAAAGATAAAGAGAGGATGAAGAGACGGGAAGGAAAGGATTAGAAGAGGATAGAGGGGGAAGAGGGGAGGAAGAGGGGAGAGGGAGGAAGAGGAGAGAGGGAAGAGGAGAGAGGGGGAAAAGGGGAGGAAGAGGGGAGAGGGAGGAAGAGTAGAGAGGGGAAATAGGGGAGAGGAAGGAAGAGGATAGAGGGAGGAAGAGGAGAGGGGAAAGAGGGGAGGAAGAGGGGAGAGGGGAAGAGAGAGGAGGAAGAGGTGAGAGGGGGAAGAGAGAGGAGGAAGAGGTGAGAGGGGGAAGAGAGAGGAGGAAGAGGTGAGAGGGGAAGAGAGAGGAGGAAGAGGAGAGAGGGAGGAAGAGGAGAGAGGAGGAAGAAGGTCGGGGTCTGTTCAGATCTGTTTGAAAGACACAGCTACATCCGTCCAAACAACTCCAAGACATCCACCTCTAATTAGCAGCATTCTTCACCCCAACCCCCTCTGCCACCCCCTTCACACACACACACACACACACACACACACACACACACACACACACACACACACACACACACACACACACACACACACACACACACACACACACACACACACACACACACACACACACACACAGCCTTCACCCATCTGCTTTCTCTCTGTTCTCTGACAGGTTCATTCGCTCCGCTGACCTACAGCTCAGCATTGCTCTCTGTGTCAGCCCTCGCTCTTATCTGCCTCACCTCGTTACCGCGGTGACACAGAGGTCAGGGGTCAGGGGGCACTAACCGACACATACCACCAGGTTTTCTTTTCTCCCCGGTGTAACGTTGTCAGTAATCTCTGGTGGACAGACTAGATGCGTTACATGGTACCGTAGATCTGATACTACGGGATGCAGGAGATGACAAAAAGCATTAGTTCCTGTGCTTGAGTTTTTGCCACTGGTTACTTGGACAAAAAGGTGTGAGTATCTTTTTGATATTTTTGGAAGGGGATGGAAACAATTTGGCCCCACAGACTTTCCCGTAACTTGCAAATGGAGATGGTGGAACTGTTCCGGTTTCCGATCCTCGTTCTATCTCTTATCGCGTATGGTCTCAGAACTTTAATGGACTATCTGACCAGTTACAAAAGCCTTTAGTTCTGGGTTAACCAGGTTTATCAGGGGGAAAAGGATCTGTCAGAGTCTCTGATAGTTGAGTAGGTCTCCGGCACATTATATGTGAACTGGGTTCATCAGTTCATCAAACATTTATAGTTTTACTCTAAGTCTTTCCAGACGAAAGAGTTTGCAACCAGATCTGTGTGAATGATATGAGCACTGAATGGTTGTTTCACCACGCAACATATTGACTGTGTGTGTGTGTGTGAGTGTGTGTGTGTGCGCGTGCGTGTGCGTGCACGTGCGTGTGTGCGTGTGTGTGTTAAAGTAAGTTAGTAAAAGTATGTGTGTACTGTCAGCAGTGTAACCGATAAAATATCATTATTACGACAGATGTTTTTAGTCTCTCTGAGTGAGCTTCAATTCCTCTGTTTTTTTAAGTTAACCTCTGAAGTCAGAAGCCGACATATAGACATTAACACGAATTGTACAGCAACTTTTTCAACTGAAATTCTCCTTTTTTTTGTGTTTTTGATGGGGAGGTTTGACTTAAATGTGGATTAGGACCAATGACCTCATGTCTCCCTGTCTCTGACCAACAACACAGACCTCATGTCTCCCTGTCTCTGACCAACAACACAGACCTCATGTCTCCCTGTCTCTGACCAACAACACAGACCTCATGTCTCCCTGTCTCTGACCAACAACACAGACCTCATGTCTCCCTGTCTCTGACCAACAACACAGACCTCATGTCTCTGACCAACAACACAGACCTCATGTCTCCCTGTCTCTGACCAACAACACAGACCTCATGTCTCCCTGTCTCTGACCAACAACACAAACCTCATGTCTCCCTGTCTCTGACCAACAACACAGACCTCAGGTCTCTGACCAACAACACAGACCTCATGTCTCCCTGTCTCTGACCAACAACACAGACCTCATGTCTCCTGTCTCTGACCAACAACACAGACCTCATGTCTCTGACCAACAACACAGACCTCATGTCTCCCTGTCTCTGACCAACAACACAGACCTCATGTCTCCCTGTCTCTGACCAACAACACAAACCTCATGTCTCTGACCAACAACACAGACCTCATGTCTCCCTGTCTCTGACCAACAACACAAACCTCATGTCTCCCTGTCTCTGACCAACAACACAAACCTCATGTCTCCCTGTCTCTGACCAACAACACAGACCTCAGGTCTCTGACCAACAACACAGACCTCATGTCTCCCTGTCTCTGACCAACAACACAGACCTCATGTCTCCCTGTCTCTGACCAACAACACAGACCTCATGTCTCTGACCAACAACACAGACCTCATGTCTCCCTGTCTCTGACCAACAACACAGACCTCATGTCTCCCTGTCTCTGACCAACAACACAGACCTCATGTCTCCCTGTCTCTGACCAACAACACAGACCTCATGTCTCCCTGTCTCTGACCAACAACACAGACCTCATGTCTCCCTGTCTCTGACCAACAACACAGACCTCATGTCTCCCTGTCTCTGACCAACAACACAGACCTCATGTCTCCCTGTCTCTGACCAACAACACAGACCTCATGTCTCCCTGTCTCTGACCAACAACACAGACCTCATGTCTCCCTGTCTCTGACCAACAACACAGACCTCATGTCTCTGACCAACAACACAGACCTCATGTCTCCCTGTCTCTGACCAACAACACAGACCTCATGTCTCCCTGTCTCTGACCAACAACACAGACCTCATGTCTCCCTGTCTCTGACCAACAACACAGACCTCATGTCTCCCTGTCTCTGACCAACAACACAGACCTCATGTCTCCCTGTCTCTGACCAACAACACAGACCTCATGTCTCTGACCAACAACACAGACCTCATGTCTCCCTGTCTCTGACCAACAACACAGACCTCATGTCTCTGACCAACAACACAGACCTCATGTCTCTGACCAACAACACAGACCTCATGTCTCTGACCAACAACACAGACCTCATATCTCCCTGTCTCTGACCAACAACACAGACCTCATGTCTCTGACCAACAACACAGACCTCATGTCTCCCTGTCTCTGACCAACAACACAGACCTCATGTCTCTGACCAACAACACAGACCTCATGTCTCCCTGTCTCTGACCAACAACACAGACCTCATGTCTCTGACCAACAACACAGACCTCATGTCTCTGACCAACAACACAGACCTCATGTCTCCCTGTCTCTGACCAACAACACAGACCTCATGTCTCCCTGTCTCTGACCAACAACACAGACCTCATGTCTCCCTGTATCTGACCAACAACACAGACCTCATGTCTCTGACCAACAACACAGACCTCATGTCTCCCTGTCTCTGACCGACAACACAGACCTCATGTCTCCCTGTCTCTGACCAACAACACAGACCTCATGTCTCTGACCAACAACACAGACCTCATGTCTCTGATCAACAACACAGACCTCATGTCTCTGACCAACAACACAGACCTCAAGTCTCCCTGTCTCTGACCAACAACACAGACCTCATGTCTCCCTGTCTCTGACCAACAACACAAACCTCATGTCTCTGACCGACAACACAGACCTCATGTCTCCCTGTCTCTGACCAACAACACAAACCTCATGTCTCTGACCAACAACACAGACCTCATGTCTCCCTGTCTCTGACCAACAACACAGACCTCATGTCTCTGACCAACAACACATACCTCATGTCTCCCTGTCTCTGACCAACAACACAGACCTCATGTCTCCCTGTCTCTGACCAACAACACAAACCTCATGTCTCTGACCAACAACACAGACCTCATGTCTCCCTGTCTCTGACCAACAACACAGACCTCATGTCTCCCTGTCTCTGACCAACAACACAGACCTCATATCTCCCTGTCTCTGACCAACAACACAGACCTCATGTCTCCCTGTCTCTGACCAACAACACAGACCTCATGTCTCCCTGTCTCTGACCAACAACACAGACCTCATTTCTCCCTGTCTCTGACCAACAACACAGACCTCATGTCTCTGACCAACAACACAGACCTCATGTCTCCCTGTCTCTGACCAACAACACAAACCTCATATCTCCCTGTCTCTGACCAACAACACAGACCTCATGTCTCTGACCAACAACACAGACCTCATGTCTCTGATCAACAACACAGACCTCATGTCTCTGACCAACAACACAGACCTCATGTCTCCCTGTCTCTGACCAACAACACAGACCTCATGTCTCCCTGTCTCTGACCAACAACACAAACCTCATGTCTCCCTGTCTCTGACCAACAACACAGACCTCATGTCTCCCTGTCTCTGACCAACAACACAAACCTCATGTCTCCCTGTCTCTGACCAACAACACAAACCTCATGTCTCCCTGTCTCTGACCAACAACACAGACCTCATGTCTCCCTGTCTCTGACCAACAACACAGACCTCATGTCTCCCTGTCTCTGACCAACAACACAGACCTCATGTCTCCCTGTCTCTGACCAACAACACAGACCTCATGTCTCCCTGTCTCTGACCAACAACACAGACCTCATTTCTCCCTGTCTCTGACCAACAACACAGACCTCATGTCTCTGACCAACAACACAGACCTCATGTCTCCCTGTCTCTGACCAACAACACAAACCTCATATCTCCCTGTCTCTGACCAACAACACAGACCTCATGTCTCTGACCAACAACACAGACCTCATGTCTCTGATCAACAACACAGACCTCATGTCTCTGACCAACAACACAGACCTCATGTCTCCCTGTCTCTGACCAACAACACAGACCTCATGTCTCCCTGTCTCTGACCAACAACACAAACCTCATGTCTCTGACCAACAACACAGACCTCATGTCTCCCTGTCTCTGACCAACAACACAAACCTCATGTCTCCCTGTCTCTGACCAACAACACAAACCTCATGTCTCCCTGTCTCTGACCAACAACACAGACCTCAGGTCTCTGACCAACAACACAGACCTCAGGTCTCTGACCAACAACACAGACCTCATGTCTCCCTGTATCTGACCAACAACACAAACCTCATGTCTCCCTGTCTCTGACCAACAACACAGACCTCATGTCTCCCTGTCTCTGACCAACAACACAGACCTCATGTCTCCCTGTCTCTGACCAACAACACAAACCTCATGTCTCCCTGTCTCTGACCAACAACACAAACCTCATGTCTCCCTGTCTCTGACCAACAACACAGACCTCATGTCTCCCTGTCTCTGACCAACAACACAGACCTCAGGTCTCTGTCCAACAACTCTGACCAACAACACAGACCTCATGTCTCCCTGTCTCTGACCAACAACACAAACCTCATGTCTCCCTGTCTCTGACCAACAACACAGACCTCAGGTCTCTGTCCACCAACACAGACCTCATGTCTCCCTGTCTCTGACCAACAACACAAACCTCAGGTCTCTGACCAACAACACAGACCTCATGTCTCTGACCAACAACACAGACCTCAGGTCTCTGTCCAACAACACAGACCTCAGGTCTCTGTCCAACACACACATCTCACACACACACTACCTCACACACACACACTACCTCACACACACTACCTCACACACACACACTACCTCACACACACTACCTCACACACACACGCACGAACACACACACTACCTCACACACACACGCACGCACGAAGATACACACACACACACACACACACACACACACACACACACACACACACACACACACACACTCAAACACTACCTCACACACACACTACCTCACACACACACTACCTCACACACACACTACCTCACACACGCACACACACACACACACACACACACACACACACACACACACACACACACACACACACACACACACACACACACACACACACACACACACACACACACACATAAACCTCCGATAGCCTCTGCTCAATATACCACAGCTAGACTGCACGTACCCAGGCTCCTACAGTACATCAGTCAAACACACATTCTTCATGTTGCTCATTAGGAGAAAAACCCCACAGAACCGTCAATATGGTGCCAGCAGCAGGAAGTAGTCAGTTCTGTACGAGGTCTCTCTCTATAGTCTATAGTATACTCTCTATAGTCTATAGTATACTCTCTATAGTCTATAGTATACTCTCTATAGTCTATAGTATACTTTCTATAGTCTATATTATACTCTATAGTCTATAGTATACTCTCTATAGTCTATAGTATACTCTCTATAGTCTATAGTATACTCTCTATAGTCTATAGTATACTCTCTATAGTCTATAGTATACTCTCTATAGTCTATAGTATACTCTCTATAGTCTATAGTATACTCTCTATAGTCTATAGTATTCTCTCTATAGTCTATAGTATACTCTCTATAGTCTATAGTATACTCTCTATAGTCTATAGTATACTCTCTATAGTCTATAGTATACTCTCTATAGTCTATAGTATACTCTATAGTCTATAGTATACTCTATAGTCTATAGTATTCTCTATAGTCTATAGTATACTCTATAGTCTATAGTATACTTCTCTATAGTCTATAGTATACTCTCTATAGTCTGTAGTATACTCTCTATAGTCTATAGTATACTCTCTATAGTCTATAGTATACTCTCTATAGTCTATAGTATACTCTCTATAGTCTATAGTATACTCTCTATAGTCTATAGTATACTCTATAGTCTATAGTATACTCTCAGCTGTAGTATACGATTGGTCTATAGTATACTCTCTATAGTCTATAGTATACTCTCTATAGTCTATAGTATACTCTCTATAGTCTATAGTATACTCTCTATAGTCTATAGTATACTCTATAGTCTATAGTATACTCTCTATAGTCTATAGTATACTCTCTATAGTCTATAGTATACTCTCTATAGTCTATAGTATACTCTCTATAGTCTATAGTATACTCTATAGTATACAGTATACTCTATAGTATACTCTCTATAGTCTATAGTATACTCTATAGTATACTCTCTATAGTCTATAGTATACTCTCTATAGTCTATAGTATACTCTCTATAGTCTATAGTATACTCTCTATAGTCTATAGTATACTCTCTATAGTCTATAGTATACTCTATAGTCTATAGTCTATAGTATACTCTCTATAGTCTATAGTATACTCTCTATAGTCTATAGTATACTCTCTATAGTCTATAGTATACTCTCTATAGTATACTCTATAGTCTATAGTATACTCTATAGTATACTCTCTATAGTCTATAGTATACTCTCTATAGTCTATAGTATACTCTCTATAGTCTATAGTATACTCTCTATAGTCTATAGTATACTCTCTATAGTATACTATAGTATAGTCTATAGTATACTCTCTATAGTCTATAGTATACTCTCTATAGTCTATAGTATACTCTCTATAGTCTATAGTATACTCTCTATAGTCTATAGTATACTCTATAGTCTACTCTAGTCTATAGTATACTCTATAGTCTATAGTATACTCTCTATAGTCTATAGTATACTCTCTATAGTCTATAGTATACTCTCTATAGTCTATAGTAAGTCTATAGTATACTCTATAGTCTATAGTATACTCTCTATAGTCTATAGTATACTCTCTATAGTCTATAGTATACTCTCTATAGTCTATAGTATACTCTCTATAGTCTATAGTATACTCTCTATAGTCTGTAGTATACTCTCTATAGTCTATAGTATACTCTCTATAGTCTGTAGTATACTCTCTATAGTCTATAGTATACTCTCTATAGTCTATAGTATACTCTCTATAGTCTGTAGTATACTCTCTATAGTCTATAGTATACTCTCTATAGTCTATAGTATACTCTCTATAGTCTATAGTATACTCTATAGTCTATAGTCTATAGTATACTCTCTATAGTCTATAGTATACTCTCTATAGTCTATAGTATACTCTCTATAGTCTATAGTATACTCTCTATAGTCTATAGTATTCTCTCTATAGTCTATAGTATACTCTCTATAGTCTATAGTATACTCTCTATAGTCTATAAGTCTATAGTATACTCTCTATAGTCTATAGTATACTCTCTATAGTCTATTGTATACTCTCTATAGTCTATAGTATACTCTCTATAGTCTATAGTATACTCTCTATAGTCTATAAGTCTATAGTATACTCTCTATAGTCTATAGTATACTCTCTATAGTCTATAGTATACTCTCTATAGTCTATAGTATACTCTCTATAGTCTATAGTATACTCTCTATAGTCTGTAGTATACTCTCTATAGTCTATAGTATTCTCTCTATAGTCTATAGTATACTCTCTATAGTCTATTGTATACTCTCTATAGTCTATAGTATACTCTCTATAGTCTATAGTATACTCTCTATAGTCTATAAGTCTATAGTATACTCTCTATAGTCTATAAGTCTATAGTATACTCTCTATAGTCTATAGTATACTCTCTATAGTCTATAGTATTCTCTCTATAGTCTATAGTATACTCTCTATAGTCTATAGTATACTCTCTATAGTCTATAGTATACTCTCTATAGTCTATAGTATACTCTCTATAGTCTATAGTATACTCTCTATAGTCTATAGTATACTCTCTATAGTCTATAGTATACTCTCTATAGTCTATAGTATACTCTCTATAGTCTATAAGTCTATAGTATACTCTCTATAGTCTATAAGTCTATAGTATACTCTCTATAGTCTATAGTATACTCTCTATAGTCTATAGTCTATTACTCTCTAGTCTGTAGCATACTTATAGTCTATAGTATACTCTCTATAGTCTATAGTATACTCTCTATAGTCTATAGTATACTCTCTATAGTCTATTGTATATCTCTATAGTCTATAGTATACTCTCTATAGTCTATAGTATACTCTCTATAGTCTATAGTATACTCTCTATAGTCTATAGTATACTCTATAGTCTATAGTATACTCTCTATAGTCTATAGTATACTCTCTATAGTCTATAGTATACTCTCTATAGTCTATAGTATACTCTATAGTCTATAGTATACTCTCTATAGTCTATAGTATACTCTATAGTCTATAGTATACTCTCTATAGTCTATAGTATACTCTCTATAGTCTATAGTATACTCTCTATAGTCTATAGTATACTCTCTATAGTCTATAGTATACTCTCTATAGTCTATAGTATACTCTCTATAGTCTATAGTATACTCTCTATAGTCTATAGTATAGTATATAGTCTATAGTATACTCTATAGTCTATAGTATACTCTCTATAGTCTATAGTCTATAGTATACTCTATAGTCTATAGTATACTCTCTATAGTCTATAGTATACTCTCTATAGTCTATAGTATACTCTCTATAGTCTATAGTATACTCTCTATAGTCTATAGTATACTCTCTATAGTCTATAGTATACTCTATATAGTCTATAGTACTCTCTATAGTCTATAGTATACTCTCTATAGTCTATAGTATACTCTCTATAGTCTATAGTATACTCTATAGTCTAGTATACTTATAGTCTATAGTATACTCTCTATAGTCTATAGTATACTCTCTATAGTCTATAGTATACTCTCTATAGTCTATAGTATAGTATACTCTCTATAGTCTATAGTATACTCTCTATAGTCTATAGTATACTCTCTATAGTCTATAGTATACTCTCTATAGTCTATAGTATACTCTCTATAGTCTATAGTATACTCTCTATAGTCTATAGTATTCTCTCTATAGTCTATAGTATACTATAGTCTATACTATACTCTATAGTCTATAGTATAGTCTCTATAGTCTATAGTATACTCTATAGTCTATAGTATACTCTCTATAGTCTATAGTATACTCTCTATAGTCTATAGTCTATAGTATATAGTCTATAGTATACTATAGTCTATAGTATACTCTCTATAGTCTATAGTATACTCTCTATAGTCTATAGTATACTCTCTATAGTCTATAGTATACTCTCTATAGTCTATAGTATACTCTCTATAGTCTATAGTATACTCTCTATAGTCTATAATACTCTCTATAGTCTATAGTATACTCTCTATAGTCTATAGTATACTCTCTATAGTCTATAGTATATAGTACTCTCTATAGTCTATAGTATACTCTCTATAGTCTATAGTATACTCTCTATAGTCTATAGTATACTCTCTATAGTCTATAGTATACTCTCTATAGTCTATAGTATACTCTCTATAGTCTATAGTATACTCTCTACTATAGTCTATAGTATACTCTCTATAGTCTATAGTATAGTATACTCTATAGTCTATAGTATACTCTCTATAGTCTATAGTATACTCTCTATAGTCTATAAGTATACTATAGTCTATAGTATACTCTCTCTAGTCTAGTCTATAGTATACTCTCTATAGTATTCTCTATAGTCTATAGTATACTCTCTATAGTCTATAGTATACTCTCTATAGTCTATAGTATACTCTATAGTCTATAGTATACTCTCTATAGTCTATAGTATACTCTATAGTCTATAGTATACTCTATAGTAGTCTATAGTATACTCTCTATAGTCTATAGTATACTCTATAGTCTATAGTATACTCTCTATCTAGTCTATAGTCTATAGTATACTCTCTATAGTCTATAGTATACTTCTCTATAGTCTATAGTATACTCTCTATAGTCTATAGTATACTCTATAGTCTATAGTATTCTATAGTCTATAGTATACTCTATAGTCTATAGTATACTCTCTATAGTCTATAGTATACTCTCTATAGTCTATAGTATACTCTCTATAGTCTATAGTATACTCTCTATAGTCTATAGTATACTCTACTATATAGTCTATAGTATACTCTCTATAGTCTATA
Organism: Oncorhynchus nerka; assembly: GCF_034236695.1. Lineage (NCBI taxonomy): Eukaryota > Metazoa > Chordata > Actinopteri > Salmoniformes > Salmonidae > Oncorhynchus > Oncorhynchus nerka. Next base: position 97,729,694 of record NC_088410.1, on the reverse strand, counting down.
GTATACTCTCTATAGTCTATAGTATACTCTCTATAGTCTATATATACTCTCTATAGTCTATAGTATACTCTCTATAGTCTATAGTATACTCTCTATAGTCTATAGTATACTCTCTATAGTCTATAGTATACTCTCTATAGTCTATAGTATACTCTCTATAGTCTATAGTATACTCTCTATAGTCTATAGTATACTCTCTATAGTCTATAGTATACTCTCTATAGTCTATAGTATACTCTCTATAGTCTATAGTATACTCTCTATAGTCTATAGTATACTCTCTATAGTCTATAGTATACTCTCTATAGTCTATAGTATACTTTCTATAGTCTATAGTATACTCTCTATAGTCTATAGTATACTCTATAGTCTATAGTATACTCTCTATAGTCTATAGTATACTCTCTATAGTCTATAGTATACTCTCTATAGTCTATAGTATACTCTCTATAGTCTATAGTATACTCTATAGTCTATAGTATACTCTCTATAGTCTATAGTCTATAGTATACTCTATAGTCTATAGTATACTCTCTATAGTCTATAGTATACTCTCTATAGTCTATAGTATACTCTCTATAGTCTATAGTATACTCTATAGTCTATAGTATACTCTCTATAGTCTATAGTATACTCTCTATAGTCTATAGTATACTCTCTATAGTCTATAGTATACTCTCTATAGTCTATAGTATACTCTCTATAGTCTATAGTATACTCTCTATAGTCTATAGTATACTCTCTATAGTATACTCTCTATAGTCTATAGTATACTCTCTATAGTCTATAGTATACTCTCTATAGTCTATAGTATACTCTCTATAGTCTATAGTATACTCTCTATAGTCTATAGTATACTCTCTATAGTCTATAGTATACTCTCTATAGTCTATAGTATACTCTCTATAGTCTATAGTATACTCTCTATAGTATACTATAGTATACTCTCTATAGTCTATAGTATACTCTATAGTCTATAGTATACTCTCTATAGTCTATAGTATACTCTCTATAGTCTATAGTATACTATAGTCTATAGTATACTCTCTATAGTCTATAGTATACTCTCTATAGTCTATAGTATACTCTCTATAGTCTATAGTATACTCTCTATAGTCTATAGTATACTCTCTATAGTCTATAGTATACTCTCTATAGTCTATAGTATACTCTCTATAGTCTATAGTATACTCTCTATAGTCTATAGTATACTCTATAGTCTATAGTATACTCTCTATAGTCTATAGTATACTCTCTATAGTCTATAGTATACTCTACTATAGTCTATAGTATACTCTCTATAGTCTATAGTATACTCTCTATAGTCTATAGTATACTCTCTATAGTCTATAGTATACTCTCTATAGTCTATAGTATACTCTCTATAGTCTATAGTATACTCTAGTCTATAGTCTATAGTATACTCTCTATAGTCTATAGTATACTCTCTATAGTATACTATAGTCTATAGTATACTCTATAGTCTATAGTCTATAGTATACTCTCTATAGTCTATAGTATACTCTCTATAGTCTATAGTATACTCTCTATAGTCTATAGTATACTCTCTCTATAGTATACTATAGTATACTCTCTATAGTCTATAGTATACTCTCTATAGTCTATAGTATACTCTCTATAGTCTATAGTATACTCTCTATAGTCTATAGTATACTCTATAGTCTATAGTATACTCTATAGTCTATAGTATACTCTCTATAGTCTATAGTATACTCTCTATAGTCTATAGTATACTCTCTATAGTCTATAGTATACTCTCTATAGTCTATAGTATACTCTCTATAGTCTATAGTATACTCTCTATAGTATACTCTCTATAGTCTATAGTATACTCTCTATAGTCTATAGTATACTCTCTATAGTCTATAGTATACTCTCTATAGTCTATAGTATACTCTCTATAGTCTATAGTCTATAGTATCTCTATAGTCTATAGTATACTCTCTATAGTCTATAGTATACTCTCTAGTCTATAGTATACTCTATAGTCTATAGTATACTCTATAGTCTATAGTATACTCTCTATAGTCTGTAGTATACTCTCTATAGTCTATAGTATACTCTCTATAGTCTATAGTATACTCTCTATAGTATACTCTCTATAGTCTATAGTATACTCTCTATAGTCTATAGTATACTCTCTATAGTCTATAGTATACTCTCTATAGTCTATAGTATACTCTCTATAGTCTATAGTATACTCTCTATAGTCTATAGTATACTCTCTATAGTCTATAGTATACTCTCTATAGTCTATAGTATACTCTCTATAGTCTATAGTATACTCTCTATAGTCTATAGTATACTCTCTATAGTCTATAGTATACTCTCTATAGTCTATAGTATACTCTCTATAGTCTATAGTATACTCTCTATAGTCTATAGTATACTCTCTATAGTCTATAGTATACTCTCTATAGTCTATAGTATACTCTCTATAGTCTATAGTATACTCTCTATAGTCTATAGTATACTCTCTATAGTCTATAGTATACTCTCTATAGTCTATAGTATACTCTCTATAGTCTATAGTATACTCTCTATCTGTAGTCTATAGTATACTCTCTATAGTCTATAGTATACTCTAGTCTATAGTCTATAGTATATACTCTATAGTCTATAGTATACTCTATAGTCTATAGTATACTCTCTATAGTCTATAGTATACTCTCTATAGTCTATAGTATACTCTCTATAGTCTATAGTATACTCTCTATAGTCTATAGTATACTCTCTATAGTCTATAGTATACTCTCTATAGTCTATAGTATACTCTCTATAGTCTATAGTATACTCTCTATAGTCTATAGTATACTCTCTATAGTCTATAGTATACTCTCTATAGTCTATAGTATACTCTCTATAGTCTATAGTATACTCTCTATAGTCTATAGTATACTCTCTATAGTCTATAGTATACTCTCTATAGTCTATAGTATACTCTCTATAGTCTATAGTATTCTCTCTATAGTCTATAGTATACTCTCTATAGTCTATAGTATACTCTCTATAGTCTATAGTACATGTTTCATCAGGTGTCGATCTAAATGACTCTATTGTTCTCAGTGTTCAGCTTTTCCAACAACACATTACATTAATGGCGTTGCATTGTGCCCTGCGACGACTCCCTCTCTTCCCCCCCCCCACCGCCTCTTCTCACGCACAAACACCCCACAATGCACTCTGCCATGCGATGAAAGAGAATTGTTTAATCGTTTGCTTCACTTTTATAACTCAAATGAGTTCACCCCCTCACCACAGTTTAAATGACCCCGCCTCTACACTCTAACCACTCTCGGCTACCCTGCCCCCCCACTCTAACCACTAGGCTACCCTGCCCCCCTACACTCTAACCACTAGCCTACACTGCCCCCCTACACTCTAATCACTAGGCTACCTGCCGCCCCTACACTCTAACCACTAGGCTACCTGCCGCCTCTACACTCTAACCACTAGGCTACCCTGCCCCCCTACACTCTAACCACTAGGCTACCCTGCCCCCCTACACTCTAACCACTAGCCTACACTGCCCCCTACACTCTAATCACTAGGCTACCTGCCGCCCACACTCTAACCACTAGGCTACCTGCCGCCTCTACACTCTAACCACTAGGCTACCCTGCCACCTCTACACTCTAACCACTAGGCTACCCTGCCACCTCTACACTCTAACCACTAGGCTACCCTGCCACCTCTACACTCTAACCACTAGGCTACCTGCCGCCCCTACACTCTAACCACTAGGCTACCTGCCGCCTCTACACTCTAACCACTAGGCTACCTGCCACCTCTACACTCTAACCACTAGGCTACCCTGCCACCTCTACACTCTAACCACTAGGCTACCCTGCCACCTCTACACTCTAACCACTAGGCTACCCTGCCACCTCTACACTCTAACCACTAGGCTACCCTGCCACCTCTACACTCTAACCACTAGGCTACCCTGCCACCTCTACACTCTAACCACTAGGCTACCCTGCCACCTCTACACTCTAACCACTAGGCTACCCTGCCACCTCTACACTCTAACCACTAGGCTACCCTGCCACCTCTACACTCTAACCACTAGGCTACCCTGCCACCTCTACACTCTAACCACTAGGCTAAAAGAACATAAACATAAGCAAAAAAAAAATAACAAAAAATGAACAGTAAACATTACACTTCCAAAAGTTCCATAAGAATAAAGACGTTACAAATGTCATATTATGTCTGTATACAGTGTTACCTAAATATAGTTTGTATTTACATTGATGTTTGTTCTTCACTGGTTGACCTTTTCTTGTGGCAACAGGTCACAAATCTTGCTGCTGTGATGTCACACTGTGGTATTTCACCCAGTAGATATGGGAGTTTATCAAAATTGGATTTGTTTTTTCGAATTCTTTGTGGATCTGTGTAATCTGAGGGAAATATGTGTCTCTAATATGGTCATATCTCCCTGCTTCCCTCCCTCCCTCTCTCCCTCCCTCCCTGCCTCCCTCCCTCCCTCCTCTCCTCCCTCGCTCCCACCCTCCCTCGCTCCCTCCCTCCTTCCCTCCTCCCTCTCTCCCTCCCTCCCTGCCTCCCTCCCTCCCTCGCTCCCCCTCCCTCGCTCCCTCCCTCCCTCGCTCCCTCCCTCCCTCTGACACACAGGGAGGAGCATCCATCCCAGAGCCCTCCCTCCCTCCCTCCCTCCCTCCCTCCCTCCCCTCTGAAACACAGGGAGGAGCATCCATCCCAGAGCCCTCCCTCCCTCCCTCCCTCCCTCTGAAACACAGGGAGGAGCATCCATCCCCAGAGCCCTCCCTCCCTCCCTCCCTCCCTCCCTCTGAAACACAGGGAGGAGCATCCATCCCCAGAGCCCTCCCTCCCTCCCTCCCTCCCTCCCTCCCTCCCTCCCTCCCTCCCTCCCTCCCTCCCTCCCTCCCTCTGACACACAGGGTGGAGCATCCATCCCAGAGCCCTCCCTCCCTCCCCCTCCCTCCCTCTGAAACACAGGGAGGAGCATCCATCCCCAGAGCCCTCCCTCCCTCCCTCCCTCGCTCCCTCCCTCCCTCCCTCTGACACAGGGAGGAGCATCCATCCCCAGAGCCCTCTCTGTCTAACTATCTGGATGTCAGAGCTAACCCCAGAGAGTGACCTCAGGAACCCAGCCTAGACCATGCATCCTGAGGGAGGAGGGAGCTGACAGGGTGTTATCACACACACACACACACACACACACACACACACACACACACACACACACACACACACACACACACTGACAGGGTGTTATCCTCCAGCCCTCTGACCCTCCGACCGCTTTTCGCTATCTTCTTCTGACAGGAGGGCCAAACACACACACACACAGACATCCCATCATCCCTGGGGCTAGAATTATAGTTTGTCAGAGAAGCAGGCCTGTTAGACATACAGAGAGGCAGGCCTGTCAGACACACAGAGAGGCAGGCCTGTCAGACACACAGAGAGGCAGGCCTTTCAGACACACAGAGAGGCAGGCCTTTCAGACACACAGATGTTACTGATTAGAGATGGAGAGGAGAGAGGCAGGCCTGTTAGACACACAGAGAGGCAGGCATGTTAAACACACAGAGAGGCAGGCCTGTTAGACACACAAAGAGGCAGGCCTGTTAGACACACAGAGAGGCAGGCATGTTACACACACAGAGAGGCAGGCCTTTCAGACACACAGATGTTACTGATTAGAGATGGAGAGGAGAGAGGCAGGCCTGTTAGACACACAGAGAGGCAGGCATGTTAAACACACAGAGAGGCAGGCCTTTCAGACACACAGATGTTACTGATTAGAGATGGAGAGGAGAGAGGCATGCCTGTTAGACACACAGAGAGGCAGGCATGTTAAACACACAGAGAGGCAGGCCTTTCAGACACACAGATGTTACTGATTAGAGATGGAGAGGAAGAGGAGAGAGGCAGGCCTGTTAGACACACAGAGAGGCAGGCATGTTAAACACACAGAGAGGCAGGCCTTTCAGACACACAGATGTTACTGATTAGAGATGGAGAGGAGAAACTTGTTTTCCTAGCAGGTATCATACTAATGCCTTACTGTCCCGACAAGCAGACAACCCTCCAGGGAGAGATTATACCACACAGCTCGACAGATGAACATGAAACTGTGCAAGTAAAATGATTTATCTTAATGACTGTATGACACGACCAGGAAAACTCAGGGTCATAGTTTAAGTCTCTACGTCCGTGGGATGTTTTTTTTTTTTCTTGAGCACATGGTCAGGGGGCCGGAATATAGATAGAAATAATTAGCAGACTAGTGACCACTAGAAGCCCAACGGATACAGTATTAGACAATCATTTCAAACCTTGATTACACTTGGATCCGACAATGCTGTATGTTTATCGATTTACACGTCGTAATACTTTGGGAACATATATCCCAAGTTAAAAATGACTTTGAGCTGATTGACTAGAGATTTTACAGTGAAAATAATGTTTTAGCTTTTTGAAAACTCGGGTGGGCCAAATAAAATCAATCGTTGGTCAAATTTGGCACACGGGGCCGCCAGTTGAAGAGCCCTGCTCTACGTAATAGATTGTGAATGCATAGATATTAACATGAACGTGCCTATTTTTAAACACGCAACCTACTAAATCTCCTGGCTCTTTACAGTACAAATCCTCTGTTGTGCCGAACAGACCATATCCCCTCTTTCCTTCCTCTACTACAACAATGAGTCAGTAGTTTCTTCTGTTCTCCCCCCATTCTGCTACTGTCTGTCTGAGGATCTGGCTGTACAGCAAGACAACGACAACACCACTGTTTTTGGTTAAGATTTCAGATTTCAGGCCTTTATATTATCGATCATAGTATGTTGCTGGAAGAAAAGAAATGTCTGTGCTATGGCTTTACAAACCCCTGCTTGTCATACCCTGATCTGTTTCACCTGTCTTTGTGCTTGTCTCCACCCCCTCCAGGTGTTGCCCATCTTCTCCATTATCCCCTGGGTATTTATACCTGTGTTCTCTGTTTGTATGTTGCCAGTTTGTTTTGTTCGTAAAACCTACCAGCGTTTGTTTCCCTGCTCCTGCCTGTTTCTTGCTCCTGATTTCCAGTCCTTCCCGGTTTTGACCATTCTACCTGCCCTGACCATGAGACTGCCCGCCATTTTGTACATTACCCCACCGTTCTGGATTATTGACCCCTGACCCTGAGACTGCCCGCCGTTCTGGACCCTTTACACCCGTTCTGGATTATTGACCCCTGACCCTGAGACTGCCCGCTGTTCTGGACCCTTTACACCCGTTCTGGATTATTGACCCCTGACTGTCTTGACCTGTTCCTCTTCACTATCAGTCCCTCTTCACTATCAGTCCCTATTTCCTAATTAGAAAGCCATATTGAAAACCAGCAGTGTTGCAGTTTCAAGGACCAGAGCTCCCCAGTACACCAAGGACCAGAGCTCCCCAGTACACCAAGGACCAGAGCTCCCCAGTACACCAAGGACCAGAGCTCCCCAGTACACCAAGGACCAGAGCTCCCCAGTACCAGAGCTCCCCAGTACACCAAGGACCAGAGCTCCCCAGTACCAGAGCTCCCCAGTACACCAAGGACCAGAGCTCCCCAGTACCAGAGCTCCCCAGTACACCAAGGACCAGAGCTCCTCAGAGTAGAAAAGGGGGCGGATATGAGATACCTGTGTGTGAGAGCTGCAGGCGGGGTCCACTCTGGCTCCAGGTTGCAGCGGTAGAGGTGTCTGGTAGCAACAGCAGCAGTTGGATGGACACACCCAGCAGAACACAGAACCTCTCTGGCCCCAGGATCCTCATCTTCATCGTTATTAGTGAGAACAGGTGGTCGTCGCTGTCACATCACCCTGTGGATCTGTCTGTGGATCCTTTCAGCAGTTTCTAACGTTGGCAAGCTGTCATGGGAAAAAAACACACTTTCAAACAAGTCCAAGTAAGGCTTTTTCCTGAAAATGAAGACCTAAGCAGGAACTTTACTTGTTAATTGAATTTATTTTTATTTAACTTTTATTTAACCAGGCAAGTCAGTTAAGAACAAATTCTTATTTTCAATGACGGCCTAGGAACAGTGGGTTTAACTGCCTTGTTCAGGGGGCAGAACGACAGATTTTACCTTGTCAGCTCGGGGGGAAACAATCATGCAACTTTTCGGTTACAAGTCCAACGCTCTAACCACTAGGCTACCTGCCTCTAACCACTAGGCTACCTGCCTCTAACCACTAGGCTACCTGCCGACCCTCCCGATCCATGTATATGGCTAAGAGTCTAGCTACATTTTGGGAATGTTATACGTTTCTAATTTTGTTAAAAAAAGTTGTTTTCTTTGCAAGTTTAAAGCATACTGTTCGCTAGCTAGCGAATGTTAGCTTTCTGGCTCACTGGCTAATGCTGTGTATATAATCTGTGTAGTACGTTGCTAGTTATAGCCTAATGATAGCTGGCTAGCTAACATTGAACCTAGTTGGTTAGCTTTAGCTACTGTACCTGCAGATTCATACTACAGCATTTGATTCATTGTGGCTAGCTATGACAATCCGATAGATGCTGTCCTCTCACAGTTTGAACTGTCCTCACACAGTTTGAACTTTCCTCTCACAGTAGGAACTGTCCTCTCACATCATGAACTGTCCTCTCACATCATGAACTGTCCTCTCACAGTAGGAACTGTCCTCTCACATCATGAACTGTCCTCTCACAGTAGGAACTGTCCTCACACAGTAGGAACTGTCCTCACACAGTAGGAACTGTCCTCTCACAGTAGGAACTGTCCTCACACATCATGAACTGTCCTCACACAGTAGGAACTGTCCTCTCACAGTAGGAACTGTCCTCACACAGTAGGAACTGTCCTCTCACAGTAGG
>NC_088410.1:97713317-97715817 GCF_034236695.1 Oncorhynchus nerka | reverse complement strand
CACTAGGCTACCCCCGCCCCACTAGGCTACCTGCCGCCCCACTAGGCTACCCCCGCCCCACTAGGCTACCTGCCGCCCCACTAGGCTACCTGCCGCCCCCACTAGGCTACCTGCCGCCCCACTGGGCTACCTGCCGCACCACTAGGCTACCCCCCCCACTAGCCCCACTAGGCTACCCCCGCCCCACTGGGCTACCTGCCGCCCCACTGGGCTACCTGCCGCCCCACTGGGCTACCTGCCGCACCACTAGGCTACCTGGCTACGCCCCACTAGGCTACCCCCGCCCCACTAGGCTACCTGCCGCCCCACTAGGCTACCCCCGCCCCACTAGGCTACCTGCCGCCCCCACTAGGCTACCTGCCGCCCCACTAGGCTACCTGCCGCCCCACTAGGCTACCTGCCGCCCCACTAGGCTACCCCACTAGGCTACCTGCCGCCCCACTAGGCTACCTGCCGCCCCACTAGGCTACCTGCCGCCCCACTAGGCTACCTGCCGCCCCACTGGGCTACCTGCCGCCCCACTAGGCTACCTGCCGCCCCCACTAGGCTACCCCCACCCCACTAGGCTACCTGCTGCCCCACTAGGCTACCCCCGCCCCACTAGGCTACCTGCCGCCCCACTAGGCAGGTCCACTAGGCTACCTGCCTCCCCACTAGGCAGGTCCACTAGGCTACCTGCCATTCCACTAGGCTACCTGCCGCCCCACTAGGCTACCCGCCTCCCCACTAGGCTACCTGCTGCCCCACTAGGCTACCCGCCTCCCCACTAGGCTACCTGCTGCCCACTAGGCTACCCCGGCTCCACTAGGCTACCCGCCTCCCCACTAGGCTACCCCCGCCCCACTAGGCTACCTGCCGCCCCACTAGGCTACCTGCCGCCCACTAGGCTACCCCCTCCCACTAGGCTACCCGCCTCCCCACTAGGCTACCCCCGCCCCACTAGGCTAGGCTACCCCCCGCCCCACTAGGCTACCTGCCGCCCCACTAGGCTACCCCCGCCCCACTAGGCTACCTGCCGCCCCACTAGGCTACCTGCCGCCCACTGGGCTACCTGCCGCCCCACTAGGCTACCCCCGCCCCACTAGGCTACCTGCCGCACCACTAGCCCCACTAGCTACCCCCGCCCCACTAGGCTACCCCCGCCCCACTAGGCTACCTGCCGCCCCACTAGGCTACCTGCCGCACCACTAGGCTACCTGCCGCCCCACTAGGCTACCTGCCGCCCCACTAGGCTACCCCAGCCCCACTAGGCTACCTGCCGCCCCACTAGGCTACCCCCGCCCCACTAGGCTACCTTGCCACCCCACTAGGCTACCCGCCTCCCACTAGGCTACCCCCGCCCCACTAGGCTACCTGCCGCACCACTAGGCTACCCCGCCCCACTAGGCTACCCGCCTCCCCACTAGGCTACCCCCGCCCCACTAGGCTACCTGCCGCCCCACTAGGCTACCCCCGCCCCACTAGGCTACCTGCCGCCCATTCTAAATTTTAGAAAGAACATAACAGAGAAATAAAAGTTTCCCAAAGATTGTTTCACAGCATGTTATGCTTTGTAACCCTCAGCCTTGTTGTTGTTGTTGAGAAGATATATGTTATGCTTAGTAACCTTCAGCCTTGTTGTTGTTGTTGTTGAGAAGATATATGTTATGCTTAGTAACCTTCAGCCTTGTTGTTGTTGTTGTTGAGAAGATATATGTTATGCTTTGTAACCTTCAGCCTTGTTGTTGTTGTTGTTGAGAAGATATATGTTATGCTTTGTAATCCTCAGCCTTGTTGTTGAGAAGATATATGTTATGCTTAGTAACCCTCAGCCTTGTTGTTGTTGAGAAGATATATGTTATGCTTAGTAACCCTCAGCCTTGTTGTTGTTGAGAAGATATATGTTATGCTCTGTAACCCTCAGCCTTGTTGTTGTTGAGAAGAAGATATATGTTATGCTCTGTAACCCTCAGCCTTGTTGTTGTTGTTGTTGAGAAGAAGATATATGTTATGCTTTGTAACCCTCAGCCTTGTTGTTGTTGAGAAGAAGATATATGTTATGCTCTGTAACCCTCAGCCTTGTTGTTGTTGAGAAGATATATGTTATGCTTTGTAACCCTCAGCCTTGTTGTTGTTGTTGAGAAGATATATGTTATGCTCTGTAACCCTCAGCCTTGTTGTTGTTGTTGTTGAGAAGATATATGTTATGCTCTGTAACCCTCAGCCTTGTTGTTGTTGTTGTTGTTGAGAAGATATATGTTATGCTCTGTAATCCTCAGCCTTGTTGTTGTTGTTGAGAAGATATATGTTATGCTTTGTAATCCTCAGCCTTGTTGTTGAGAAGATATATGATATGCTTAGTAACCCTCAGCCTTGTTGTTGTTGAGAAGATATATGTTATGCTTAGTAACCCTCAGCCTTGTTGTTGTTGAGAAGAAGATATATGTTATGCTTAGTAACCCTCAGCCTTGTTGTTGTTGAGAAGATATATGTTATGCTTAGTAACCCTCAGCCTTGTTGT
>NC_088410.1:97583317-97710817 GCF_034236695.1 Oncorhynchus nerka | reverse complement strand
CATTCCAGACAGACTCTCAGTGGGTTTGAAATAAAACAGATACTATTTGAACCCAGCAGGGAGGTGACAGCGGCAGCCAAGAGTGACATGCTTTTGAACAGAGTCCATAGACAAAGTGTCAGTGTCACTGAGCGATTCTACTCTGGCTGTTAGGCAGTGACTGGGGGAACACCCTATCCTGCCTCTCCTTGGCATCATCCTAGCCTGGTCCATAGGAGCAGGCTATACATCACAGACAGATCTGGGACCAGTGTAACAATGGAGAAGAGATGCCTTCAGGGCCGCTACCCTGGGCAGCTGTCAATCACTCTCCCTGGCTTAGATTAACACAACAGGCTTTGAGACCAGGTCTAAACGACAGCTCTATCTGGCAACAATGGAACCCAACTCGCCAGCAATTTGCTGACCAAAACAACACATAGCAAATAGCGTACTAAACTAAGAGGCTTTCAAATGGGTTTATCTCAATTCAAATATTTTTAGTGTCCTGAGCAGTCAAAAATGATATTATAAAATATATATATATATATTCCTGTGTTTTATATACACTACCGTTTAAAGGTTTGGGGTCACTTAGAAATGTCCTTATTTTTGAAAGAAAAGCAACTTTTTGGTCCATTAAATTAACATCAAATTGATCAGAAATGAAGTGTAAACATTGTTAATGTTGTAAATGACTATTGTAGGCTACTGTACTGAGGTTACCATAGGCTACTGTACTGAGGTTACCGTAGGCTACTGTTCTGAGGTTACCGTAGGCTACTGTACTGAGGTTACCGTAGGCTACTGTTCTGAGGTTACCGTAGGCTACTGTTCTGAGGTTACCGTAGGCTACTGTTCTGAGGTTACCGTAGGCTACTGTACTGAGGTTACCGTAGGCTACTGTTCTGAGGTTACCGTAGGCTACTGTACTGAGGTTACCGTAGGCTACTGTTCTGAGGTTACCGTAGGCTACTGTTCTGAGGTTACCGTAGGCTACTGTACTGAGGTTACCGTAGGCTACTGTTCTGAGGTTACCGTAGGCTACTGTACTGACGTTACCGTAGGCTACTGTACTGAGGTTACCGTAGGCTACTGTACTGAGGTTACCGTAGGCTACTGTACTGAGGTTACCGTAGGCTACTGTACTGAGGTTACCGTAGGCTACTGTACTGAGGTTACCGTAGGCTACTGTTCTGAGGTTACCGTAGGCTACTGTTCTGAGGTTACCGTAGGCTACTGTACTGAGGTTACTGTAGGCTACTGTTCTGAGGTTACCGTAGGCTACTGTTCTGAGGTTACCGTAGGCTACTGTACTGAGGTTACCGTAGGCTACTGTACTGAGGTTACCGTAGGCTACTGTACTGAGGTTACCGTAGGCTACTGTACTGAGGTTACCGTAGGCTACTGTACTGAGGTTACCGTAGGCTGCTGTACTGAGGTTACCGTAGGCTACTGTTCTGAGGTTACCGTAGGCTACTGTACTGAGGTTACCGTAGGATACTGTACTGACGTTACCATAGGCTACTGTACTGAGGTTACCGTAGGCTACTGTACTGAGGTTACCGTAGGCTACTGTACTGAGGTTACCATAGGCTACTGTTCTGAGGTTACCGTAGGCTACTGTACTGACGTTACCATAGGCTACTGTACTGAGGTTACCAAAGGCTACTGTACTGACGTTACCATAGGCTACTGTACTGAGGTTACCGTAGGCTACTGTACTGAGGTTACCGTAGGCTACTGTACTGACGTTACCATAGGCTACTGTACTGAGGTTACCATAGGCTACTGTACTGAGGTTACCATAGGCTGCTGTACTGAGGTTACCATAGGCTACTGTACTGACTTTACCATAGGCTGCTGTGCTGAGGTTACCATAGGCTGCTGTACTGAGGTTACCATAGGCTACTGTACTGATGTTACCATAGGTTACTGTACTGAGGTTACCATAGGCTACTGTACTGAGGTTACCATAGGCTACTGTACTGAGGTTACCATAGGCTACTGTACTGATGTTACCATAGGCTACTGTACTAACGTTACCATAGGTTACTGTACTGACGTTACCATAGGTTACTGTACTGACGTTACCATAGGTTACTGTACTAACGTTACCATAAGCTACTGTATTGACGTTACCATAGGTTACTGTACTGAGGTTACCATAGGCTACTGTACTGATGTTACCATAGGCTACTGTACTAACGTTACCATAGGCTACTGTACTGAGGTTACCATAGGTTACTGTACTGACGTTACCATAGGCTACTGTACTGACGTTAACATAGGTTACTGTACTGACGTTAACGTTGGTTACTGTACTGAGGTTACCATAGGCTACTGTACTGAGGTTACCATTGGTTACTGTACTGACGTTAACATAGGTTACTGTACTAACGTTACCATAAGCTACTGTATTGACGTTACCATAGGTTACTGTACTGACGTTACCGTAGGTTACTGTACTGAGCTTACCATTGGTTACTGTACTGACGTTACCATCGGTTACTGTACTGACGTTACCACCGGTTACTGTAGTGACGTTACCATCGGTTACTGTACTAGCATGATTCATATAGGGAAAGTATCGGGCGAGAGATTTTTTATTAATTGATATTTAATTGGGTCCAGGTGTACAGAACATAGACACAGCTGTCTGGTATCTAACTTGGTCCTGTGGGTTTTTGGTTGCAAGTATGTTTCTTTAAACATTACAGGTGCATGTCATCTCCCTTTAGAAGAGTTTTTAAGACATACAGCCGTAACCTTAAGCTCTGCCTGTCAGTTACAACTGACCCGAGTAGGCTGGCGGGTTCAACTTGTTTTGGTTTAGGTAGTGACTTCCTTTCTATGGAATCCTGATCGCTTTACATGGATGTGAAAACATCAATGGGAATGATTTCCTCCAGCAGTAGTCATCTAGGTTGCATCTTTCTTTGAAAACTCTGTTTATTAAGTTTTACACACACACACACACACACACACACACACACACACACACACACACACACACACACACACACACACACACACACACACACACACACACACACACACACACACACGACAACACAAAGCAATATAAATAATATCCTCAACTAGAAAAAAATACAAATAATACATTTTTTTTTTAAATAGCTTTAAAGATACCATACTTTAGACAAGTTAAACACACCAGGCAGAAGGCTACAAAGGTTAAAGGGCAATCTCTGGTACAGGGACAGAGCAAACACCTCCCCATTGTTCCTGTAAACAGTCAAGGGATAAGGGTGGAGAAATGCAACCACTCACAGACAGTCATGGCCACAGACCGACCATCCACTGGACCAAAAATAAAAAGTTTACAATGCTTTAAAAAATAAAATAAAAAATAATAATAATAATAATAATGTTATGTAGGGGTGAACAAAATGTTCAAATTAAAATAATTGGGAAGAACAACCTCACACTTTAGTCTCTACCCGGGCAAGATGAACAGGACATCTGTAGGTCACAATCAATAAGCACATGGACCTTAATCCCCCCCCCCCCCAGAAAAACACAAAGAAATGCTCATCCAACCCTTAAGTCACAGGGGGGTCAAATACAGACTTATTTTAGTTTTAATATGAATGCCATCAGAGGATGGACTGTTTAAAGTAAGACCGGAATTGGAGCCCAAGCCTCATAAAACAGTTTGGGGTTCCCACGTGAATTGAATTGAAATTTTTCTAGTTTCAGAGAGCACAACACATCTCTCACCCAATGTTTATAAGATGGGGGAGATGCCATCTTCCAGTTCTGTAGTATTAGCCGTCTAGCTAAAAGAGTTGTTTAAGCAACAGTGTCCGACTGGATTCTTGACAGGGGGGTACCTTTGGGCACTACTCCAAAAAGGGCTGTAAGGGGAGATGGATCAGTGTCACATATATCAGAGAAACATTTAAATATGAATAAAACATTCTACTGTGTTATTGACTTGTTTATTGTTTACTCCATGTGTAACTCTGTGTTGTCTGTTCATACTGCTATGCTTTATCTTGGCCAGGTCGCAGTTGTAAATGAGAACTTGTTCTCAACTAGCCTACCTGGTTAAATAAAGGTGAAATAAAAATAAATAAATAAAACTCTTCTGTAAAGCCCAGCTCTGTGGAGTGTAGGGCTTAAAGTGGTCCTATGGACAGATACTCCAATCCCCGCTGTGGAGCTTTACAGCTCCTCCAGGGTTATCTTTGGTCTCTTTGTTGCCTCTCTGATTAATGCCCCCCTTGCCTGGTCTGTGAGTTTTGGTGGCAGGTTTGCTATGGTGCCATATTCTTTCCATTTTTTAATAATGGATTTAATGGTGCTCCGTGGGATGTTTGAAGTTTCAGATATTTTTTTAACCCAACCCTGATCTGTACTTCTCAACAACCTTGTCCCTGACCTGTTTGGAGATGCTCTTGATGGTGCAGTTGTAGAACATTTTGAGGATCTGAGGACCCATGCCAAATCCTTTCAGTCTCCTGAGGTGGAATAGGTTTTGTCGTGCCCTCTTCACGGCTGTCTTGGTGTGTTTGGACCATGATAATTCGTTGGTGATGTGGACACCAAGGAACTTGAAGCTCTCAACTTGCTCCACTACAGCCCTGTCGATGAGAATGGGGGCGTGCTCGGCCCTCCCTTTTCTGTAGTCCACAATCATCTCCTTTGTCTTAATCACGTTAAGGGAGAGGTTGTTATGCTGGCACCACACTGCCAGATCTCTGACCTCCTCCCTATAAGCTGTCTCAGTGTTGTCAGGCCCACCAATGTTGTGTCATCAGCAAACTTAATGATGGTGTTGGTCGTGCTTGGCCATTTAGTCAAAGTTGAACAGGGAGTACAGGAGGGGACTGAGCATGCACACCTGAGGGGCCCCCGTGTTATGGATCAGCATAATGTGTTGTTACCTACCCTTACCACCTTGGGAAGGCCCTCCAGGAAATCCAGGATCCAGTTGCAGAGGGAGGTGTTTAGTCCCAGGGTCCTTAGCTTAGTGATGAGCTTTGAGGGCACTATGGTGTTGAACACTGAGCTGTAGTCAATGAATGTTCCTTTTATCCAGGTGGGAAAGGTCAGTGTGGAGTGCAATAGAGATTGCGTCATCTGTGGACCTGTTTGGGCGGTATGCAAATTGGAGTGGGTCTAGGGTTTCTGGGATTATGGTGTTAATGTGAGCCATGACCAGCCTTTCAAAGCATTAATTAATTGTTCAGCAGTGTTATGGCTTGGGGTTAGAAGCTGTTAAGGAGTCTTTTGGTCCTAGACATGGCGCTCTGGTACCGCTTGCCGTACAGTGGCAGAGAGAACAGTCTATGACTTGGGTGACTGGAGTCTTTGACCATTTTTTAGGTCTTCCTCTGACACTGCCTACTATATAGGTCCTGGATGGCAGGAAGCTTGGCCCCAGTGATGTACTGGGCCGTACGGACTACCCTCCCTGCGTGTAAATGAGAGCTCTACAAGGAATAGTAGTCTTCCCACAAAACCCTCTTTTCATGTTATGCTGAAATTCTCCAGGTCAATGACCTGATAAATCACTGGGAGATTATGGAGAACCTGCTAAATCCCTGGGAGATTATAGAGAACCTGCTAAATCACTGGGAGATTATAGAGAACCTGCTAAATCCCTGGGAGATTATAGAGAACCTGCTAAATCCCTGAGAGATTATAGAGAACCTGCAAAATCACAGGGAGATTGTGGAGAACCTGCTAAATCACAGGGAGATTATGGAGAACCTGCTAAATCAGTGGGAGATTATGGAGAACCTGCTAAATTACTTGGAGATTATAGAGAACCTGCTAAATCACTGGGAGATTATAGAGAACCTGCTAAATCCCTGGGAGATTATAGAGAACCTGCTAAATCACTGGGAGATTATAGAGAACCTGCTAAATCACTGGGAGATTATAGAGAACCTGCTAAATCCCTGGGAGATTATAGAGAACCTGCTAAATCCCTGGGAGATTATAGAGAACCTGCTAAATCCCTGGGAGATTATAGAGAACCTGCTAAATCCCTGGGAGATTATAGAGAACCTGCTAAATCACTGGGAGATTATAGAGAACCTGCTAAATCCCTGGGAGATTATAGAGAACCTGTTAAATCACTGGGAGATTATAGAGAACCTGCTAAATCACTGGGAGACTACAGTATGGAGAAGCATGCATCAGGAGTGTTTCACGTTGAGATAAAACTCCGTAGAGAGAGACAGAGGACTGATTAACACAGAGAGGCTGCTGCCTCCATACAGACTTGAAATCATTGGCCACTAACAAATGGATCACTAGTCACTATATTAATGCCACTTTAATAATGATGTTTACATATCTTTCACTACTCATCCCAGATGTACTGTATATATTGCATTTTATACCATCTACTGCATCTCTTCTATGCCGGTCGGTCATGGACCATCCATATATTTATATGTACATATTCTTATTCCATCCCTTTAGATTTGTGTGTATTAGGTAGTTGTTGTGGAATTGTTTCGATTACTTGTTGGTTATCACTGCACTGTCGGAGCTAGAAGCACAAACATTTCGCTACACTCACACATTAACATGTGCTAACCATGTGTACGTGACCAAAAACATTTGATTTGATTAATGCCGGTCTCATAGCATCATCTGTCTGATCTCTCTCCTTCAGAAAACAAAGGCACAAGGCACTTAATTAATAGCCCTGACAAAAACGACGACTAGCTGTGGACTCGTCATTTTACATTCTTCACGCGATCTGTTTAAGATTAGGTGTCCGTGTGTAAATCCTCTTGTGTCAGGACCAACCCAGGCCGGAGGCCCTGTAATGTTCTCACAGCACAGATCTGACCCCTGTAAATCTATCGAGTTAAAGTAATGGCTTTGGCCTGTATATGGTATCGCTTGTTGAATTCTGCAGCCTGAGTCTCTGTAGCTTTATCTTCATCTTAACACACAGCGAGGATCAGCAGAGGGATTTACAAAGATTTACAATCTAGGGTCAATCATCTGTTATTATAAGGAACTGATCCCCAATCTGCCACTAGTTTAGAGCACCTTGCTTTAGTTCCTCAAATCAACAGAGAACAACAGTCCCTCAATGAACCGCATGTTAATACCCTCTGTCAATATGGTTGATCTATGTCACACACACAGACAACATAGAAGGGCTAACAAATGTATAACACAGACACACAAACTACAGTAGAGAGAGAGAGAGAGAGAGAGAGAGAGAGAGAGAGACCCTCTCTGTTACTGTATACGTCCAGACCCCCGTGAAATCCTTCAGTGCATTTTGAAAGTATTCAGACCTCTTGACTTCTTCCACATTTTGTTACGTTACAGTCTTATTCTAAAATGAATTAAATTGTTTTTTTTTTTCTCATCAATCTACACACAATACCCCATAATGACATCACAATACCCCATAATGACATCACAATACCCCATAATGACCAAGCAAAAAACAGGTTTGTAGAAAGTTTTGCAAATACATCATTTTTTTAAATGGGAATATTACATTTACGTTCAGACCCTTTACTCAGTACTTTGTTGAAGCACCTTTGGTAGCAATTACAGTCTCGAGTCTTCTTGGCTATGACGCTACAAGCTTGGCACACACCGTCATTGTAAATAAGAATTTGTTCTTTAAACCTGACTTTAAATAAAAGGTTAAAAAAAAGAAAAAAAAGTATCCTCTCAAGCTCTGTCAGGTTGGATGGGGTGCGTCACTGCCCAGCTATTTTCAGGTCTCTCCAGAGATGTTCGACGGGTTCAAGTTCGGGGTCTGGCTGGGCCACTCAAGGGCATTCAGAGACTTGACCCGAATGCACTCCTGCATTGTATTGTGTTCCTCAGAGTTCCTGAATCACACCCGCTGCCATGCTTTGTGGTTGGCTATTGTATTCTAGTCTGGCTGACTTCATAGTCTGTAATGGGTCTTTGATGTTGTTGCCACAATGTGTCAATAATGAAGAGGTCTGTGCTTTATACTGGGTTGGCTTCTGTTTCTTTCTCAGTCCAACAACAGCCACACACAGCCCAGAACGTCGCCCCCTTCCATTACAACGGTTGGATATTCAAATCCAAACAACGAGAGGTCTCAACCCCCAGAGGAAAATATATTTTTTTGAGAGAACCAATCAAACCCGTCATACCATTTCTGAGTTGTAACAGCAGCATACCCTAGCTCTCATCACACACTGTATCTACAGTGAGCGCTATGCCTTACAGCACCACATTTCAGTTTAGACAGACAACTCCATAGATTACCCAGCCACCAGACAAACACTGCTATCTTATGATTCCCACATGGCTCTGTGAAGATAGGCTACCAAGCATCAGAGAGAGGGTGTTTAGTCATGGACAATGGAAAGGAGTAGTTAGTTAGAAATAGGAAGTAGGAATGAATGGGAACAATGGCAGTGGGGTCTCTCTCGCTCTTTCAATTAATGTCTTTGTGCAGAAATGAGACACCCTTAAATAAAGCTTTCTCTCTCAGGGATTGAATGTCCCTGGAATACCAAATTAACTACTGTGATTTTTTAAAACCTTTATTTAATAACTTGGCAAGTCAGTTAAGAACAAATTCTTACTTACAATGACAGCCTAGGAACAGTAGGTTAACTGCCTTGTTCAGGGGTAGAACGACAGATTTTTACCTTGTCAGCTCAGAGTAAGTCAACAATAATGTAGTCCTCCTGCCAAGCAGCGACCGGTGAGCTTCCTTCCACTAGTCTGGTGAAGCTGGGGCCTGGCGCCAACCCCAGGAAGACATGGGGAGAGGAAGTGGAAGTGACTTCACAACGTAAGACATCTCAATGCAGTACAACACAGAACATCCCAAAGCTTCTCAATGCAGTACAACACAGAACCTCCCAAAGCTTCTCAATGCAGTACAACACAGAACATCCCAAAGCTTCTCAATGCAGTACAACACAGAACATCCCAAAGCTTCTCAATGCAGTACAACACAGAACATCACAAAGCTTCTCAATGCAGTACAACACAGAACATCCCAAAGCTTCTCAATGCAGTACAACACAGAACATCCCAAAGCTTCTCAATGCAGTACAACACAGAACATCAGGACCTGAAGAACAGTTTGCAGTTCTCCCAGAGTCAGAGTGGACGCCCTGACCAGAGAGGTCCAGGACCTGAAGAACAGTTTGCAGTTCTCCCAGAGTCAGTTTGACCAGTTTAAACAGGAGAACGGCAAGGTGACAGCAATCTGTAAGTCATTGAGAGAGGACATCAGTTCTGTCTGTGAAATCAGACTCTGTCGAGGGATGATCAAGGCGAAACAACATGGTTGTGGACGGAACTGCAGAATCTCCACATGAGACCTGAGACTTGGAGTCTGAGGTCAAAGTGAAGGAAATGATCTCTGAGAAATTGAAGATGGACCACAGGAAGATTGAGGTGGAGCGCGCCCACAGGACTGGAAAACCCACCACCGGCCCAGGTGACAGGCCCAGGCCAATAGTGGTCAAGTTCCCGAGGTTCAAGGACAATGTAGCTGTTCTGGAAAGAGCCAAGACCTTGAGGAATGTAGTATCTTCCTCAACGAGGACTATCCTGAAGCTGTGTGCCAGAAGAGGAAAGAACTGATCCCAGCCATGAAGGCTGTCAGAGCGCGTGGGGACATTGCGTACATCCGCTACGACAGAAACCTGGAAGAGATGAGAGAGCTTCGCCTATGGGTTTGTAGCCTCAACCCCACAGCACACACACACACACACACACACACACACACACACACACACACACACACACACACACACACACACACACACACACACACACACACACACACACACACACACACCAATTGATTAATGGACTGCTGAATGTATATTTTTTTCTCTTGCTTTGTCTGCTCTTTTAAATATTATGTCTACCTCTGATAAGCTAACCAGGAAAGGGCTGAAAATAGCCCATATTAATATATTTAGCCTTAGAAATAAGGTTCATGAAATCAATAACTTGCTAACATCAGATAACATTCATATATTAGCCATTTCTGAGACTCACGTAGATAATTAATTTGATGATACATCAGTAGCAATACAAGGATATAACATCTATAGAAGAGACAGAAATGCTTATGGGGGAGAAGTTACTGTATACATTCAGAGCCATATCCCTGTAATGCTTAGAGAAGATCTTATGGGGGAGGAGTTACTGTATATATTCAGAGCCACATCCCTGTAATGCTTATGGGGGAGAGTTACTGTATATATTCAGAGCCATATCCCTGTAATGCTTATGGGGGAGAGTTGCTGTATATATTCAGAGCCATATCCCTGTAATGCTTATGGGGGAGAGTTGCTGTATATATTCAGAGCCATATCCCTGTAATGCTTATGGGGGAGAGTTGCTGTATATATTCAGAGCCATATCCCTGTAATGCTTATGGGGGAGAGTTACTGTATATATTCAGAGCCATATCCCTGGAATGCTTATGGGGGAGAGTTGCTGTATATATTCAGAGCCATATCCCTGTAATGCTTATGGGGGAGAGTTACTGTATATATTCAGAGCCATATCCCTGTAATGCTTAGATAAGATCTTATGGGGGAGGTGTTGCTGTATATATTCAGAGCCATATCCCTGGAATGCTTAGATAATATCTTATGTCAAGTGTTATTGAAGTGTTGTGGTTGCAGGTTCACTTGGCACATCTAAAGCCTTTTCTTTAGGGGTGTTGTTATAGGCCACCAAGTGCTAACAGTCAGTATCTAAATAATATGTGTGAAATGCTTGATAGTGTATGTGATGTAAACAGAGAGGTCTACTTTCTTGGCAACCTGAATATTGACTGGTTTTCATCAAGCTGTCTGCTCAAGAGAAAGCTTCTTACTGTAACCAGTGTCTGTAATCTGGTTCTGTCACGACTCCGACCGAAGGACACTCCCCTTCCCGTTCGGGTGGAGCTCGGCGGTCTTCGTCGCCGGCCTACTAGCTGCCACTGAAGGTGGCTCCCCTTCCCGATCGGGTGGCGCTCGGCGGTCGTCGCCGGCCTACTAGCTGCCACTGAAGGTGGCTCCCCTTCCCGTTCGGGTGGCGCTCGGCGGTCGTCGTCGCCGGCCTACTAGCTGCCACTGAAGGTGGCTCCCCTTCCCGTTCGGGTGGCGCTCGGCTGTCGTCGTCGCCGGCCTACTAGCTGCCACTGAAGGTGGCTCCCCTTCCCGTTCGGGTGGCGCTCGGCGGTCGTCGTCGCCGGCCTACTAGCTGCCACTGAAGGTGGCTCCCTTCCCGTTCGGGTGGCGCTCGGCGGTCGTCGTCGCCGGCCTACTAGCTGCCACTGAAGGTGGCTCCCCTTCCCGTTCGGGTGGCTCTCGGCGGTCGTCGTCGCCGGCCTACTAGCTGCCACTGAAGGTGGCTCCCCTTCCCGTTCGGGTGGCGCTCGGCGGTCGTCGTCGCCGGCCTACTAGCTGCCACTGAAGGTGGCTCCCCTTCCCGTTCGGGTGGCGGTCGGCGGTCGTCGTCGCCGCCCTACGAGCTGCCACTGAA
Organism: Oncorhynchus nerka; assembly: GCF_034236695.1. Taxonomy (NCBI): domain Eukaryota; kingdom Metazoa; phylum Chordata; class Actinopteri; order Salmoniformes; family Salmonidae; genus Oncorhynchus; species Oncorhynchus nerka. The sequence continues at coordinate 97,699,336 of NC_088410.1, read as the reverse complement.
GGTGGCTCCCCTTCCCGTTCGGGTGGCGGTCGGCGGTCGTCGTCGCCGGCCTACTAGCTGCCACTGAAGGTGGCTCCCCTTCCCGTTCGGGTGGCGCTCGGCGGTCGTCGTCGCCGGCCTACTAGCTGCCACTGAAGGTGGCTCCCATTCCCGTTCGGGTGGCGCTCGGCGGTCGTCGTCGCCGGCCTACTAGCTGCCACTGAAGGTGGCTCCCCTTCCCGTTCGGGTGGCGCTCGGCGGTCGTCGTCGCCGGCCTACTAGCTGCCACTGAAGGTGGCTCCCCTTCCCGTTCGGGTGGCGCTCGGCGGTCGGCGTCGCCGGCCTACTAGCTGCCACTGAAGGTGGCTCCCCTTCCCGTTCGGGTGGCTCTCGGCGGTCGTCGTCGCCGGCCTACTAGCTGCCACTGAAGGTGGCTCCCCTTCCCGTTCGGGTGGCGCTCGGCGGTCTTCGTCGCCGGCCTACTAGCTGCCACTGAAGGTGGCTCCCCTTCCCGTTCGGGTGGCGCTCGGCGGTCGTCGTCGCCGGCCTACTAGCTGCCACTGAAGGTGGCTCCCCTTCCCGTTTGGGTGGCGCTCGGCGGTCGTCGTCGCCGGCCTACTAGCTGCCACTGAAGGTGGCTCCCCTTCCCGTTCGGGTGGCGGTCGGCGGTCGTCGTCGCCGGCCTACGAGCTGCCACTGAAGGTGGCTCCCCTTCCCGCTCGGGTGGCGCTCGGCGGTCGTCGTCGCCGGCCTACTAGCTGCCACTGAAGGTGGCTCCCCTTCCCGTTTGGGTGGCGCTCGGCGGTCGTCGTCGCCGGCCTACTAGCTGCCACTGAAGGTGGCTCCCTTCCGTTCGGGTGGCGGTCGGCGGTCGTCGTCGCCGGCCTACGAGCTGCCACTGAAGGTGGCTCCCCTTCCCGTTCGGGTGGCGGTCGGCGGTCGTCGTCGCCGGCCTACTAGCTGCCACTGAAGGTGGCTCCCCTTCCCGTTCGGGTGGCGCTCGGCGGTCGTCGTCGCCGGCCTACTAGCTGCCACTGAAGGTGGCTCCCCTTCCCGTTCGGGTGGCGCTCGGCGGTCGTCGTCGCCCGGCCTACTAGCTGCCACTGAAGGTGGCTCCCCTTCCCGTTCGGGTGGCGCTCGGCGGTCGTCGTCGCCGGCCTACTAGCTGCCACTGAAGGTGGCTCCCATTCCCGTTCGGGTGGCGCTCGGCGGTCGTCGTCGCCGGCCTACTAGCTGCCACTGAAGGTGGCTCCCCTTCCCGTTCGGGTGGCGCTCGGCGGTCGTCGTCGCCGGCCTACTAGCTGCCACTGAAGGTGGCTCCCCTTCCCGTTCGGGTGGCGCTCGGCGGTCGGCGTCGCCGGCCTACTAGCTGCCACTGAAGGTGGCTCCCCTTCCCGTTCGGGTGGCTCTCGGCGGTCGTCGTCGCCGGCCTACTAGCTGCCACTGAAGGTGGCTCCCTTCCCGCTCGGGTGGCGCTCGGCGGTCTTCGTCGCCGGCCTACTAGCTGCCACTGAAGGTGGCTCCCCTTCCCGTTCGGGTGGCGCTCGGCGGTCGTCGTCGCCGGCCTACTAGCTGCCACTGAAGGTGGCTCCCCTTCCCGTTCGGGTGGCGCTCGGCGGTCGTCGTCGCCGGCCTACTAGCTGCCACTGAAGGTGGCTCCCCTTCCCGTTCGGGTGGCGCTCGGCGGTCGTCGTCCTACTAGCTGCCACTGAAGGTGGCTCCCCTTCCCGTTCGGGTGGCGCTCGCCGGCCTACTAGCTGCCACTGAAGGTGGCTCCCCTTCCCGTTCGGGTGGCGCTCGGCGGTCGTCGTCGCCGGCCTACTAGCTGCCACTGAAGGTGGCTCCCCTTCCCGTTCGGGTGGCGCTCGGCGGTCGTCGTCGCCGGCCTACTAGCTGCCACTGAAGGTGGCTCCCCTTCCCGTTCGGGTGGCGCTCGGCGGTCGTCGTCGCCGGCCTACTAGCTGCCACTGAAGGTGGCTCCCCTTCCCGTTCGGGTGGCGCTCGGCGGTCGTCGTTGCCGGCCTACTAGCTGCCACTGATTCTTTCCTCCCCCTCCTTATGTGTTTATGGATTACACCTGTTTTGAGTTGGTTGTATTAGTGGTGCTTTATTAGTCAGCCGGCCCGCCTGGTTCTTTGTGCGGGTTGATCATTGTAACCTGGTGTTGGCATTAGATGTACATGTTCGTGTATTTAGTGCTAGACTGTTTTTGTTTCCCCGTGTCTGGGGCACTTGGTTTGAGCACCCGTAAGTGGGGTGACCGTAGTTCACCGTGTGTGCATTCAGTGCTTTTTTAAACTCTGCTTTCCTGCGCCTGATTTCACCCTCACGACACCCAGGACCTTACAGGTTCAGGTTATTAATCAACCTACCAGGGTGTTTACAAACACCACAGGAACAAGATCATCCACATGTATCGATCACATTTTTACTAATACTGTAGAACTTAGTTCTAAAGCTGTATCTGTACCCATTGGATGCAATGATCACAATATAGTGGCTATATCCAGGAAAGCCAAAGTTCCAACAGCAGGTCTAAAATAGTGTATCAGATCAAACAAAAGATTTTGCTGTGACTCTTATGTGGATGATGTTAAAAATATTAGTTGGTCTGATGTGATTAATGAGGAGCATCCAGACGCTGCACTTGATGTATTTATGAAACTGATTCTTCCAATTATTGATAAAACATGCACCTGTTAAGAAACTGACTGCTAGAACTGTTAAGGCTCCATGGATTGATGAGGAAACTGACTGTTAGAACTGTTAAGGCTCCATGGATTGATGAGGAAACTGACTGTTAGAACTGTTAAGGCTCCATGGATTGATGAGGAAACTGACTGTTAGAACTGTTAAGGCTCCGTGGATTGATGAGGAAACTGACTGTTAGAACTGTTGAGGCTCCATGGATTGATGAGGAATTGAAAAACGGTATGGCTGAAAGAGATGGGGGCTAAAGGAGTGGCTAATAAGTCTGGCTGCACATCTGACTGTCTGACTTACTGCAAATTGAGAAATGATGTGAATAAACTGAACAAAAAGAAGAAGAAACTGTATTATGAAGCCAAGATCAATGATATAAAGAATGATGGAAAAAAACTTTGGAGAACTTTAAATTAAATGAAAGGCAGAAAGACAAATTCAACTCCATCTTTCATCGAATCAGATGGTTTATTCATCACAAAACCATTTGATGTTGCCAAATATTTCAATGATCATTTCATTGGCAAAGTGGGCAAACTTAGGCAGGAAATGCCCAAGACATTATTGGACTATATTAATGTATAAAAAAACAAATAATGAAAGAAAAGCAGTACAAGTTTGAATTTTGTAAAGTTAGTGTGGGAGAGGTGGGAAAATTATTGTTAAGATCAATAATGGCAAACCTCCTGGCATTGACAACTTAGATGGAAAGCTACTGAGGATGGTAGCTGACTCTATAGTCACTCGTATCTGTCATATTTTTAATCTGAGCCTAGAGGAAAGTCTTTGTCCTCAGGCCTGGAGGGAAGCCAAAGTCATTCCGCTACCCAAAAGTGGTAGCGGCCTTTACTAGTTCTAAGAGCAGACCTATCAGCTTGCTGCAGCTTTTAGCAAACTGTTGGAAAAAATGCTATTTCTCTGTAAACAAAATAACAACAGACTTCCAGCATACTTATAGAGAAGGGGACTCAACATGTACTGAACTGACACAAATGACTGATGATTGGTTGAAATAAATTGATAATAAGATGATTGTGGGAGCTGTACCTGTTAGATTTCAGTGCAGCCTTTGATATTATTGACCATAACCTGTTGTTGAAAAAAAAGTATGTGCTATGGCTTTTCAATCTCTGACATATTGCGGATTCAAAGCTATATTTCTAATAGAACTCAAAGGGTTTTCTTTAATGGAAGCGTCTCTAATGTCAAACATGTAAAGTGTGGTGTACCGCAGGGCAGCTCCCTAGGCCCTATACTCTTTTCTATTTTTTCCAATGACCTGCCACTGGCATTAAACTAAGCATGTGTGTCCATGTATGCTAATGATTCAACCATATACGCATCAACAACCACAGCTAATGAAGTCACTGAAACCCTTAACAAAGAGTTGCAGTCTGTTTTGGAATGGGTGGCCAGTAATAAACTGGTCCTTGAACATCTCTAAAACTAAGAGCGTTGGATTAGGTACAAATCATTCCTTAAGTTCTCAACCTCAGCTGAATCTGGTAATGCATGTGAATAGGGTGCCAGCCCTGGTCTGAAGTACTGCACTATGCAGGGAATAGGGTGCCAGCCCTGGTCTGAAGTACTGCACTATGCAGGGAATAGGGTGCCAGCCCTGGTCTGAAGTACTGCACTATGCAGGGAATAGGGTGTCAGCCCTGGTCTGAAGTACTGCACTATGCAGGGAATAGGGTGCCAGCCCTGGTCTGAAGTACTGCACTATGCATGTGAATAGGGTGCCAGCCCTGGTCTGAAGTACTGCACTATGCAGAGAATAGGGTGCCAGCCCTGGTCTGAAGTACTGCACTATGCAGGGAATAGGGTGCCAGCCCTGGTCTGAAGTACTGCACTATGCAGGGAATAGGGTGCCAGCCCTGGTCTGAAGTACTGCACTATGCAGGGAATAGGGTGCCAGCCCTGGTCTGAAGTACTGCACTATGCAGGGAATAGGGTGCCAGCCCTGGTCTGAAGTACTGCACTATGCAGGGAATAGGGTGCCATCCCTGGTCTGAAGTACTGCACTATGCAGGGAATAGGGTGCCGTAAGGCTCTGGTCTAAAGTACTGCACTATGCAGGGAATAGGGTGCCAGCACTGGTCTGAAGTACTGCACTATGCAGGGAATAGGGTGCCAGCCCTGGTCTGAAGTACTGCACTATGCAGGGAATAGGGTGCCAGCCCTGGTCTGAAGTACTGCACTATGCAGAGAATAGGGTGCCAGCCCTGGTCTGAAGTACTGCACTATGCAGGGAATAGGGTGCCAGCCCTGGTCTGAAGTACTGCACTATGCAGAGAATAGGGTGCCAGCCCTGGTCTGAAGTACTGCACTATGCAGGGAATAGGGTGCCATTTGAATGGTGTGGTTGTTGAACAAGTTGAGGAGACTAAATTACTTGGCGTTACCTTAGATTGTAAACTGTCATGGTAAAAACATATAGATTCAATGGTTGTAAAGATGGGGAGAGTTCTGTCTGTAATAAAGAGATTCTCTGCTTTTTTGACTCCACAAAGCAAGTCCTGCAGCCTCTAGTTTTATCTTATCTTGATTACTGTCCAGCCGTGTGGTTGAGGGCTACAAGGAAAGACATAGTTCAGCTGCAGCTGGCCCAGAACAGAGCGGCACATCTTGCTCTTCAGTTTAATCAGAGGACTGATATAAATACTATGCAGCCAGTCTCTCTTGGCTGAGAGTTGAGGACAGACTGACTGCATCACTTCTTATTTTTATAAGAAACATTAATGTGTTGAACATCCCTAATTGTTTGCATAGTCAACTTCCACACAGCTCTGACACACACACTTACCCCACCAGACATGCCACCAGCGGTCTTTTCACAGTCCCCAAATCCAGAACAAATTCAAGAAAGAATACAGTATTATATAGAGCCCTTATTGCATCGAACTCCCTTCCATCTCATATTGCTTAAATAAACAGCAAACCTGGTTTTAAAAAACAGAAAAAGCAACACCTCGCAGGACAACGCCTCTCCCCTATTTGACCTAGATAGTTTGTGTGTATGCATTGATATGTAGGCTACGTGTGCCTTTTTAAAAATGTATGTAGTTCTGTCCTTGAGCTGTTCTTGTCTAATGATATTCTCTATTATGTAATTCTGTATTATGTTTCATGTTCTGTGTTCTGTGTTATGTTTCATGTTCTGTGTTCTGTGTTATGTTTCATGTTCTGTGTTCTGTGTTATGTTTCATGTTCTGTGTTCTGTGTTCTGTATTATGTTTCATGTTCTGTGTTCTGTATTATGTTTCATGTTCTGTGTTCTGTATTATGTTTCATGTTCTGTGTTCTGTATTATGTTTCATGTTCTGTGTTCTGTGTTCTGTATTATGTTTCATGTTCTGTGTTCTGTATTATGTTTCATGTTCTGTGTTCTGTATTATGTTTCATGTTCTGTGTTCTGTATTATGTTTCATGTTCTGTGTTCTGTGTTCTGTATTATGTTTCATGTTCTGTGTTCTGTATTATGTTTCATGTTCTGTGTTCTGTATTATGTTTCATGTTCTGTGTTCTGTATTATGTTTCATGTTCTGTGTTCTGTGTTCTGTATTATGTGTCATGTTCTGTGTTCTGTATTATGTTTCATGTTCTGTGTTCTGTATTATGTTTCATGTTCTGTGTTCTGTGTTCTGTATTATGTTTCATGTTCTGTGTTCTGTGTTCTGTATTATGTGTCATGTTCTGTGTGGACCCCAGGAAGAGTAGCTGCTGCTTTTGCAACAACTAATTGGGATCCTAATAAAATACCAGAAATAGCTAAATACCAAAACACTACACGACAACACTAAACCACAACATTACACCACAACACTACAACACACCACCACTACACCAGAACACTACACTACAACACTAAACCACAACATTACACCACAACACTACAACACACCACCACTATACCAGAACACTACACTACAACACTAAACCACAACATTACACCACAACACTACAACACACCACCACTACACCAGAACACTACACTACAACACTAAACCACAACATTACACCACAACACTACAACACACCACCACTACACCAGAACACTACACAACACTAAACCACAACATTACACCACAACACTACAACACACCACCACTACACCAGAACACTACACTACAACACTAAACCACAACATTACACCACAACACTACAACACACCACCACTACACCAGAACACTACACTACAACACTAAACCACAACATTACACCACAACACTACAACACACCACCACTATACCAGAACACTACACTACAACACTAAACCACAACATTACACCACAACACTACAACACACCACCACTATACCAGAACACTACACTACAACACTAAACCACAACATTACACCACAACACTACAACACACCACCACTACACCAGAACACTACACTACAACACTAAACCACAACATTACACCACAACACTACAACACACCACCACTACACCAGAACACTACACTACAACACTACACCACAACATTAAACCACAACACTACAACACACCACCACTACACCAGAACACTACACTACAACACTAAACCACAACATTACACCACAACACTACAACACACCACCACTACACCAGAACACCACAACAGGACAACACAGACAGCAGCTGCTCCCTGGAATACTGTCCCATTTGCTGCCACATTTACTACATGTTGCTGAGGACTGTCTGATCCTGCCATGTTTTGGTTGGAGAGCTCCAAAAATACTCCGTTATGATTCCCCATCCGGAGACATTTGTTGGAATTGTAGCAGGACAATGTGGTTGACACGAATGCATTTATTTTCGTTAGCCATTGTTCCTCGGTGCCCAGTTTGACTGCTCCTGTTGCCTTATTTAGTTCAGTGGAGTCAGACTGACGGCTACCAGTGTGTGTGTGTGTGTGTGTATGCACACAGACACACACGCACACGCACGCACGCACGCACGCACGCACGCACGCACGCACGCACACACACACGCACACACGCACACACACACACACACATACACACACACACACACACACACACACACATACACATACACACACACACACACACACACACACACACACACACACACACACACACACACACACACACACAGTACATCCATGCTACACATAGATCACAACTGCTGCTACCAGACTGTTATTATACAGTTTATACACTGCCCCATCACCCCCCTTCACCAATACACATATACACAATGTACACATTGGACTATAATTTGTAGCTTCCTCTATTATACTTAACCTAAGTCACTATAACACCTGTAAACTCCCCCGAGAGGTGAAAAGGGTCGGCATTCGACCATCAGGTCTTCCAAGATGGGTGAACGACGGGTCGACACTTCCAGACTGGAGAAAAGCAGAGAATATTGTAGTTTCCAGGGTCCTCGCAGGTCATCCATTTTACTATGAAGTGAATATACAGTTGAAGTGGGAATTTTACATACACTTAGGTTGGAATCATTAAAAATTTGTTTTTTCAACCACTCCACAAATGTCTTGTTAACTAACTATAGTTTTGACAAGTCGGTTAGGAGATCTACTTGGTGTATGACATAAGTCATTTTTCCAACGATTGTTTAGAGACAGACTATTTACACTTATAATTCACTGTATCACAATTCCAGTGGATCAGAAGTTTACATACACTACGTTGACTGTGCCTTTAAACAGCTTAGAAAATTCCAGAAAATGATGTCAAGCTTCTGATAGGCTAATTGACATCAGTTAAGTCAATTGGAGGTATACCTGTGGATGTATTTCAAGGCCTACCTTCAAACTCAGTGCACCTTTGCTTGACATCATGGGAAAATCAAAAGAAAACGGCCAAAACCAAAAATTGTCAGGTTTATCCTTGGGAGCAATTTCCAAATGCCTGAAGGTACCACGTTTATCTGTACAAGCAATAGTACGCAAGTATAAACACCATGGGACCACGCAGCCATCAAACCGCTCAGGAAGGAGACACGTTCTGTCTCCTAGAGATGAACGTACTTCGGTCCGAAAAGTGCAAATCAAACGCAGAACAACAGCAAAGGACCTTGTGAAGATGCTGGAGGAAACAGGTACAAAAGTATCTACATCCACAGTAAAACAAGTCCTATATCGACATAACTTGAAAGGCCACTAAGCAAGGAAGAAGCCACTGTTCCAAAACCGGCATAAAAAAGCCAGACTACGGTTTGCAACTGCACATTGGGACAAAGATCATACTTTTTGGAGAAATGTCCTATGGTCTGATGAAACAAAAATAGAACTGTTTGGCCATAATGACCATCATTATGTTTGGAGGAAAAAGGGGGAGGCTTGCAAGCCGAAGAACACCATCCCAAATGTGAAGCACGGGGGTGGCAGCATCATGTTGTCGAGGTGCTTTGCTGCAAGGGGCTGGTGCACTTCACAAAATAGATGGCATCATGAGGAAAGGAAAATTATGTGGATATATTGAAGCAACATCTCAAGACATCAGTCATGAAGTTAAAGCTTGGTCGCAAATGGGTCTTCCAAATGGACAATGACCCCAAGCATACTTCCAAAGTTGTGGTAAAATGGCTTAAGGACAACAAAGTCAAGGTATTGGAGTGGCCATCACAAAGCACTGACCTCAATCCTATGGAAGATTGGCGGGCAGAACTGAAACAGCGTGTGCGAGCAAGGAGGCCTACAAAGCTGACTCAGTTACACCAGCTCTGTCAGGAGGAATGGGACAAAATTCACCCAACTTATTGTAGGAAGCTTGTGGAAGGCTACCCGAAACGTTTGACCCAAGTTAACCTGTTCAACCTATGGGAGCGCTATGTCATTATTGGATAAAAAGACGTGCCCGTTTTAAGCGCAATATTTTGTCACGAAAAGATGCTCGACTATGCATGGAATTGACAGCCTTGGAAAGACAAAACTCTGACGTCTCCAAAACTGCAAAGATATTATCTGTGAGTGCCCCAGAACTAATGCAACAGGCGAAACCAAGATGAAGTTTCATACAGGAAATGCCCCAGATTCTGAAGGCGCTGTGTTCCAATGTCTCCTTATATGGCTGTGAATGCGCCAGGAATGAGCCTGCGCTTTCTGTATATTCCCCGAGGTGTCTGCAGCATTGTGACATGTTTGTAGGCATATCATTGGAAGATTGACCATAAGAGACTACATTTACTTGGTGTCCCGCCCGGTGTCCTGTGTGTGTAATCTGTAGGTCCATGCGCGTTCCATTTCTTCTGAAGAGAAAGTAAACTGCCACGATGGATTTTATCGTCGATAGATATGTGAAAAACACCTTGAGGATTGATTCTAAACATCGGTTTGCCATGTTTCTGTCGATATTATGGAGTTCATTTGGAAAAAAGTTTGCGTTTTAATGACTTAATATATATATATTTTTTTTCCCTCCCCAAATGTGATGAACAAAACGGAGCGATTAGTCGACACAAATAATATTTTTTGTAAAAACTGAACATTTGCTATCTAACAGAATCTCCTCATTGAAAACATCTGAAGTTCTTCAAAGGTAAATTATTTCATTTGAATTCTTTTCTGGTTTTTGTGGAAAATGTTGCATGCTGAATGCTAGGCTTGATGCAATGCTAGGCTATCAATACTGTTACACAAATGCTTGTTTAGCTATGGTTCAAAAGCATATTTTGAAAATCTGAGATGACATTGTTGTTAACAAAAGGCTAAACTTGAGAGCAAATAGATTAATTTCATTTCATTTGCGATTTTCATGAATAGTTAACGTTGTGTTATGCTAATGAGCTTGCGGATAGATTTACACAATCCTGGATACAGGTTTTTTTTCGTAGCTAAACGTGACGCAGAAAATGGAGCGATTTGTCCTAAACAAATAATTTTTCAGGAAAAACTGAACATTTGCTATCTGAGAGTCTCCTCATTGAAAACATCCGAAGTTCTTCAAAGGTAAATGATTTTATTTGAATTCTTTTCTGTTTTTTGTGGAAAATGTTGCATGCTGAATGCTAGGCTTAATGCAATGCTAGGCTATCAATACTCTTACACAAATGCTTGTTTAGCTATGGTTCAAAAGCATATTTTGAAAATCTGAGATGACATTGTTGTTAACAAAAGGCTAAGCTTGAGAGCAAATAGATTAATTTCATTTCATTTGCGATTTTCATGAATAGTTAACGTTGCGTTATGGTAATGAGCTTGAGGCTGTAGTCACGATACCGGATCCGGGATGGCTCGACGCAAGAAGTTAAACAATTTAAAGGCAATGCTACCAAATACTAATTGAGTGTATGTAAACTTATGACCCACTGGGAATGTGATGAAGGAAATAAAAGGCTGAAATAAATCATTATCTCTACTATTATTCTGACATTTCACATTCTTAAAATGAAGTGGTGATCCAAACTGACCTAAAACAGGGAATATTTACTCAGATTAAATGTCAGGAATTGTGAAAAACTGAGTTTAAATGTATTTGGCTAAAGGTGTATGTAAACTTCTGACTTCAACTAGTTATTGGCCAGTAGAAAGGAGAGAAGAGCTGGACGGTTCTCCCTTCACCTTAATCTTGCCAAGATCCCCCCTCTCTTGCCTCTGTAACTTCGGCTTTTCCTCTTGGGTAGCCAGAAAATTGGTTCAGAATGACAAAAAGAGCCCAGGGCAGATGAGTCGAAGTTGAATTCGGGAATTGAGGTAAGTATCTTCCGATCTGATTGTCAAATTGTAAGAAATTATAGCGGATACATTGAGAAAATAAACTTAAATAAATGACAAACTAATCACAATCTCTTTCTCTCTCTCTCTCTCTCTCTCTCTCTCTCTCTCTCTCTCTCTCTCTGTCTGTCTGTCTGTCTGTCTGTCTCTCTCTCTCTTTCTCTCTCTCTCTCTCTGTCTGTGTGACCTCAGGTTGCAATAATAAGGGATGGTACCCGCCTGACTCATCTTGAAACTATAAACCACTCAGCAGCATTTTCCCAGTGTTTCAACAGTATTGGTCTTCTCTCTCGGTCCACAGAGCCATGGTCCTGCAGTGTTTCACAGTATCGGTCTTCTCTCTCGGTCCTGCAGTGTTTCACAGTATTGGTCTTCTCTCTCGGTCCACAAAGCCATGGTCCTGCAGTGTTTCACGGTATCGGTCTTCTCTCTCGGTCCTGCAGTGTTTCACAGTATCGGTCTTCTCTCTCAGTCCACAGAGCCATGGTCCTGTGTGCTTAGGGTGGTCTTTCCTTGATTCTGACTAGTCTCCATGTCCCTGCTGCTGAAAAACATCCCCACACCATGCTAGTGATGGTGCCAGGCTTCCTCCAGATGTGATGCTGGGCATTCAGGCCAAAGAGTTCAATCTTGGTTTCATCAGACTAGAGAATCTTTCTTCTTATGGTCTGAGAGTCTTTAGGTGCCTTTTGGCAAACTCCAAGAGGGCTGTCATGTGAATTTTACTGAGGAGTGGCTTCCGTCAGGCCACTCTACCATAAAGGTCTGATTGGTGGAGTGCTGCAGAGATGGTTGTCCTTCTGGAAGGTTCTGCCATCTCCACAGAGGAACTCTAGAGCTCTGTCAGAGTGACCATCGGGTTCTTGGTCACCTCCCTGACTAAGACCCTTCTCCCCCTTTTGCTCAGTTTGGCCATGCGGCCAGCTCTAGGAAGAGTCTTGGTGGTTCCAAACTTCTTCCATTTATGAATGATGGAGGCCACTGTGTTCTTGGGGATCTTCAATGCTGCAGAAATGTTTTGGTACCCTTCCCCAGATCTGTGCCTTGACACAATCCTGTCTCTGACCTCTACGGACAATTCCTTCGACCTCATGGCTTGATTTTTTTCTCTGACATGCACTGTCAACTTGTGAGACCTTATATAGACAGGTGTGTGCCTTTCCAAATAATGTCTGATCAATTGAATTTACCACAGGTGGACTCCAATGAAGTTGTAGAAACATCTCAAGGATGATCAATGGAAACAGGATGCACCTGAGCTCCATTTCGAGTCTCATAGCAAAGGGTCTGAATACTTATGTAAATACTGTATTCTCTCTCCCAAGATCAGAAACCTCATCCCATGAGAGGCCCATAAGAGGTCCATGAGAGGCCCATGAGAGGTCCATGAGAGGCCCATGAGATGTCCATGAGAGGCCCATAAGAGGTCCATGAGAGGCCCATGAGAGGTCCATGAGAGGCCCATGAGAGGTCCATGAGAGGCCCATGAGAGGTCCATGAGAGGCCCATGAGAGGCCCATGAGAGGCCCATGAGAGGTCCATGAGAGGTCCATGAGAGGCCCATGAGAGGCCCATGAGAGGTCCATGAGAGGCCCATGAGAGGCCCATGAGAGGCCCATGAGAGGTCCAAACCCTGCCTGCCGCCCACAGTGCCTGGCTGACCATAAAACAGGTTAACTCTGATAATAAACCATCTAAAACCATCTAAAAGGCCCAGCACCAGAATCCAGCCTCACCCCCCCCCCCTCCCCCCTCAGCCCAGACGTCACACAGTCAAGAATAACTCCTGGCTCTAAAACATGATACCTTCACTACATGATGTTAGCATAACGTAATACCTTAACGTGAGTTAAATAAACACAATGATGAACACAGAGAGAAAGATCATAAAACAACTTAACGGATCTCAGATGCATAACGTTCGCCTGCAGAATGACAAACAGACCGTAGGATTTGAACCATGGCGGTACCAGTGTGAGATTGGGATGCTCTCAAGTCCTATGCGTGTAATGGTAAATACAAAGCATACTGTGTTCAAACAGAATGAAGGGCATATAACTCATGTGAATTGCAGGACTTGATGGATATATGGCAGGATATATATATCTCGGCTGCTAGACCATGGAAACCCATTTCATGTAGTTTCTTTCAGATGTGATGCTTGGCATTCAGGCCAAAGAGTTCAATCTTGGTACGTTTGACATCCTTGGAGAGCTCTTTGGTCTTGGCCATGGTGGAGAGTTTGGAATCTGATTGATTGATTAGTTATATATATATTGATGATATATGGCAGGGCATTGATATATGGCAGGGCGTTATATAGTTATATATATTGATGATATATGGCAGGGCATTGATATATGGCAGGGCGTTATATAGTTATATATATTCATGATATATGGCAGGGTGTTATATAGTTATATATATTGATGATATATGGCAGGGTGTTATATAGTTATATATATTCATGATATATGGCAGGGCGTTATATAGTTATATATATTGATGATATATGGCAGGGCGTTATATAGTCATATATATTGATGATATATGGCAGGGTGTTATATAGTTATATATATTGATGATATATGGCAGGGCATTGATATATGGCAGGGTGTTATATAGTTATATATATTCATGATATATGGCAGGGTGTTATATAGTTATATATATTGATGATATATGGCAGGGTGTTATATAGTTATATATATTCATGATATATGGCAGGGCGTTATATAGTTATATATATTGATGATATATGGCAGGGTGTTATATAGTTATGATGATATATGGCAGGGTGTTATATATATATATATTGATGATATATGACAGGGCGTTATATAGTCATATATATTGATGATATATGGCAGGGTGTTATATAGTTATATATATTGATGATATATGGCAGGGCATTGATATATGGCAGGGCGTTATATAGTTATATATATTGATGATATATGGCAGGGTGTTATATAGTTATATATATTGATGATATATGGCAGGGTGTTATATAGTTATATATATATTGATGATATATGGCAGGGTGTTATATAGTTATATATATTGATGATATATGGCAGGGTGTTATATAGTTATATATATTGATGATATATGGCAGGGTGTTATATAGTTATATATATTGATGATATATGGCAGGGTGTTATATAGTTATATATATTGATGATATATGGCAGGGCGTTATATAGTTATATATATTGATGATATATGGCAGGGCATTATATAGTTATATATATTGATGATATATGGCAGGGTGTTATATAGTTATATATATTGATGATATATGACAGGGCGTTATATAGTTATATATATTGAATGATATATGGCAGGGTGTTATATAGTTATATATATTGATGATATATGGCAGGGTGTTATATAGTTATATATATTGATGATATATGGCAGGGCATTGATATATGGCAGGGCGTTATATAGTTATATATATTGATGATATATGGCAGGGTGTTATATAGTTATATATATTGATGATATATGGCAGGGTGTTATATAGTTATATATATTGATGATATATGGCAGGGTGTTATATAGTTATATATATTGATGATATATGGCAGGGCGTTATATAGTTATATATATTGATGATATATGGCAGGGTGTTATATAGTTATATATATTGATGATATATGGCAGGGTGTTATATAGTTATATATATTGATGATATATGGCAGGGCGTTATATAGTTATATATATTGATGATATATGGCAGGGTGTTATATAGTTATATATATTGATGATATATGGCAGGGCGTTATATAGTTATATATATATTGATGATATATGACAGGGTGTTATATAGTTATATATATTGATGATATATGGCAGGGTGTTATATAGTTATATATATTGATGATATATGACAGGGCGTTATATAGTTATATATATATTGATGATATATGGCAGGGTGTTATATAGTTATATATATTGATGATATATGGCAGGGTGTTATATAGTTATATATATTGATGATATATGGCAGGGCGTTATATAGTTATATATATTGATGATATATGGCAGGGTGTTATATAGTTATATATATTGATGATATATGGCAGGGTGTTATATAGTTATATATATTGATGATATATGGCAGGGCGTTATATAGTTATATATATTGATGATATATGGCAGGGTGTTATATAGTTATATATATTGATGATATATGGCAGGGTGTTATATAGTCATATATATTGATGATATATGGCAGGGCGTTATATAGTTATATATATTGATGATATATGGCAGGGCATTGATATATGGCAGGGTGTTATATAGTTATATATATTGATGATATATGGCAGGGTGTTATATAGTTATATATATATATATATATATATATATATATATATATATTGATGATATATGGAAGGGCGTTATATAGTTATATATATTGATGATATATGGAAGGGCGTTATATAATTATATATATTGATGATATATGGCAGGGTGTTATATAGTTATATATATTGATGATATATGGCAGGGTGTTATATATATATATATATTGATGATATATGGCAGGGTGTTATATAGTTATATATATTGATGATATATGGCAGGGTGTTATATAGTTATATATATTGATGATATATGACAGGGCGTTATATAGTTATATATATTGATGATATATGGCAGGGTGTTATATAGTTATATATATATATATATATTGATGATATATGGAAGGGCGTTATATAGTTATATATATTGATGATATATGGCAGGGTGTTATATAGTTATATATATTGATGATATATGGCAGGGTGTTATATAGTTATATATATTGATGATATATGGCAGGGTGTTATATAGTTATATATATTGATGATATATGGCAGGGTGTTATATAGTTATATATATTGATGATATATGACAGGGCGTTATATAGTTATATATATTGATGATATATGGCAGGGTGTTATATAGTTATATATATTGATGATATATGGCAGGGTGTTATATAGTCATATATATTGATGATATATGGCAGGGCGTTATATAGTTATATATATTGATGATATATGGCAGGGCATTGATATATGGCAGGGTGTTATATAGTTATATATATTGATGATATATGGCAGGGTGTTATATAGTTATATATATATATATATATATATATATATATATATTGATGATATATGGAAGGGCGTTATATAGTTATATATATTGATGATATATGGCAGGGTGTTATATAGTTATATATATTGATGATATATGGCAGGGTGTTATATATATATATATATTGATGATATATGGCAGGGTGTTATATAGTTATATATATTGATGATATATGGCAGGGTGTTATATAGTTATATATATTGATGATATATGACAGGGCGTTATATAGTTATATATATTGATGATATATGGCAGGGTGTTATATAGTTATATATATATATATATATATATTGATGATATATGGAAGGGCGTTATATAGTTATATATATTGATGATATATGGCAGGGTGTTATATAGTTATATATATTGATGATATATGGCAGGGTGTTATATAGTTATATATATTGATGATATATGGCAGGGTGTTATATAGTTATATATATTGATGATATATGGCAGGGTGTTATATAGTTATATATATTGATGATATATGACAGGGCGTTATATAGTTATATATATATTGATGATATATGGCAGGGTGTTATATAGTTATATATATTGATGATATATGGCAGGGTGTTATATAGTTATATATATTGATGATATATGGCAGGGTGTTATATAGTTATATATATTGATGATATATGGCAGGGTGTTATATAGTTATATATATTGATGATATATGACAGGGCGTTATATAGTTATATATATTGATGATATATGGCAGGGTGTTATATAGTTATATATATTGATGATATATGGCAGGGTGTTATATAGTTATATATATTGATGATATATGGCAGGGCATTGATATATGGCAGGGTGTTATATAGTTATATATATTCATGATATATGGCAGGGTGTTATATAGTTATATATATTGATGATATATGGCAGGGTGTTATATAGTTATATATATTGATGATATATGACAGGGCGTTATATAGTCATATACTTTTGGACTATTTGCATTGACCCCCTCTCACCCTCACCCCCATTTTTAAAGTGATGCGTCTCTCTGTTTATTATCTATGCATAGTCACTTTACCTACATTTACATAAACTCAGCAAAAATAGAAATGCCCCTTTTTCAGGACCCTGTCTTTCAAAGATAATTTGTAAAAATCCAAATAACTTCACAGATCTTCATTATAAAGGGTTGAAACACTGTTTCCCTGCTTGTTCAATGAACCATAAACAATTAATGAACAAGCACCTGTGGAACGGTCGTTAAGACACTAACAGCTTACAGACGGTAGGAAATTAAGGTCACAGTTATGAAAACTTAGGACACTAAAGAGGCCTTTCTACTGACTCTGAAAAACACCTAAAGAAAGATGCCCAGGGTCCCTGCTCATCTGCGTGGAGGCATGAGGACTGCAGATGTGGCCAGGGCAATAAATTGCAATGTCCGTACTGCCTAAGACAGCGCTACAGGGAGACAGGACAGACAGCTGATCGTCCTCACAGTGGCAGACCACGTGTAACAACACCTGCACAGGATCGGAAAATCTGAACATCACACCTGCGGGACAGGTACAGGATGGAAACAATTCCTCCATCAGACTGTCCGCAATAGGCAGAAAGAGGCTGGACTGAGGGCTTGTAGGCCTGTTGTAAGGCAGTTCCTCACCAGACATCACCGGCAACAACGTCGCCTATGGGCATAAACCCACCGTCGCTGGACCAGCGGTTTTGTCTCACCAGGGGTGATGGTCGGATTCGCGCAGGGTATCCTGCTTCCTGCAGGCTCATCCTGACATGACCCTCCAGCATGACAATGCCACCAGCCATACTGCTTGTTCTGTGCGTGATTTCCTGCAAGACAGGAATGTCAGTGTTCTGCCATGGCCAACGAAGAGCCTGGATCTCAATCCCTTTGAGCACATCTGGGACCTGTTGGATTGGAGGGTGAGGGCTAGGGCCATTCCCCCCAGAAACTTGCAGGTGCCTTGGTGGCAGAGTGGGGTAACATCTCACAGCAAGAACTGGCAAATCTGGTGCAGTCCATGAGGAGGAGATGCACTGCAGTACTTAATGCAGCTGGTGGCCACACCAGATACTGACTGTTACTTTTGATGTTGACACCGCCTTTGTTCAGGGACACAATATTCCATTTCTGTTAGTCACATGTCTGTGGAACTTGTTAAGTTAATTTCTCAGTTGTTGAATCTTGTTATGTTCATACAAATATTTACACATGTTAAGTTTGCTGAAAATAAACACAGTTGACAGTCAGAGGACTTTTCTTTTTTTGCCGAGGTTATTACCTTAATTACCTCGACTAACCGGTGCCCCTGCACATTGACTCTGTACCGTAATACCCTGTATATAGCCTCCACATTGACTCTGTACCGTAAAACCCTGTATATAGCCTCCACATTGACTCTGTACCGTAAAACCCTGTATATAGCCTCCACATTGGCTCTGTACCGGTACCCCCTGTACCAGTACCCCCTGTATATAGCCTCCACATTGACTCTGTACCGGTACCCCCTGTATATAGCCTCCACATTGACTCTGTACCGGTACCCCCTGTATATAACCTCCACATTGACTCTGTACCGGTACCCCCTGTATATAGCCTCCACATTGACTCTGTACCATTACCCCCTGTATATAGCCTCCACATTGACTCTGTACAGTAACACCCTGTATATAGCCTCCACATTGACTCTGTACCGTAACACCCTGTATATAGCCTCCACATTGACTCTGTACAGTAACACCCTGAAAATAGCCTCCACATTGACTCTGTACTAGTACCCCCTGTATATAGCCTCCACATTGACTCTGTACAGTAACACCCTGTATATAGCCTCCACATTGACTCTGTACCGTAACACCCTGTATATAGCCTCCACATTGACTCTGTACAGTAACACCCTGAAAATAGCCTCCACATTGACTCTGTACTAGTACCCCCTGTATATAGCCTCCACATTGACTCTGTACAGTAACACCCTGAAAATAGCCTCCACATTGACTTTGTACCGTAATACCCTGTATATAGCCTCCACATTGACTCTGTACAGTAACACCCTGTATATAGCCTCCACATTGACTCTGTACCGGTACCCCCTGTATATAGCCTCCACATTGACTTTGTACCGTAATACCCTGTATATAGCCTCCACATTGACTCTGTACCGTAATACCCCGTATATAGCCTCGTTACTGTTATTTTATTGTTGGTCTTTAATTATTTTTTATATTTTCTTTAGTTACTTAATAGCAGGCTAGTGATTGCTCAAATCAAATCACATTTTATTGGTCACATACACATGGTTAGCAGATGTTAATGCGAGTGTAGCGAAATGCTTGTGATAGACAAGGATTCCTTCCAAACAACTCAGTGTTGAATTTGCAATTTTCAACTTGTTGTGTAATGTTTATGTCCAATGGCCGATGAGCACCGATAAGTTCTCTCTATAATTACTCTTCATTATTTATCCTCATATGTCAAGGATTAAAAAGGGTTTGCCAATAGAATATCGACTTGATTCATGATGACTGCTAGCTAAGATTTTGAAAGTATGATGTTGACATGATCAAAGCTACTTTCCAATCAAAGCTACTGTAAATATAAAGTGATTTGACAAGGCCAATGACCTTGAGCCTTCTTGGATGGGCACTCCTAATGTAACTCTATGTCAGCACCCAAGGGGCTTGAATTTTCGAGCTCTACCCTTAGACTTGGCGTTGAAGTAGTGTCCCCATGAGTGACAGAACACTGAGCCAATCACGACACAACCAGAGAGAACATTACCAACCACTACACTCTGTATTTTCCGCTGGCTGCCCAACCACCACAGAAAGCACTGAGCTGGGCTGAAACACCTGCATTTTTGGAGCTGCCTTACTCATGAAAACAAAAGAGATCATGTACGTAGAGTATGTGGCTTAATTTACTCAATCACAATAAAAATAAACATTTTTACATTGTTTGCAAACTGATATGACACATAAATCCCAAAATAACATGCAAAACAGGCAAGCCGAAAAAAAGAAGGAAAAAAAGTGGGGCTCATAACAAGTGTGGCTCTGCCCCACCTGTCCAGAATGACGGGTCGCCATTGATCTCAGTTACCAGCGGAGCAGGGTATCAAAACCGTTAAAGCACTGTGAGGTGTGAACACTGCACTGGAGTCCCACAGAGAGTGTAGTACGCAGCTTGCAGGATCTTTACAGTGTAGAGCGGGCAGCGCAGTTAACGTGTCAACGACAGCCTACTCAAACTCTCCAAGCATCTGTCTCTCTGCTTCTCTCCGTTTCTGTTTCTTTCTTTCTCTACTTAATTTGACTCTTTCCCCAAGTAGGTTAAAGTATCTTTCCCCATCTTTTGATATTGTGTGTAAAAGGTTAAAACGCATCAAATCAGTGCATATTTTTACCTTGTCTGCTCGGGGATTCGATCCGACGCTCTAACCACTTGGCTACCTGTTTCCCCAAATGGTTATATGCAGAGCCACAAACGTTTGCCAAAAATAATTTGGGTATTATATTGATTGATCTAGAAATTGATCCAAGTTTTATGTGTTCATGTTTTTTTTTCAATGGTCGAACTGATAAAACTACACAAAATAATTCTCAAAGACCACTCACTTTATATAATTGACCTTCACACAATATGCTCATAGCCTGCCTCAGAGCACACAGCAAACATATCTAGTTATCACACAGTAAACTTTTCAGCAAACTCACCAGACACTCTTTTGTTGATTGTGATTCCTGAAGATGAGTTATTCCATTCCTAATTTACCGTAGACAGCCTAATGATACAGAGCGAGAGAAACGGACTGCTGCAAGCCTTGAAAAAGCGAAGTGAGGTGAGATGTCTCCACATTGTCCCCCTTCCTCACGTTATAAACAAAGTCCGCATGCTGGTCTGGGAAAGCCACTCCTCCAATAGTCAATTACACTCCATGTTCCTGCGCTGCGCTTCCCAGCCCCTCCCGCTCTCTCGCCAAGAAAATATCTGCTTATTTCACTCATGACGCACACCGGGTGGGAACAAAGTGTTTGTGCAGGTGTATCTATTCCACTACAGTATTGGTTTGGTAATATAACAACGGGCATAGACAAGTCGTTTGTTTTATTCAACAAGTAATTACACCCTTCCAGTTCCAAATAATGAAAAATACAAATATTCAAAATCATATTATTTTTTATTATAAAAATACAGGATATAGAAAAGTTGTTTTTATTTTGCATATAGGTTGTAAGGTGCATGTATTAAAATTCAGATTTATATATATATTAAAAAAAAAAACATTTAGATGATTACAACTAGAAACAAACAGGCAACACACCTCTCTTACTCTGAGCTTAGATCTTAGTGGATGATCCAGAACCATAGAAACAGATTGACTAGATTCTCCATAGAATTAAAAGGATTCCGCTTCTCATTCTATGTTCTACAGTTCCATCTCTATGATCAAAACTGGAGAGGCCTCGGAGGTACAGACAAACGTAACAGAATTCAGAATAAAATATTCCATTATCCAACTTCATAAACTTTGGATATTATTGTTATAGTATAGCATATACTTTCAATTCAATGGTGTGATGGAAAAATCAGTGGTGGGAATGGCTGGAATGAACAGGCACTGGTTTTACATTGAGTGTCAACATGGCTAGCACCGTTTGAGTTTTTAAAAAATGATAATAATTACAAATGTAAAAATGTCAGGATAGACTTTTGTCTATACACAATCAATAAGACGGTAGTTATACTTTTCTAGAACACTGTAGACATTCCTTATCTCCTTGATTATACCACAACAATAAGTAAAGTGTATTGTAATGACTATGACTGTAAAGGACAGGACTAACATTAACATTATCATGAGATGTTTCCTTTTATAATATAACACAGGCGGAAGGATATTTAGGAGTGAAAACCTTATTCTCGAGACCGTAAACAAAGTAGTCGTAGTCTTTTCCACTGTAGGAATAGAAGGCGTGAGTGATGGGAACCAACTCGATGGTTTGACGCTGTGAACAAAACAGAAACATTTGAGTAGATATTACTACACATGATCAACAGAGCCTCTATCCCAGGAAGGATCTGTTATATTTATGTTGGTGCTGCCCTCTAGTGGCCGTTAAAGGTAATCACATTTTAGTTTTTTTAAAGGAAGAAAGGCTGCAGTTGAACAGTAAAGAAACGGGCCTCTATGGGCCTCAGGTGGGGCACGGCAGGAGGGGAGAAGTCCGTTCAGGAGTATTACAGGCTGAGATACCCTTTCCACACTATCAACCTGACCCAAATCAAACTGGGTTGACTCCAGAAACTCTGCTGGAAAAGTAATCAGGCTAGCTCAGTACGGCTTGGTCTGACTCGGCTTGGTTAGGTTCGGTATTGTGAAAAGCCCTAGAGCAGACTCACTGGCTGCAGGATGCGACTGACAGAGGAGAGGACGAAGGAAGTAAGAAAGAATGCAGTTGAGTAGTATTGGGACAGAACCCTTACAGGTGTAACTCATATTGCAGGATTCTACTGACAGAGGAGGAAGGAAGGAAAGGAAAGGAAAGATGGAAGGAAGCAGGAGTAATAGGAAAGGTTCCTAACAGGGCTGAAAGACTAGAAAAACACCTCTTGTAGGATACGACTGACGAGAGAGAGAGAGAGAGAGAGACAGAGAGAGACAGAGAGAGAGAGAGAGACAGAGAGAGAGAGACAGAGAGAGAGACAGAGAGAGAGAGAGAGAGAGAGAGAGAGAGAGAGAGAGGGAGAGAGGAGAGAGGAGAGAGGAGAGAGAGAGAGAGAGAGAGAGAGAAAATCATGAGTATTGGACCAGGACACTAGCTATAGGCCCAGAGATAACTCACCTGTTGTTTGATGAGTATTGGACCAAGACACCAGCTATAGGCCCAGAGATAACTCACCTGTTGTTTGATGAGTATTGGACCAAGACACCAGCTATAGGCCCAGAGATAACTCACCTGTTGTAGGATGAGAATTGGACCAGGACACCAGCTATAGGCCCAGAGATAACTCACCTGTTGTAGGATGAGAATTGGCCCAGGACACCAGCTATTGGACCAGGACACTAGCTATTGGCCCAGGACACCAGCTATAGGCCCAGAGATAACTCACCTGCTGTAGGATGCGACAGGGAACTTGCTGTGGTGAGAACTTGCTGTGGTGTTCCTGAGAAGCCTTCCTGGAGGCGTCACAGATCTCCTGGTCAGGGAAACCCACGATGGGGTACACCTGGGGGAATGAGCATGATAACATAACACCACAGTGACAGGCATGTAGCCTGATGGGAGTTCTAGCCAACCTCTCTATCATGGTCACATACAGATCTGGGATCAGGTTAACACATCTTTACAGCCCTTCTACTCGGGGAAAATAAAATAGATCCTTACCAGAATACTTTCATCAACGAAGAAGGCGTCCCCAGACACCTTCTCAAACTTCTTGAGAGGGAACTCAGGCAGCCGGTCCGGTACAAACTCAAACACGTGGTTCTTCCTGCAGGAAAATGGACCAACGGGATGCTTCTGTTTCAGTGTTTCCCCTATATTCATTTACCAGCTGCCACGATGTAATATGATGGAATCATTTGAGTCTATATTTTTTGGCTGAGACACTCTTAAATGGACAGTCGTTAGCTCAACGACTGGAAGTCTATGGGAATAGCTAGCATGTAATTGCACTAATCCATTGCCACCACTGCTGATATAAATACTAGGGGAAATCCTTGCTTCTGTTGACTTAACTTTACACAATATTACAGGTTACAATAACATGAACTGTTTGTTCAGCTTGTAATATGACTCTTCAGTTCAGTTCAGCAGGAGAATAACATGAACTGTTTGTTCAGCTTGTAATATGACTCTTCAGTTCAGTTCAGCAGGAGAATAACATGAACTGTTTGTTCAGCTTGTATTACGACTCTTCAGTTCAGTTCAGCAGGACAATAACATGAACAGTTCGTTCAGCTTGTATTACGACTATTTGTGGCGTTAAGATCATCATAATACCCTGACTACACCGCTCACGTTGCAAAATAAATGTAGAAATCTATATTATTCAATTATTTCCACCAACGAGCGTCTGCGTTGCCAAGGGCTAAAATAGAAGTCCGTTCTATTTGTGACGCAGTTCGCGCTGCAAGTCTTGCCTCTCCCATCTCCTCATTGGTTCATAGAAACAGGTGCCATCTCCTCATTGGTTATACCCACGTGGGTGATAGAAAGACGAACGAGTTTGGTGGCGGTAAGACACCTAATTTATGAAAGTTGACAATCGCAATATAAAGCCCAGAGAAGAAAAGGCCTGGAAGGAGCAGAGATAACTAGAATCGATTCGGTTGACCGTTTTATGTGTGGATTAATTGTCGGAGTAGAGGACCTTGTGCATCTCAGGTTAAATAACAACTCAATGTTTATGTCCCAGGACAAATTAGCTAGCAACAGAACTCTAGCTAAATATGACAAATTAGCTAGCAAGTGTAAGCTAACTAGCTAAATAGGACAAATTAGCTAGCAAGTGTAAGCTAACTAGCTAAATAGGACAAATTAGCTAGCAAGTGTAAGCTAACTAGCTAAATAGGACAAATTAGCTAGCAAGTGTAAGCTAGCTAAATAGGACAAATTAGCTAGCAAGTGTAAGCTAGCTAGCTAAATTGCCATAACAGTTTAATGTTTTTCGACCGGTCCCCAAATTAATGTAATTGGTTAAGAGTTTGTTTTGATATTTTAACCTGCATGTCGCGATCGCGTTTGGTGTGCGGGGACAAAATAAATGTATGCATGATGGGGCAAGATAGCGCAGATGGACAGCCAACGCATTGTGACATCTTCGGGCCGTTTAAAGGACCGACACATTGTGACACCTCCGGTCCGTTAAAGGACCGACACATTGTTAAAAACACTTGTAGGCTTAGCTTCCATCGGGGAAACCGGGCCCAGTTCAGTACCATGTGATGGTGAGCTGAATGAAGTGCATCAGGTTTCTGTTGCCCTGACAGGTGGGGCAGGTCTTGTGTCCGTGTCCATGGCATAACGTGCATCTAGAGG
Organism: Oncorhynchus nerka; assembly: GCF_034236695.1. Classification (NCBI taxonomy): domain Eukaryota; kingdom Metazoa; phylum Chordata; class Actinopteri; order Salmoniformes; family Salmonidae; genus Oncorhynchus; species Oncorhynchus nerka. The sequence goes on along the minus strand of NC_088410.1, from coordinate 97,673,779 downwards.
AGAGACATCAATCAATCAATTAGCCAATCAATCAATCAACAAATGAATAAATGACGTCCATGGCAGAACATACACCTGAAGGAGACATCAATCAATCAATTAGCCAATCAATCAATCAACAAATGAATAAATGACGTCCATGGCAGAACATACACCTGAAGGAGACATCAATCAATCAATTAGCCAACCAATCAACAGAAAGTACATCTGGAGGAGAAAACTGGAACAAAGGAGAGTTTTAATCATCGAAACTCAAGTGGATGTAATCAATCAATCACTAAATAAATCACTTAATCATTATTGATACAATGCAATTTGCAGCTCATATACTGGTGCTGTCCTTTAATTTTTTTTAATTTGATTTATTTTTACCTTTATTTAACTAGGCAAGTCAGTTAAGAACAAATTCTTATTTTCAATGACGGCCTAGGAACAGTGGGTTAACTGCCTGTTCAGGGGCAGAACGACAGATTTGTACCTTGTCAGCTCGGGGATTCGAACTTGCAACCTTCCGGTTACTAGTCCAACGCTCTAACCACTAGCATACCCTGCCGCCCCTTTTACTTAACATGAAATAAAATGCCTCGTTGCGGTAGACATTATCTTAAGACATTATCTTAACTAGTTTTTGATATCATGAACAGAGAGATTGTGAGTATAGCATTGTGATGAGGAAGCTCTTCTCTTGTCCTGGCATTGCAATGGTGGAACTAGCACAGACTACATAGAGCCAGTCTATTGAAGAGAAATGTACTTAATATGAACGTGATATGTGGCTGTTTTCACCTAGCTATCTTAAGATGAATGCACTAACTGTAAGTGGCTCTGGATGAGAGCTTCTGCACAATGTAAAATATACAGTAAATGTAGGTGTCCTGCACCTCTTCCTCCCCCTCCCTTGGCAGCTGGAACATCTGTTGTTTCCGGCCCTGTTGTTACGTCCATGTCCTGTTGTCCTGCGACCGTGTCCGTGGCAGAACGGACACCGCCTCTGAAACAGGGGACAGTCTATTAATACCTCTGAAACAGGGCCAAGAGGTTTCCCTGGCAACATGTCCGGACCCAAAAAACAACTCTGCACCCTGGTAGTTATAACATACGGGGTGATTCTCGGACATAGAGAGAATCTGCATTGAGAAGGCTTTTTAAAGTCGGGATAGGGTTTAATTTATGTACGGAAAACCACCCCTATAACTTGCTGGTCAGGTCGAGTCGCTCAGGAAAACAACTCCTGGGCCTCCTAGACTAAAATGTCTAAAGAGAAGTGAGAGAGAGGGAATGTAAATAAGGAGGGAGGAGTTGCTACTTACATTTCCCCTCCCTGTACAGTGTGTGCAGCGCGTCCTACCACAGCCATGGCATCGGTGGCACGTCTGAAACAACCACAGCAGTGGTGAGGAGCGGAACACGCACGCACGCACGCACGCACGCACGCACGCACACGCACACACATAGAAGGGCTAACAAATGTATAACACACACACACACACACACACACACACACACACACACACACACAACCTTTACAACAGAATTTTGGACTTGGAAAAATGCCTAAATTACTGAAAAGCAGGGATGATGTGTATTTTACTGATAAGCAGAGATGATGTATATTTGACTGAAAAGCAGAGATGGTGTATATTTTACTGAAAAGAAGAGTTGATGTATTTACTGAAAAGCAGAGATGATGTATATTTTACTGAAAAGCAGAGTTGATGTATATTTTACTGATAAGCAGAGATGATGTATATTTTACTGATAAGCAGAGATGATGTATATTTTAATGAAAAGCAGAGATGGTGTATATTTGACTGAAAAGCAGAGTTGATATATTTACTGAAAAGCAGAATGATGTATATTTTACTGAAAAGATTGATGTATATTTTACTGATAAGCAGAGATGATGTATATTTTACTGATAAGCAGAGATGATGTATATTTTAATGAAAAGCAGAGATGGTGTATATTTGACTGAAAAGCAGAGTTGATATATTTACTAAAAAGAAGAGTTGATGTATTTACTGAAAAGCAGAGATGATGTATATTTTACTGAAAAGCAGAGTTGATGTATTTACTAAAAAGCAGAGATGATGTATTTACTGAAAAGCAGAGATGATGTATTTACTGAAAAGCAGTGTTGATGTATTTACTGAAAAGCAGAGATGATATATTTACTAAAAAGCAGTGTTGATCTATTTACTGAAAAGCAGAGATGATGTATTTACTGAAAAGCAGAGATGATGTATTTACTGAAAAGCAGAGTTGATGTGTTTACTAAAAAGCAGAGATGATGTATATTTTCCTGAAAAGCAGAGATGATGTATTTACTAAAAAGCAGAGTTGATGTGAAGGACGTAAGACTCTTTCCTTTCAGGAGGTAATAACGTAGACATACCTTTACAAAGGAGGAGTGAGGGACACGCACTTTCAGGATCACATCGATGTATCTCTGTGGCTGTTGCACCGGGACGTCCCACGGAGGAGGGCTCATCCCGTACTGAGGTCCGTCTACCACCTGGCCTGAGAGATCGGAGGAAGAAACGCCATGGGATACCTCGCCTAGTTGCACATCTGTGTGTGTGCTCTAGTTAAGCCAACTCTGTTGTCATGCGTTGTTGTGCCATACAATAGATGCCATACGCATGCTGTATGGGTACAAACTGGAACTTCTCAGATATGTGTGTATTTTGTAACTGACAGCAAATATGTCAGTTTCTGACAAAACACCTTGTCTAGTTATTTGAAACAGACAAAAAGCTGTCCTGAGACAGTATTGAATTACCAGTAAATGGCTCCATCTCCCAGGCACTGGATCTGGACTCAGTATATGTCTCCAAACGATACTGCCAACAAGAGGTTTCATAAGAGATACTGCCAACAAGAGGTTTCATAAGAGACACTACCAACTAGAGATTTCATAAGAGATACTACCAACTAGAGGTATCATTAGAGATACTACCAACTAGAGGTTTCATAAGAGATACTACCAACTAGAGGTTTCATAAGAGATACTACCAACCAGAGGTATCATAAGAGATACTACCAACTAGATGTTTCATAAGAGACACTACCAACAAGAGGTTTCATAAGAGACCAACAAGAGGTTTCATAAGAGACACTACCAACAAGAGGTTTCATAAGAGACCAACAAGAGGTTTCATAAGAGATATTATCAACAAGAGGTTTCATAAGAGACACTACCAACAAGAGGTTTCATAAGAGACACTACCAACAAGAGGTTTCATAAGAGACCAACAAGAGGTTTCATAAGAGACACTACCAACAAGAGGTTTCATAAGAGACCAACAAGAGGTTTCATAAGAGACACTACCAACAAGAGGTTTCATACGAGATACTACCAACAAGAGGTTTCATAAGAGATACTACCAACAAGAGGTTTCATAAGAGATACTACCAACTAGAGGTATCATAAGAGACCAACAAAAGGTTTCATAAGAGATATTACCAACAAGAGGTTTCATAAGAGATAATACTAACGAGAGGTCTACTATGAAGGGCTAGTTAGCAGACTTACCCGATACATTGTGATAGGTTGTAATTCCTTGAAGGTCAGGTTTCTGGCAGGCTTGCTGCTTTTGGACCACTTGGAGCCCACAAACTTCAGGAGAGCTTCCCTAGCCACGCTCTCTGACACTTGAGGTACCCTGTAGAATACATACTGTGAGGTCCAAAAGTATTGGCACCCTTGATAAAGATGAGAAAAAAAATACTGTATAAAATAAATAATACAAATACTGAGATATATTGTATGCTCAAACAAATTAAAAAGTATATATAATATACAATTGCTCAAATAAATAGAATAAATAGCCAAGAACATTGTACTGGAATTCTACTTCTTTTTATTTTATTTTTATGTATCTCAGCTTAAAGCCCCCATGCAGTCTTTCTAAATGTATATTATTATAAATCATCACTGTGTTTTTATTTCCCTGGACCGCCTCTTGCCGTTGAAATGCTCAGTCTGATCGTGTGGGCGTGTTGTTACAAATGTTTCTATATTTACATACACAACCCTGATTGGCGGATAGGATTGTTTAGGCTCTTGAGCCTACCCCGCTTCCCTCTTCAAAGTAGGAGGATACATATGCAAATAAATGATGACTAGTCATTGGTTAGAATAATCAGATCCGACTGAGATGATAAAAATGATTGTGGGGGCTGTTTTGTTAGACTTCCATGCGGCTTTTGACATTATGGATCATAGTCTGCTGCTGGAAAAACGTGTTATGGCTTTACACCCCCTGCTATAATGTGGATAAAGAGTTACCTGTCTAACAGAACACAGAGGGTGTTCTTTAATGGAAGCCTCTCCAACATATGGTGGATTGCGAAAGTATTCACCCCCCTTGGCATTTTTCCTATTTTGTTGCCTTTAGAACCTGGAATTAAAATTGATTTACACAACATGCCTACCACTTTGAAGATCCAAATGATTTTCCTTGTGAAACAAACAAGAAATAATACCAACAAAAAAAAACATTTGCATAACTATTCACCCCCCAAAGTCAATACTTTGTAGACCTAACTTTTGCTTCAATTACAGCTGCAAGTCTCTTGGGGTATGTCTCTATAAGCTTGGCACATCTAGCCATTGGGATTTTTGCCCATTCTTCAAGGCAACTGCTACAGCTCCTTCAAGTTGGATGGGTTCCGCTGGTGTACAGCGATCTTTAAGTCATAGCACAGATTCTCAATTAGATTGATGTCTGGACATTGACAAGGCCATTCCAAGACATTTAAATGTTTCCCCTTAAAACACTTGTGTGTTGCTTTAGCAGCTTAGGGTCATTGACCTGCTGGAAGGTGAACCTCCGTCCCAGTCTCAAATCTCTAGGTTTCCCGCAAGAATTTCCCAGTATTTAGCATCATCCATCATTCCTTTCATTCTTACCAGTTTCCCAGTCCCTGCCGATGAAAAACATACCCACGGCATGATGCTGCCACCACCATGCTTCACTGTGGGGATGGTATTCTCGGGGTGATGTGAGGTGTTGAGTTTGCGCCAGACATAGTGTTTTCCTTGATGGCCAAAAAGCTCAATTTTAGTCTCATCTAACCAGAGTACCTTCTTCCATATGTTTGGGGAGTCTCCCACATGCCTTCTGGCGAACAAACGTGTTTTCTTATTTTTTCTTTAACAATGGCTTTTTTTCTGGCCACTCTTCCGTAAAGTCCAGCTCTGTGGAGTGTATGGCTTAAAGTGGTCCTATGGACAGATACTCCAATCTCCGCTGTGGAGCTTTGCTGCTCCTTCAGGGTTATCTTTGGTCTCTTTGTTGCCTCTCTGAAACCGTTGAGTGTAGGGGGCAGTATTTTGATGTTTGGATGAAAAACGTACCCAAATGAAACTGCCTATTTCTCAGGCCCAGAATCTAGAATATGTATATAATTTTCAGATTAAGATAGAAAGCCCTCTAACGTTTCCTAAACTGTCAAAATATTGTCTGTGAGTATAACAGAACTGATATTGCAGGCGAAAACCTGAGGAAAATCCAACCCGGAAGTGCTGTTTTTCCTGAAAGCTCTCTGTTCCATTGCCTGCCTTCGCTCCATTTAAAGGGATATCAACCAGATTCCTTTTCCTATGGCTTCCAGATGTTGTGAACAGTCTTTAGAAATAGTTTCAGGCTTTTATTTTGAAAAATGAGCGAGAAAGATCACATAGCGTCATTGGATGGCTGGGTGCCAGCAGCGTTTTGCATGCGCAACAGCTTGGAGCAGACATTTTCTCTCTCTTTCCTATTGAAGAAGCTACAGTCCGGTTTAAATATTATTGATTATATATTGTAAAAACAACCTGAGGATTGATTATAAAAAACCTTTGACATGTTTCTACGAACTTTACGGATACTATTTGGAATTTTAGTCTGCGATGTCGTGACCGCTTAGAGCCTGTGGATTTCTGAACATAACGCGCGCAAACCAAATGGAGGTATTTTGGATATAAAATAATCTTTATGGAACAAAAGGAACATTTATTGTGTAACTGGGAGTCTCGTGAGTGCAAACATCCGAAGATCATCAAAGGTAAGCGATTCATATGAATGTTTTTCTGACTTTCGTGACCAATCTACTTGACTGCTAGCTGTTTGTAATGTTTTGTCTGCTGAGAGAGATGTCCTAACATAAACATTTGGAAAGCATTTGCTGTAAATCTTTTTTGAAATCTGACACGCCAGGCGGATTAACAACAAGCTAAGCTGTGTTTTGCTATATTGCACTTGTGATTTCATGAAAATTAAATATTTTAGTCATTTAATTTGAATTTGGTGCTCTGCAATTCAGCGGATGTTGACGAAAATGATCCCGCTAACGGGATGGGTACGTCAATAAGTTTTAATGCCCTTGCCTGGTCCGTGAGTTTTGGTGGGCGGCCCTCTCTTGGCAGGTTTGTTGTGGTGACACATTCTTTCCATGTTTTTTATAATGGATTTAATGGTGCTCCGTGGGATGTTCAAAGTTGATGATTTTATTCTTAACCCAACCCTGATCTGTACTTCTCCACAACTTTGTCCCTGACCTGTTTGGAGAGCTCCTTGGTCTTCATGGTGCCGCTTGCTTGGTGGTGTCCGTTGCTTAGTGGTGTTGCAGACTCTGGGGCCTTTCAGAACATATACTGAGATCATGTGACAGATCATGTGTCACTTAAATAAAGTGCACCTGTGTGCAATCTAACTAATTATTTGACTTCTGAAGGTAATTGGTTGCACCAGATCTTATTTAGGGGCTTCATAGCGAAGGGGGTGAATACATATGTAAAGGGGGTGAATACATATGTAAATACATATGTAAAGGGGGTGAATACATATGTAAAGGGGGTGAATACATATGCACACACCACTTCTGTTTTAGTTTTTTGTGATTTTTTGAAACAAGTATTTTTTTTTATTTCACTTCACTAATTTGGACTATTTTGTGTATGTTCATTACACGAGAGCCAAATAAAAATATATTTAAAATTACAGGTTGAAATGCAACAAAATAGAAAAAATGCCAAGGGGGGTGAATACTTTCGCAATCTACTGTAAATGCCTGGAGTTTGCTAAACAACATTAGCTCTTGGATTGCCATGGTCAGATACAATAATAGATGACACTATAATATATGACACTATAATAGATGACACTATAATAGAGCTCTGTGGCCAAGCACACCAGTGGTGGGTTTGGCGTCGAAAGTAAGATGCATATTTAAAAAATAACCTAATCCTTACTGTAAAATATGGTGGTGGATATTTGATGTTACTGGACTATTTTGCTTCCACCGGTCATGTGGCCCTTGTTAAGGTCAACGTACCAGGACATTTTAGGCCAAAACTTGGTCCTGTGGCCCTTGTTAAGGTCAACGTACCAGGACATTTTAGGCCAAAACTTGGTCCTGTGGCCCTTGTTAAGGTCAACTTACCAGGACATTTTAGGCCAAAACTTGGTCCTGTGGCCCTTGTTAAGGTCAACTTACCAGGACATTTTAGGCCAAAACTTGGTCCTGTGGCCCTTGTTAAGGTCAACGTACCAGGACATTTTAGGCCAAAACTTGGATGCCTCTGCCAGGAGGCTGAAACTTGGCTGCAAGTGGATCTTCCAGCAAAACCATAACCACGAACACACATCAAAATCCGCAAAGAAATGGTTAATTGACCACGAAATTAACATTTTGCAATGGCCATCTTAGTCTCCGTACTTCAATCCCATTGAACACCTGTTGATGTCGAAGGACATCAAGGATCTGGAAAGATTCTGTATGGAGGAATGGGCTACGATCCCTCGCAAAGTGTTCTCCAATCTCGTAAAACATTTTAGAAAAGGGATGTGACGTTATCCTCGAAAGGGGAGGGTGGCGAAGTACTGAAAACAGAAAATCTCTTTCTCTGAGTATTAGAATAAAATAATTTCCCCCAAAAAGGTTGCATACAATAACTCAATATTTGTATTATTTACTTAACACAGTCTTTTTAGCTAATCTTTATCAAGGTAGTCTGGAGTGTAGTAGCAGTATAGTACTGCAGTCTGGGTGTAGTAGTACTGTAGTGTGGGGTGTAGTAGTACTGTAGTCTGGGGTGTAGTAGCAGTATAGTACTGTAGTGTGAGGTGTAGTAGTAATGTAGTGTGGGGTGTAGTAGTAATGTAGTGTGAGGTGTAGTAGTACTGTAGTGTTAGGTGTAGTAGTACTGTAGTGTGAGGTGTAGTAGCAGTGTAGTCTGGGGTGTAGTAGTACTGTAGTCTGGGGGTGTAGTAGTACTGCAGTCTGGGTGTAGTAGTACTGTAGTCTGGGGTGTAGTAGTACTGTAGTCTGGGGTGTAGTGTGGGGTGTAGTAGTACTGTAGTCTGGGGTGTAGTGTGGGGTGTAGTAGTACTGTAGTCTGGGGTGTAGTAGTACTGTAGTGTGAGGTGTAGTAGTACTGTAGTGTGAGGTGTAGTAGTAATGTAGTGTGAGGTGTAGTAGTACTGTAGTGTGAGGTGTAGTAGTACTGTAGTGTGAGGTGTAGTAGTACTGTAGTGTGAGGTGTAGTAGTAATGTAGTGTGAGGTGTAGTAGTACTGTAGTGTGAGGTGTAGTAGCACTGTAGTCTGGGGTGTAGTAGTACTGTAGTCTGGGGTGTAGTAGTACTGTAGTCTGGGGGTGTAGTAGTACTGTAGTCTGGGGTGTGTAGTAGTAATGTAGTGTGAGGTGTAGTAGTACTGTAGTGTTAGGTGTAGTAGTACTGTAGTGTGAGGTGTAGTAGCACTGTAGTCTGGGGTGTAGTAGTACTGTAGTCTGGGGTGTAGTGTGGGGTGTAGTAGTACTGTAGTCTGGGGTGTAGTAGTACTGTAGTGTGAGGTGTAGTAGTACTGTAGTCTGGGGTGTAGTAGTACTGTAGGCTGGGGGTGTAGTAGTACTGTAGTCTGGGGGTGTAGTAATACTGTAGTCTGGGGGTGTAGTAGTACTGTAGTCTGGGGGTGTAGTAGTACTGTAGTCTGGGTGTAGTAGTACTGTAGTCTGGGGGTGTAGTAGTACTGTAGTCTGTGGTGTAGTAGTACTGTAGTCTGGGGTGTAGTAGTACTGTAGTGTGAGGTGTAGTAATACTGTAGTCTGGGGGTGTAGTAGTACTGTAGTCTGGGTGTAGTAGTACAGTAGTCTGGGTGTAGTAGTACTGTAGTGTGAGGTATAGTAATACTGTAGTCTGGGGTGTAGTAGTACTGTAGTCTGGGGTGTAGTAGTACTGTAGTCTGGGGTGTAGTAGTACTGTAGTCTGGGGGTGTAGTAGTACTGTAGTGTGGGGGTGTAGTAGTACTGTAGTCTGGGTGTAGTAGTACTGTAGTGTGTGGTGTAGTAATACTGTAGTCTGGGGGTGTAGTAGTACTGTAGTGTGAGGTGTAGTAGTACTGTAGTAGTAGTGTAGTAGTACTGTAGTCTGGGGGTGTAGTAGTACTGTAGTGTGAGGTGTAGTAGTACTGTAGTCTGGGGGTGTAGTAGTACTGTAGTCTGGGGGTGTAGTAGTACTGTAGTCTGGGGTGTAGTAGTACTGTAGTGTGAGGTGTAGTAGTACTGTAGTGTGAGGTGTAGTAATACTGTAGTCTGGGGGTGTTGTAGTAGTACTGTAGTGTGGGGGTGTAGTCGTACTGTAGTCTGGGTGTAGTAGTACTGTAGTGTGAGGTGTAGTAATACTGTAGTCTGGGGGTGTAGTAGTACTGTAGTCTGGGGGTGTAGTAGTACTGTAGTCTGGGGGTGTAGTAGTACTGTAGTCTGGGTGTGTAGTCTGGGTAGTAGTACTGTAGTCTGAGGTGTAGTAGTACTGTAGTCTGAGGTGTAGTAGTACTGAGGTGTGAGGTGTAGTAATACTGTAGTCTGGGGGTGTAGTAGTACTGTAGTGTGAGGTGTAGTAGTACTGTAGAGTAGTGTAGTAGTACTGTATTCTGGGGGTGTAGTAGTACTGTAGTCTGGGGTGTAGTAGTACTGTAGTCTGGGGGTGTAGTAGTACTGTAGTCTGGGGTGTAGTAGTACTGTAGTCTGGGTGTAGTAGTACTGTAGTCTGAAGTGTAGCAGTACTGTAGTGTGAGGTGTAGTAATACTGTAGTCTGGGGGTGTAGTAGTACTGTAGTGTGAGGTGTAGTAGTACAGTAGTAGTAGTGTAGTAGTACTGTAGTCTGGGGTATAGTAGTACTGTAGTGTGAGGTGTAGTAGTACTGTAGTGTGAGGTGTAGTAGTACTGTAGTCTGGGGTGTAGTAGTACTGTAGTGTGAGGTGTAGTAATACTGTAGTCTGGGGGTGTAGTAGTACTGTAGTGTGAGGTGTAGTAGTACTGTAGTCTGGGGGTGTAGTACTACTGTAGTCTGGGGGTGTAGTAGTACTGTAGTCTGTGGGTGTAGTAGTGCTGTAGTCTGGGGTGTAGTAGTACTGTAGTCTGAGGTGTAGTAGTACTGTAGTGTGAGGTGTAGTAGTACTGTAGTCTGGGGGTGTAGTAGTACTGTAGTCTGGGGTGTAGTAGTACTGTAGTCTGGGTGTAGTAGTACTGTAGTCTGGGGTGTAGTAGTACTGTAGTCTGGGGGTGTAGTAGTACTGTAGTCTGGGGGTGTAGTAGTACTGTAGTCTCTGGTGTAGTAGTACTGTAGTCTGGGGGTGTATTAGTACTGTAATCTGGGGTGTAGTAGTAGTGTAGTAGTACTGTAGTCTGGGGGTGTAGTAGTACTGTAGTCTGGGGTGTAATAGTACTGTAGTCTGAGGTGTAGTAGTACTGTAGTCTGGGGGTGTAGTAGTACAGTAGTCTGGGGTGTAGTAGTACTGTAGTCTGGGGGTGTAGTAGTACTGTAGTCTGGGGGTGTAGTAGTACTGTAGTCTGTGGTGTAGTAGTACTGTCTTCTGGGGGTGTATTAGTACTGTAATCTGGGGTGTAGTAGTAGTGTAGTAGTACTGTAGTCTGGGGGTGTAGTAGTACTGTAGTCTGGGGGTGTAGTAGTACTGTAGTCTGAGGTGTAGTAGTACTGTAGTCTGGGGGTGTAGTAGTACTGTAGTCTGTGGTGTAGTAGTACTGTAGTCTGGGGGTGTATTAGTACTGTAATCTGGGGTGTAGTAGTAGTGTAGTAGTACTGTAGTCTGGGGTTGTAGTAGTACTGTAGTCTGGGGTGTAGTAGTACTGTAGTCTGAGGTGTAGTAGTACTGTAGTCTGGGGGTGTAGTAGTACTGTAGTCTGGGGGTGTAGTAGTACTGTAGTCTGGGGTGTAGTAGTACTGTAGTCTGGGTGTAGTAGTACTGTAGTCTGGGGGTGTAGTAGTACTGTAGTCTGGGGGTGTAGTTGTACTGTAGTCTGGGGTGTAGTAGTAGTGTAGTAGTACTGTAGTCTGGGGGTGTAGTAGTACTGTAGTCTGGGGTGTAGTAGTACTGTAGTCTGAGGTGTAGTAATACTGTAGTCTGGGGGTGTAGTAGTACTGTAGTGTGGGGTGTAGTAGTACTGTAGTCTGGGGGTGTATTAGTACTGTAATCTGGGGTGTAGTAGTAGTGTAGTAGTACTGTAGTCTGGGGTGTAGTAGTACTGTTGTCTGGGGTGTAGTAGTACTGTAGTCTGGGTGTAGTAGTACTGTAGTCTGAGGTGTAGTAGTACTGTAGTCTAAGGTGTAGTAGTACTGTAGTCTGGGGGTGTAGTAGTACTGTAGTCTGGGTGTAGTAGTACTGTAGTCTGAGGTGTAGTAGTACTGTAGTCTAAGGTGTAGTAGTACTGTAGTCTGGGGTGTAGTAGTACTGTAGTCTGGGGGTGTATTAGTACTGTAGTCTGGGTGTAGTAGTACTGTAGTTTGGGGGTGTAGTAGTACTGTAGTTTGGGGGTGTAGTAGTACTGTAGTCTGAGGTGTAGTAGTACTGTAGTGTGAAGTGTAGTAGTACTGTAGTCTGGGGGTGTAGTAGTACTGAGTCTGGGGTGTAGTAGTACTGTAATCTGGGGTGTAGTAGTAGTGTAGTAGTACTGTAGTCTGGGGTGTAGTAGTACTGTAGTCTGAGGTGTAGTAGTACTGTAGTCTGGGGGTGTAGTAGTACTGTAGTCTGGGTGTAGTAGTACTGTAGTCTGAGGTGTAGTAGTACTGTACTCTAAGGTGTAGTAGTACTGTAGTCTAAGGCGTAGTAGTACTGTAGTCTGGGGTGTAGTAATACTGTAGTCTGGGGGTGTATTAGTACTGTAGTCTGGGTGTAGTAGTACTGTAGTCTGGGGGTGTAGTAGTACTGTAGTTCCGGGGGTGTAGTAGTACTGTAGTCTGAGGTGTAGTAGTACTGTAGTGTGAAGTGTAGTAGTACTGTAGTCTGGGGGTGTAGTAGTACTGAGTCTGGGGTGTAGTAGTACTGTAATCTGGGGTGTAGTAGTAGTGTAGTAGTACTGTAGTGTAGTAGTACTGTAGTCTGAGGTGTAGTAGTACTGTAGTCTGGGGGTGTAGTAGTACTGTAGTCTGGGTGTAGTAGTACTGTAGTCTGAGGTGTAGTAGTACTGTACTCTAAGGTGTAGTAGTACTGTAGTCTAAGGTGTAGTAGTACTGTAGTCTGGGGTGTAGTAGTACTGTAGTCTGGGGGTGTATTAGTACTGTAGTCTGGGGGTGTAGTAGTACTGTAGTTCCGGGGTGTAGTAGTACTGTAGTTCCGGGGTGTAGTAGTACTGTAGTCTGAGGTGTAGTAGTACTGTAGTGTGAAGTGTAGTAGTACTGTAGTCTGGGGGTGTAGTAGTACTGAGTCTGGGGTGTAGTAGTACTGTAGTGTGAGGTGTAGTAGTACTGTAGTCTGGGGTGTAGTAGTACTGTAGTCTGAGGTGTAGTAGTACTGTAGTGTGAAGTGTAGTAGTACTGTAGTCTGGGGGTGTAGTAGTACTGAGTCTGGGGTGTAGTAGTACTGTAATCTGGGGTGTAGTAGTAGTGTAGTAGTACTGTAGTGTAGTAGTACTGTAGTCTGAGGTGTAGTAGTACTGTAGTCTGGGGGTGTAGTAGTACTGTAGTCTGGGTGTAGTAGTACTGTAGTCTGAGGTGTAGTAGTACTGTACTCTAAGGTGTAGTAGTACTGTAGTCTAAGGTGTAGTAGTACTGTAGTCTGGGGTGTAGTAGTACTGTAGTCTGGGGGTGTATTAGTACTGTAGTCTGGGGGTGTAGTAGTACTGTAGTTCCGGGGGTGTAGTAGTACTGTAGTTCCGGGGGTGTAGTAGTACTGTAGTCTGAGGTGTAGTAGTACTGTAGTGTGAAGTGTAGTAGTACTGTAGTCTGGGGGTGTAGTAGTACTGAGTCTGGGGTGTAGTAGTACTGTAGTGTGAGGTGTAGTAGTACTGTAGTCTGGGGTGTAGTAGTACTGTAGTCTGAGGTGTAGTAGTACTGTAGTGTCAGGTGTAGTAGTACTGTAGTCTGGGGGTGTAGTAGTACTGTAGTCTGAGGTGTAGTAGTACTGTAGTGTCAGGTGTAGTAGTACTGTAGTCTGGGGGTGTAGTAGTACTGTAGTCTGGGGGTGTAGTAGTACTGTAGTCTGGGGGTGTAGTAGTATTGTAGTAGTACTGTAGTCTGGGGGTGTAGTAGTACTGTAGTCTGGGGGTGTAGTAGTACTGTAGTCTGGGGGTGTAGTAGTACTGTAGTCTGGGGGTGTAGTAGTACTGTATTGTAAGTGGTCTAACGGTCTTCAGCTGCTGACTCTGGAGCACATGTACGATGTACAGCTCACAGCATGGTTTCAAATCCAGCCCACTGCTCTTTCAGAATTCTCTTTATCCAATAAACATAGTAAATACTTCTATATTAAATAGGACAGTACTGTATCTAGTCTCACCTGACGTTAGGGACGGATGCATTCCTGTCATTCTCAGGTTGAGGGTTGTAGGCAGGGGGAGGAGGGTACAGCTGGTCTCCTGTGTCTGAGGGAAATACAAGCATTTCAGTCATTCATATGAAGGCAATCATGAAGTTATTTTGGTAATTAAACTTCAACACAGACGAGGTAAACACTAGAATCTACAGCCAAGTCAATCACCTTGTCTGCTTCAGAAATGGCACCCTATTCCCAACACAGTGCATTACTTTTGGCCAGTGACACATAGACATCTGGTAAATTGTAGTGCACTATGTAGGGAATAGGGTGCAATTTCAGACAGTTTCAATCACATTCAGTGTAGTGTTCTAAAGGACAGCGTAGTGTTCTAAAGGACAGCGTAGTGTTCTAAAGGACAGCGTAGTGTTCTAAAGGACAGCGTCGTGTTCTAAAGGACAGCGTAGTGTTCTAAAGGACAGCGTCGTGTTCTAAAGGACAGCGTAGTGTTCTAAAGGACAGCGTAGTGTTCTAAAGGACAGCGTAGTGTTCTAAATGACAGCGTAGTGTTCTAAATGACAGCGTAGTGTTCTGAAGGACAGTGTTGTGTTCTAAATGACAGTGTCGTGTTCTAAATGACAGCGTAGTGTTCTGAAGGACAGTGTCGTGTTCTAAATGACAGCGTCGTGTTCTAAAGGACAGCGTAGTGTTCTAAATGACACCGTAGTGTTCTAAAGGACAGCGTAGTGTTCTAAAGGACAGCGTAGTGTTCTAAAGGACAGCGTAGTGTTCTAAAGGACAGCGTCGTGTTCTAAATGACAGCGTCGTGTTCTAAAGGACAGCGTCGTGTTCTAAAGGACAGCGTAGTGTTCTAAAGGACAGCGTAGTGTTCTAAAGGACAGCGTAGTGTTCTAAAGGACAGCGTCGTGTTCTAAAGGACAGCGTAGTGTTCTAAAGGACAGCGTAGTGTTCTAAAGGACAGCGTAGTGTTCTAAATGACAGCGTAGTGTTCTAAATGACAGTGTCGTGTTCTAAATGACAGCGTAGTGTTCTGAAGGACAGCGTAGTGTTCTAAAGGACAGCGTAGTGTTCTAAAGGACAGTGTAGTGTTCTAAATGACAGCGTAGTGTTCTAAATGACAGCGTAGTGTTCTGAAGGACAGTGTCGTGTTCTAAATGACAGTGTCGTGTTCTAAATGACAGTGTCGTGTTCTAAATGACAGCGTAGTGTTCTAAAGGACAGTGTAGTGTTCTAAATGACAGCGTAGTGTTCTGAAGGACAGTGTCGTGTTCTAAATGACAGTGTCGTGTTCTAAATGACAGTGTCGTGTTCTAAATGACAGCGTAGTGTTCTAAATGACAGCGTAGTGTTCTGAAGGACAGTGTCGTGTTCTAAATGACAGTGTCGTGTTCTAAATGACAGTGTCGTGTTCTAAATGACAGCGTAGTGTTCTAAAGGACAGTGTAGTGTTCTAAATGACAGCGTAGTGTTCTGAAGGACAGTGTCGTGTTCTAAATGACAGTGTCGTGTTCTAAATGACAGTGTCGTGTTCTAAATGACAGTGTCGTGTTCTAAATGACAGCGTAGTGTTCTAAAGGACAGCGTAGTGTTCTAAAGGACAGCGTAGTGTTCTAAATGACAGTGTCGTGTTCTAAAGGACAGCGTAGTGTTCTAAAGGACAGCGTAGTGTTCTAAAGGACAGCGTAGTGTTCGACAGCGTAGTGTTCTAAATGACAGTGTCGTGTTCTAAAGGACAGCGTAGTGTTCTAAAGGACAGCGTAGTGTTCTAAAGGACAGTGTAGTGTTCTAAAGGACAGTGTCGTGTTCTAAATGACAGTGTAGTGTTCTAAAGGACAGCGTAGTGTTCTAAAGGACAGCGTAGTGTTCTAAAGAACAGCGTAGTGTTCTAAAGGACAGCGTAGTGTTCTAAAGGACAGCGTAGTGTTCTAAAGGACAGCGTCGTGTTCTAAATGACAGCGTCGTGTTCTAAAGGACAGCGTCGTGTTCTAAAGGACAGCGTAGTGTTCTAAAGGACAGCGTAGTGTTCTAAAGGACAGCGTAGTGTTCTAAAGGACAGCGTCGTGTTCTAAAGGACAGCGTAGTGTTCTAAAGGACAGCGTAGTGTTCTAAAGGACAGCGTAGTGTTCTAAATGACAGCGTAGTGTTCTAAATGACAGTGTCGTGTTCTAAATGACAGCGTAGTGTTCTGAAGGACAGCGTAGTGTTCTAAAGGACAGCATAGTGTTCTAAAGGACAGTGTAGTGTTCTAAATGACAGCGTAGTGTTCTAAATGACAGCGTAGTGTTCTGAAGGACAGTGTCGTGTTCTAAATGACAGTGTCGTGTTCTAAATGACAGTGTCGTGTTCTAAATGACAGCGTAGTGTTCTAAAGGACAGTGTAGTGTTCTAAATGACAGCGTAGTGTTCTGAAGGACAGTGTCGTGTTCTAAATGACAGTGTCGTGTTCTAAATGACAGTGTCGTGTTCTAAATGACAGTGTCGTGTTCTAAATGACAGCGTAGTGTTCTAAAGGACAGCGTAGTGTTCTAAAGGACAGCGTAGTGTTCTAAATGACAGTGTCGTGTTCTAAAGGACAGCGTAGTGTTCTAAAGGACAGCGTAGTGTTCTAAAGGACAGCGTAGTGTTCGACAGCGTAGTGTTCTAAATGACAGTGTCGTGTTCTAAAGGACAGCGTAGTGTTCTAAAGGACAGCGTAGTGTTCTAAAGGACAGTGTAGTGTTCTAAAGGACAGTGTCGTGTTCTAAATGACAGTGTAGTGTTCTAAAGGACAGCGTAGTGTTCTAAAGGACAGCGTAGTGTTCTAAATGACAGCGTCGTGTTCTAAAGGACAGTGTAGTGTTCTAAATGACAGTGTAGTGTTCTAAAGGACAGCGTAGTGTTCTAAAGGACAGCGTAGTGTTCTAAAGGACAGCGTAGTGTTCTAAATGACAGCGTAGTGTTCTAAAGGACAGCGTCGTGTTCTAAAGGACAGCGTAGTGTTCTAAAGGACAGCGTAGTGTTCTAAAGGACAGCGTAGTGTTCTAAATGACAGCGTAGTGTTCTAAATGACAGTGTCGTGTTCTAAATGACAGCGTCATGTTCTAAAGGACAGTGTAGTGTTCTAAATGACAGTGTCGTGTTCTAAATGACAGTGTCGTGTTCTAAATGACAGCGTAGTGTTCTAAAGGACAGTGTAGTGTTCTAAATGACAGCGTAGTGTTCTGAAGGACAGTGTCGTGTTCTAAATGACAGTGTCGTGTTCTAAATGACAGTGTCGTGTTCTAAATGACAGCGTAGTGTTCTAAAGGACAGCGTAGTGTTCTAAAGGACAGCGTAGTGTTCTAAATGACAGTGTAGTGTTCTAAATGACAGTGTCGTGTTCTAAAGGACAGCGTAGTGTTCTAAAGGACAGCGTAGTGTTCGACAGCGTAGTGTTCTAAATGACAGTGTCGTGTTCTAAAGGACAGCGTAGTGTTCTAAAGGACAGCGTAGTGTTCTAAAGGACAGTGTAGTGTTCTAAAGGACAGTGTCGTGTTCTAAATGACAGTGTAGTGTTCTAAAGGACAGCGTAGTGTTCTAAAGGACAGCGTAGTGTTCTAAAGGACAGCGTCGTGTTCTAAATGACAGCGTCGTGTTCTAAAGGACAGCGTCGTGTTCTAAAGGACAGCGTAGTGTTCTAAAGGACAGCGTAGTGTTCTAAAGGACAGCGTAGTGTTCTAAAGGACAGCGTCGTGTTCTAAAGGACAGCGTAGTGTTCTAAAGGACAGCGTAGTGTTCTAAAGGACAGCGTAGTGTTCTAAATGACAGCGTAGTGTTCTAAATGACAGTGTCGTGTTCTAAATGACAGCGTAGTGTTCTGAAGGACAGCGTAGTGTTCTAAAGGACAGCGTAGTGTTCTAAAGGACAGTGTAGTGTTCTAAATGACAGCGTAGTGTTCTAAATGACAGCGTAGTGTTCTGAAGGACAGTGTCGTGTTCTAAATGACAGTGTCGTGTTCTAAATGACAGTGTCGTGTTCTAAATGACAGCGTAGTGTTCTAAAGGACAGTGTAGTGTTCTAAATGACAGCGTAGTGTTCTGAAGGACAGTGTCGTGTTCTAAATGACAGTGTCGTGTTCTAAATGACAGTGTCGTGTTCTAAATGACAGTGTCGTGTTCTAAATGACAGCGTAGTGTTCTAAAGGACAGCGTAGTGTTCTAAAGGACAGCGTAGTGTTCTAAATGACAGTGTCGTGTTCTAAAGGACAGCGTAGTGTTCTAAAGGACAGCGTAGTGTTCTAAAGGACAGCGTAGTGTTCGACAGCGTAGTGTTCTAAATGACAGTGTCGTGTTCTAAAGGACAGCGTAGTGTTCTAAAGGACAGTGTAGTGTTCTAAAGGACAGTGTCGTGTTCTAAATGACAGCGTAGTGTTCTAAAGGACAGCGTAGTGTTCTAAAGGACAGCGTAGTGTTCTAAATGACAGCGTCGTGTTCTAAAGGACAGTGTAGTGTTCTAAATGACAGTGTAGTGTTCTAAAGGACAGCGTAGTGTTCTAAAGGACAGCGTAGTGTTCTAAAGGACAGCGTAGTGTTC
Source organism: Oncorhynchus nerka (assembly GCF_034236695.1). Taxonomy (NCBI): domain Eukaryota; kingdom Metazoa; phylum Chordata; class Actinopteri; order Salmoniformes; family Salmonidae; genus Oncorhynchus; species Oncorhynchus nerka. The sequence goes on along the minus strand of NC_088410.1, from coordinate 97,655,453 downwards.
TAAAGGACAGCGTCGTGTTCTAAAGGACAGCGTAGTGTTCTAAAGGACAGCGTAGTGTTCTAAAGGACAGCGTAGTGTTCTAAATGACAGCGTAGTGTTCTAAATGACAGTGTCGTGTTCTAAATGACAGCGTCATGTTCTAAAGGACAGTGTAGTGTTCTAAATGACAGCATAGTGTTCTGAAGGACAGTGTCGTGTTCTAAATGACAGCGTAGTGTTCTAAAGGACAGCGTAGTGTTCTAAAGGACAGTGTCGTGTTCTAAAGGACAATGTCGTGTTCTAAATGATAGTGTAGTGTTCTAAAGGACAGCGTCGTGTTCTAAAGGACAGTGTAGTGTTCTAAACGACAGTGTAGTGTTCTAAAGGACAGCGTCGTGTTCTAAAGGACAGTGTAGTGTTCTAAAGGACAGTGTAGTGTTCTAAAGGACAGCGTAGTGTTCTAAAGGACAGCGTAGTGTTCTAAAGGACTGCGTAGTGTTCTAAAAGACAGTGTAGTGTTCTAAAGGACAGCGTAGTGTTCTAAAGGACAGCGTCGTGTTCTAAATGACAACGTAGTGTTCTAAATGACAGCGTCGTGTTCTAAATGACAGGGTAGTGTTCTAAATGACAGCGTCGTGTTCTAAATGACAGGGTAGTGTTCTAAATGACAGCGTCATGTTCTAAAGGACAGTGTAGTGTTCTAAATGACAGCGTAGTGTTCTGAAGGACAGCGTAGTGTTCTAAAGGACAGCGTGGTGTTCTAAAGGACAGCGTAGTGTTCTAAATGACAGCGTAGTGTTCTAAAGGACAGCGTAGTGTTCTAAATGACAACGTAGTGTTCTAAAGGACAGCGTAGTGTTCTAAAGGACAGCGTAGTGTTCTAAATGACAGCGTAGTGTTCTAAAGGACAGCGTAGTGTTCTAAATGACAACGTAGTGTTCTAAAGGACAGCGTAGTGTTCTAAAGGACAGCGTAGTGTTCTAAAGTGAGTCACACAGACAGCTGAATGAGCTGAAAAAGGAGGATACAAACTGACTGAGACTCATCCCCTCCTTTGGGCTCATCGTACTTCGTCACAGTTCAGTGTGTATGTGTGTGTCTCTCACCTCCCCCTTTGGGCTCGTCGTACCCTGTCACACAGTCCAGCCAGCCAGGAGGGGGCGCCGATGGACCCTCCTCTGGAATGTTGGGATCAAACGCCCCTGTTGATGTCAGGGAAACATCTGGTTCATGTCCCAACTATCCATTAGACCACGCAACAGAAAACAACTAATTCCAATAGGACCTCCCCATTTCACTCTGTTTCAGACGGTTTCCTTTTGGTGCCTAATGAACATGACCCTGATATGAGTAGGAACAGGAGTCATTCCTGACTAATATCCGAGTCCAGGAGTGTTTCCTGACTCTAATAACCAGGGTCAGGAGTCTTTCCTGACTCTAATAACCGGGGCCAGGAGTCTTTCCTGACGCTAATAACCAGGGCCAGGAGTCTTTCCTGACTGTAATAACCAGGGCCAGGAGTCTTTCCTGACTGTAATAACCGGGGCCAGGAGTCTTTCCTGACTGTAATAACCGGGGCCCGGAGTCTTTCCTGACTGTAATAACCGGGGCCCGGAGTCTTTCCTGACTGTAATAACCGGGGCCAGGAGTCTTTCCTGACTGTAATAACCGGGGCCAGGAGTCTTTCCTGACTGTAATAACCGGGGCCAGGAGTCTTTCCTGACTGTAATAACCGGGGCCAGGAGTCTTTCCTGAATGTAATAACCAGGGTCAGGAGTCTTTCGTGACTGTAACAACCAGGGTCAGGAGTCTTTCCTGACTCTAATAACTGGGACCAGGAGTCTTTCCTGACGCTAATAACCAGGGCCAGGAGTCTTTCCTGGCTGTAATAACCGGGGCCAGGAGTCTTTCCTGACTGTAATAACCGGGACCAGATTCTTCAAAGTTCAGGTCTGGTCAAAAGAAACCCAGTTATGACAGAGACTCCAATGTCAAGGTTCAAAGATCAGGGGGCACTGGTTGAATTTGAACCCTGGGAGAAGAGCAGGGTTCTCTTCTCCTAGAGAAGCAGTAGCCGAAGGTGTTGGATATAGGCAAGGCCCTGGTTATAGTCCAACTTAAACGGCATTATACTCTATGTTACCAGTTTAACGGAGCAGAAAACAAATGTTATAAATAATTAGCCTCCAAACTCATGGCTTGTGTCCAATAGTGAAGCTTGTGACTTAAACATAAGGGATGCCGTTCTAATACCAATAATATTATATATATATATATATATATATATATATATATATAATAATAATATCTAATATTGCGGAAAAGAACAGCCCCGGTCATTCTCATCATTGCTAACATTCTCTCTCACTGTGGTTTTGTCTCATTAAAACCTTCGATACAGAATTGAATAATAGAGACAAAAAAAGACAAATGCTCGATTGAAAATTGTCATCATTTTCATTTTACCTTTTATTTAACTTGGCAAGTCAATTAAGAACAAATTCTTATTTTCAATGACGGCCTATGAATAGTGGGTTAATTGCCTGTTCAGGGGTAGAACGACAGATTTGTACCTTGTCAGTTCGGGGGTTTAAACTTGCAACCTTCCGGTTACTAGTCCAACACTCTTACCACTAGGCTACCCTACCGCCCCTCATTCGGGATGGTCACATCATTAGAAACTTCTCTCAGGCAAACAACATTAGCCTACATCATAACATGAGTATCTGGCAGGCCTGAGTCATGGAAATGCCATTGAAATAGAAAAACCAACCACCGGCCCAGCTGACAGGCCCAGGCCGACAGGCCCAGTTGACAGGCCCAGCTGACAGGCCCAGGCCGACAGGCCCAGCTGACAGGCCCAGCTGACAGGCCCAGGCTGACAGGCCCAGCTGACGGGCCCAGGCTGACGGGCCCAGGCCGACGGGCCCAGCTGACAGGCCCAGGCCGACAGGCCCAGCCGACAGGCCCAGCTGACAGGCCCAGCTGACAGCCAGGCCGATAGTGGTCAAGTTCCTGAGGTTCAAAGGGCAACGTAACTGTTCTGGAAAGAGACAAGAACTTTAGAGGAACGTACATCTTCCTCAACAAGGACTGTCCTGAAGCTGTGCGCCAGAAGAAGAAAAAATAACTTATCTCAGCAATGAAAGTTACCAGCGCGTGTGGGGACATTGCTTACATCCGCTATGACAGGCTCATTGTCCACCCTCCCTCCCAAAAGCCTGGAAGGGGTGAGAGCCAAGCCTATGGCACAGTCATGTGGTCAAGTGCTGCAAAGAAATACCTAGTTAAGCTGCAGCTGGCCCAGAACAGAGTGGCACATCTTGCTCTTCATTGTAATCAGAGGGCTGATATTAATACTATGCTGCCAGTCTCTGTTGTCTGAGAGTTGAGGAGAGACTGACTGCATCACTTCTTATTTTCATAAGAAACATTGTGTTGACAATTCCAAAATGTTTGCATAGTCAACTTAAACACAGCTCTGACACACACACTTATTCCACCAGACATGCCACCAGGTTTTTTTTTCACAGTCCCCAAATCCAGAACAAATTCAAGAAAGTGTACAGTGTTATATAGAACCATTATTGCATGCGACTCCTTTCCATCTCATATTGATCAAATGAACAGCAAACCTGGTTTCAAAAAACAGATAAAGCAACACCTCACCCCTATTTGACCCAGATATTTTGTGTGTATGTTTTAATATGTAGGCTACGTAGTTCTGTCCTTGAGCTGTTCCTGTCTATTACATGTTCTGTATGATGTCATGTGTCATGTTTTGTATTCTGTGTTCTGTGCTCTGTGTTCTGTGTTCTGTGCTCTGTGCTCTGTGTTCTGTGCTCTGTGTTCTGTGTTCTGTGCTCTGTGGTCTGTGCTCTGTGTTCTGTGTTCTGTGTGGACCCCAGGAAGAGTAGCTGCTGCTTTCGCAACAACTAATGGGGATCCTAATAAAATACCAATAACCAAGTTTGACATGTTACTAGTATGTGTGGGATACGCAGGGTGGTAAAACACCGTCCAACGAAATGCTGACTTGCAGGTTCCTTCAGGACGATGCAACAACAATAAGAAATAATCAAATATAACAATAGTAACATAAAGTAAATGGCTCAGTAGAAGAGAATAAAACATTTTATCATAAGTATAATACCGGAATAATAACAATAATAACTGGCATATGGGTGGACTGGACAGTGCTCTCTCCCTCTCTCTCTCACAGGAAAAACAGACATTCGTTGGGAGGGAGAGTACAGGATGTTATATTGTCATCCAACAACAATCCTACTCTGTCTGGTTTTCTAAAGATCACGTTGGATTTGAAAGGTCTAGGCTAGGGAGTAGTCAGGCAAACTTTTTAATCAAACAATATTTATTTCCAAGAACTGGAAGGCCGGGAGAGAGAGGCGACCTGAGCAACACAATGTGTATTATATTAACCAATAAACGTTATACTACAGTCATATTATCAGCAGCTAATGTCCATGTAGGTAGACCTGTCATGTGATGTTTACGTAGTATAATTTACATGCATTGTATTACACACACACATGATGTGTAAACACTGTCGGTGGAAACATCTTTGTCCTGACATGACCCAGGTTGAATACAGACTGAGGGAATAAGGAGTGGCTCCTAGATCGAGATAGATCAACATTGTGTATGAGTTGCAAATGCCAATCCCTCCCCCCCCACACACACACACACACACACACACACACACCTTTGAAATCTGTCTTTGTATCTTCATGCACAGTGATTCAATACATTTTGTTTAAATTATTATTTAACTAGGCACGTCAGTTAGGAACAAATTCTTATTTAACATGACTGCCTACCCTGGCCGAACAACATGATACAGCCTGGATTCGAACCAGGGTCTGTAGTGACACCTCTAGGACTGAGATGCAGAGCCTTAGACCACTGCGCCACTCAGGAGCTACTATTACAACAAGCTACTTCGGTTTTAGTTATCATCATATAACATCATCATCACCACTCAGGAGCCCCTACTACACAAGCTACTCATCACCACTCAGGAGCCCCTACTACACAAGCTAATCATCACCACTCAGGAGCCCCTACTACACAAGCTAATCATCACCACTCAGGAGCCCCTACTACACAAGCTAATCATCACCACTCGGGAGCCCCTACTACACAAGCTAATCATCACCACTCAGGACCCCCTACTACACAAGCTAATCATCACCACTCAGGACCCCCTACTACACAAGCTACTCATCACCATCAGGAGCCACTACTACACAAGCTACTCATCACCACTCAGGAACCCCTACTACACAAGCTAATCATCACCACTCAGGAGCCCCTACTACACAAGCTAATCATCACCACTCAGGAGCCCCTACTACACAAGCTAAGCATCACCACTCAGGACCCCCTACTACAACAAGCTAATCATCACCACTCGGGAGCCCCTACTACACAAGCTAATCATCACCACTCAGGACCCCCTACTACACAAGCTAATCATCACCACTCAGGAGCCCCTACTACACAAGCTACTCATCACCACTCAGGAGCCCTACTACACAAGCTACTCATCACCATCAGGAGCCCCTACTACAACAAGCTACTCATCACCATCAGGAGCCCCTACTACACAAGCTACTCATCACCACAATCATCATACTACTGTGTGAGAACCAAAGGAACAAGTTGCAAGAAAACACTGTTGTCCTTATTACAGTGAAATAACTTCTGCACGATAACAATATAGTATAGTTTACATATTACACTGTATTTACATGGTATTACAAAGGTATCACAACATGGTGGCACACAGGAACCTGTAGGGCCCAGACACCATCAACACAACATGGTGCCACTCAGGAACCTGTAGGGCCCAGACACCATCAACATGGTGCCACTCAGGAACCTGTATGGCCCAGACACCATCAACATGGTGCCACTCAGGAACCTGTAGGGCCCAGACACCATCAACATGGTGCCACTCAGGAACCTGTTGGCCCAGACACCATCAACATGGTGCCACTCAGGAACCTGTAGGGCCCAGACACCATCAACATGGTGCCACTCAGGAACCTGTATGGCCCAGACACCATCAACATGGTGCCACTCAGGAACCTGTAGGGCCCAGACACCATCAACATGGTGCCACTCAGGAACCTGTTGGCCCAGACACCATCAACATGGTGCCACTCAGGAACCTGTAGGGCCTAGACACCATCAACACAACATGGTGCCACTCAGGAACCTGTAGGGCCCAGACACCATCAACATGGTGCCACTCAGGAACCTGTATGGCCCAGACACCATCAACATGGTGCCACTCAGGAACCTGTAGGGCCCAGACACCATCAACATGGTGCCACTCAGGAACCTGTTGGCCCAGACACCATCAACATGGTGCCACTCAGGAACCTGTAGGGCCTAGACACCATCAACACAACATGGTGCCACTCAGGAACCTGTAGGGCCCAGACACCATCAACATGGTGCCACTCGGGAACCTGTAGGGCCCAGACACCATCAACACAACATGGTGCCACTCAGGAACCTGTAGGGCCCAGACACCATCAACATGGTGCCACTCAGGAACCTGTAGGGCCCAGACACCATCAACATGGTGCCACTCAGGAACCTGTAGGGCCCAGACACCATCAACATGGTGCCACTCTCGGGAACCTGTAGGGCCCAGACACCATCAACACAACATGGTGCCACTCAGGAACCTGTAGGGCCCAGACACCATCAACATGGTGCCACTCAGGAACCTGTAGGGCCCAGACACCATCAACATGGTGCCACTCAGGAACCTGTAGGGCCCAGACACCATCAACATGGTGCCACTCAGGAACCTGTAGGGCCCAGACACCATCAACATGGTGCCACTCGGGAACCTGTAGGGCCCAGACACCATCAACACAACATGGTGCCACTCAGGAACCTGTAGGGCCCAGACACCATCAACATGGTGCCACTCAGGAACCTGTAGGGCCCAGACACCATCAACATGGTGCCACTCAGGAACCTGTAGGGCCCAGACACCATCAACATGGTGCCACTCAGGAACCTGTAGGGCCCAGACACCATCAACACAACATGGTGCCACTCAGGAACCTGTAGGGCCCAGACACCATCAACATGGTGCCACTCAGGAACCTGTAGGGCCCAGACACCATCAACACAACATGGTGGCACTCAGGAACCTGTAGGGTCCAGACACCATCAACAAGGTGCCACTCAGGAACCTGTAGGGCCCAGACACCATCAACACAACATGGTGCCACTCAGGAACCTGTAGGGCCCAGACACCATCAACAAGGTGCCACTCAGGAACCTGTAGGGTCCAGACACCATCAACAAGGTGCCACTCAGGAACCTGTAGGGTCCAGACACCATCAACAAGGTGCCACTCAGGAACCTGTAGGGTCCAGACACCATCAACAAGGTGCCACTCAGGAACCTGTAGGGCCCAGACACCATCAACATGGTGCCCAACAGGAACCTGTAGGGCCCAGACACCATCAACACAACATGGTGCCACTCAGGAACCTGTAGGGCCCAGACACCATCAACATGGTGCCACTCAGGAACCTGTAGGGCCCAGACACCATCAACATGGTGCCACTCAGGAACCTGTAGGGCCAAGACACCATCAACACAACATGGTGCCACACAGGAACCTGTAGGGCCCAGACACCATCAACACGGTGCCACTCAGGAACCTGTAGGGCCCAGACACCATCAACATGGTGCCACACAGGAACCTGTGATCAAGTGGTGGCTTTGTCTTCGTGCTCCAGAATGCCCTTTTCATTCCATTGACCATGAGCACTACACAGCACCACCTTTTCCCTATGTAGTGGCACTATCTTTTGAACAGAGCTCTATGGGTCCTGTTTAAAAAAAGGTGTGTAAAGAATAGGGTGTCGTTTGGGATTTACAGTCCATGTGTATTAAAGAAGTATTCATATGTGGGCTTTTCCCAACTACTTCCAATTGTTAGTTTTGAATGTACCAGCGTACAGGGCTAAATATACTACAGGCTGGCCATTGGTGTCACTGAACACAATACAGTCACCAGTCTATAGAAATACCAATGAGAAGCAGTTTCCTCTTTGCACTGTTATGAGATGGGAGTTTAAGATTATAGGTGATATCTATGTCACTTAGCAGAGGCCTTTATCCAAAACAACTTACAGTACAGTATGAAACAAGTGTAAAAATGACTCACTACTGTAAGTGTCTCTGGATCAGAGAGTCTGCTAAATGACTCCCTACTGTAGTGGATCAGAGAGTCTGCTAAATGACTCCCTACTGTAGTGGATCAGAGAGTCTGCTAAATGACTCCCTACTGTAGTGGATCAGAGAGTCTGCTAAATGACTCACTACTGTAAGTGTCTCTGGATCAGAGAGTCTGCTAAATGACTCCCTACTGTAGTGGATCAGAGAGTCTGCTAAATGACTCACTACTGTAAGTGTCTCTGGATCAGAGAGTCTGCTAAATGACTCACTACTGTAGTGGATCAGAGAGTCTGCTAAATGACTCACTACTGTAAGTGTCTCTGGATCAGAGAGTCTGCTAAATGACTCCCTACTGTAGTGGATCAGAGAGTCTGCTAAATGACTCACTACTGTAGTGGATCAGAGAGTCTGCTAAATTACTCACTACTGTAGTGGATCAGAGAGTCTGCTAAATGACTCACTACTGTAAGTGTCTCTGGATCAGAGAGTCTGCTAAATGACTCCCTACTGTAGTGGATCAGATAGTCTGCTAAATGACTCCCTACTGTAGTGGATCAGAGAGTCTGCTAAATGACTCACTACTGTAAGTGTCTCTGGATCAGAGAGTCTGCTAAATGACTCCCTACTGTAGTGGATCAGAGAGTCTGCTAAATGACTCACTACTGTAGTGGATCAGAGAGTCTGCTAAATGACTCACTACTGTAAGTGTCTCTGGATCAGAGAGTCTGCTAAATGACTCCCTACTGTAGTGGATCAGAGAGTCTGCTAAATGACTCACTACTGTAGTGGATCAGAGAGTCTGCTAAATGACTCACTACTGTAAGTGTCTCTGGATCAGAGAGTCTGCTAAATGACTCACTACTGTAAGTCTCTCTGGATCATAGAGTCTGCTAAATGACTCACTACTGTAGTGGATCAGAGAGTCTGCTAAATGACTCACTACTGTAGTGGATCAGAGAGTCTGCTAAATGACTCACTACTGTAGTGGATCAGAGAGTCTGCTAAATGACTCCCTACTGTAGTGGATCAGAGAGTCTGCTAAATGACTCACTACTGTAGTGGATCAGAGAGTCTGCTAAATGACTCACTACTGTAGTGGCTCTGGATCAGACAGTCTGCTAAATGACTCCCTACTGTAAGTGTCTCTGGATAAGAGAGTCTGCTAAATGACTCACTACTGTAGTGGATCAGAGAGTCTGCTAAATGACTCACTACTGTAGTGGCTCTGGATCAGACAGTCTGCTAAATGACTCCCTACTGTAAGTGTCTCTGGATAAGAGAGTCTGCTAAATGACTCACTACTGTCAGTCTCTCTGGATAAGAGAGTCTGCTAAATGACTCACTACTGTAGTGGATCAGAGACTCTGCTAAATGACTCACTACTGTAGTGGATCAGAGAGTCTGCTAAATGACTCACTACTGTAAGTGTCTCTGGATCAGAGAGTCTGCTAAATGACTCCCTACTGTAGTGGATCAGAGAGTCTGCTAAATGACTCACTACTGTAAGTGTCTCTGGATCAGAGAGTCTGCTAAATGACTCACTACTGTAGTGGATCAGAGAGTCTGCTAAATGACTCCCTACTGTAGTGGATCAGAGAGTCTGCTAAATGACTCACTACTGTAAGTGTCTCTGGATCAGAGAGTCTGCTAAATGACTCCCTACTGTAGTGGATCAGAGAGTCTGCTAAATGACTCCCTACTGTAGTGGATCAGAGAGTCTGCTAAATGACTCCCTACTGTAGTGGATCAGAGAGTCTGCTAAATGACTCACTACTGTAAGTGTCTCTGGATCAGAGAGTCTGCTAAATGACTCCCTACTGTAGTGGATCAGAGAGTCTGCTAAATGACTCACTACTGTAAGTGTCTCTGGATCAGAGAGTCTGCTAAATGACTCCCTACTGTAGTGGATCAGAGAGTCTGCTAAATGACTCCCTACTGTAGTGGATCAGAGAGTCTGCTAAATGACTCACTACTGTAAGTGTCTCTGGATCAGAGAGTCTGCTAAATGAACCCTACTGTAGTGGATCAGAGAGTCTGCTAAATGACTCCCTACTGTAGTGGATCAGAGAGTCTGCTAAATGACTCACTACTGTAAGTCTCTCTGGATAAGAGAGTCTGCTAAATGACTCACTACTGTAGTGGATCAGAGAGTCTGCTAAATGACTCACTACTGTAGTGGATCAGAGAGTCTGCTAAATGACTCACTACTGTAAGTGTCTCTGGATCAGAGAGTCTGCTAAATGACTCCCTACTGTAGTGGATCAGAGAGTCTGCTAAATGACTCACTACTGTAAGTGTCTCTGGATCAGAGAGTCTGCAGAGAGTCTGCTAAATGACTCACTACTGTAGTGGATCAGAGAGTCTGCTAAATGACTCACTACTGTAAGTGTCTCTGGATCAGAGAGTCTGCTAAATGAACCCTACTGTAGTGGATCAGAGAGTAAATGACTTCCTACTGTAGTGGATCAGAGAGTCTGCTAAATGACTCCCTACTGTAGTGGATCAGAGAGTCTGCTAAATGACTCACTACTGTAAGTGTCTCTGGATCAGAGAGTCTGCTAAATGACTCCCTACTGTAGTGGATCAGAGAGTCTGCTAAATGACTCACTACTGTAAGTGTCTCTGGATCAGAGAGTCTGCTAAATGACTCCCTACTGTAGTGGATCAGAGAGTCTGCTAAATGACTCACTACTGTAGTGGATCAGAGAGTCTGCTAAATGACTCACTACTGTAAGTGTCTCTGGACTCAGAGAGTCTGCTAAATGACTCCCTACTGTAGTGGATCAGAGAGTCTGCTAAATGACTCCTACTACTGTAGTGGATCAGTGGATCAGAGTCTGCTAAATGACTCCCTACTGTAGTGGATCAGAGAGTCTGCTAAATGACTCACTACTGTAAGTGTCTCTGGATCAGAGAGTCTGCTAAATGACTCCCTACTGTAGTGGATCAGAGAGTCTGACTAAATGACTCACTACTGTAGTGGATCAGAGAGTGTCTCTGGATCAGAGAGTCTGCTAAATGACTCCCTACTGTAGTGGATCAGAGAGTCTGATCAGAGAGTCTGCTAAATGACTCACTACTGTAAGTGTCTCTGGATCAGAGAGTCTGCTAAATGACTCCCTACTGTAGTGGATCAGAGAGTCTGCTAAATGACTCACTACTGTAAGTGTCTCTGGATAAGAGAGTCTGCTAAACGACTCACTACTGTAAGTCTCTCTGGATCATAGAGTCTGCTAAATGACTCACTACTGTAGTGGATCAGAGAGTCTGCTAAATGACTCACTACTGTAGTGGATCAGAGAGTCTGCTAAATGACTCACTACTGTAGTGGATCAGAGAGTCTGCTAAATGACTCACTACTGTAGTGGCTCTGGATCAGAGAGTCTGCTAAATGACTCCCTACTGTAAGTACATTTACATTTACATTTAAGTCATTTAGCAGACGCTCTTATCCAGAGCGACTTACAAATTGGTGCGTTTACCTTATGACATCCAGTGGAACTGCCACTTTAAAATAGTGCATTTAACTCTTTTAAGGGGGGGGGGGGGGGTGAGAAGGATTACTTTATCCTATCCTAGGTATTCCTTAAAGAGGTGAGGTTTCAGGTGTCTCCGGAAGGTGGTGATTGACTCCGCTGTCCTGGCGTCGTGAGGGAGTTTGTTCCACCATTGGGGGGCCAGAGCAGCGAACAGTTTTGACTGGGCTGAGCGGGAACTGTACTTCCTCAGTGGTAGGGAGGCGAGCAGGCCAGAGGTGTCTCTGGATAAGAGAGTCTGCTAAATGACTCACTACTGTAAGTGTCTCTGGATAAGAGAGTCTGCTAAATTACTCACTACTGTAAGTCTCTCTGGATAAGAGAGTCTGCTAAATGACTCACTACTGTAGTGGATCAGAGAGTCTGCTAAATGACTCACTACTGTAGTGGATCAGAGAGTCTGCTAAATGACTCCCTACTGTAGTGGATCAGAGAGTCTGCTAAATGACTCACTACTGTAAGTGTCTCTGGATCAGAGAGTCTGCTAAATGACTCCCTACTGTAGTGGATCAGAGAGTCTGCTAAATGACTCACTACTGTAGTGGATCAGAGAGTCTGCTAAATGACTCACTACTGTAAGTGTCTCTGGATCAGAGAGTCTGCTAAATGACTCCCTACTGTAGTGGATCAGAGAGTCTGCTAAATGACTCACTACTGTAGTGGATCAGAGAGTCTGCTAAATGACTCACTACTGTAAGTGTCTCTGGATCAGAGAGTCTGCTAAATGACTCCCTACTGTAGTGGATCAGAGAGTCTGCTAAATGACTCACTACTTTAAGTGTCTCTGGATAAGAGAGTCTGCTAAACGACTCACTACTGTAAGTCTCTCTGGATCATAGAGTCTGCTAAATGACTCACTACTGTAGTGGATCAGAGAGTCTGCTAAATGACTCACTACTGTAGTGGATCAGAGAGTCTGCTAAATGACTCACTACTGTAGTGGATCAGAGAGTCTGCTAAATGACTCACTACTGTAGTGGCTCTGGATCAGAGAGTCTGCTAAATGACTCCCTACTGTAGTGGATTTACATTTAAGTCATTTAGCTAAATGACTCACTACTGTAAGTGTCTCTGGACATCCAGTGGAACTGCCAACAATACTGCATCTAACTCTTTTAAGGGATCAGAAGGAGTACTTTATCCTAAATGACTCCTTAAAGTAGTGGGGTTTCAGGTGTCTCTAAATGACTCACTACCTGTAAGTTTGTTCCACCATTGGGGGCCAGAGAGTTTTGACTGGGCTAAATGAACCCTACTTCCTCAGTGGTAGAGAGTCTGGCCAAATGACTGTCTACTGTGATAAGAGAGTCTGCTAAATGACTCACTACTGTAAGTCTCTCTGGATAAGAGAGTCTGCTAAATGACTCACTACTGTAGTGGATCAGAGAGTCTGCTAAATGACTCACTACTGTAAGTGTCTCTGGATAAGAGAGTCTGCTAAATGACTCACTACTGTAAGTCTCTCTGGATAAGAGAGTCTGCTAAATGACTCACTACTGTAGTGGATCAGAGAGTCTGCTAAATGACTCACTACTGTAGTGGCTCTGGATCAGAGAGTCTGCTAAATGACTCACTACTGTAGTGTCTGGATCAGAGAGTCTGCTAAATGACTCACTACTGTAGTGGCTCTGGATCAGAGAGTCTTCTAAATGACTCACTACTGTAAGTGTCTCTGGATAAGAGAGTCTGCTAAATGACTCCCTACTGTAGTGGATCAGAGAGTCTGCTAAATGACTCCCTACTGTAGTGGATCAGAGAGTCTGCTAAATGACTCACTACTGTAGTGGATCAGAGAGTCTGCTAAATGACTCACTACTGTACTGCCCTGCCAAGAAAAAAGGCAGTAACTGCTGATTTGGTCTAAAATGAGTTAATGTCATTTTTGCTACATTAAATACATGCTTAATCACGTGGACAAGTATCCTGCCTCTATTGTATTGTGTTCAGGAGAAAATGGGGGTCATGTTAGCAGTAACTTGATAAAGTTACTATTTATCAAAGGTAAATAAAAGCCATTTTTCTCAGTTCCACGCTATGAGCAGTTACTGCCTTTGTGCTTGGTAGGGCAGTCATATTGTCTCTGGATAAGAGAGTCTGCTAAATGACTCACTACTGTAGTGGATCAGAGAGTCTGCTAAATGACTCACTACTGTAGTGGATCAGAGAGTCTGCTAAATGACTCACTACTGAAGGTCTCTCTGGATAAGAGAGTCTGCTAAATGACTCACTACTGTAGTGGCTCTGGATCAGAGAGTCTGCTAAATGACTCACTACTGAAGTGGCTCTGGAACAGAGAGTCTGCTAAATGACTCACTACTGTAGTGGATCAGAGAGTCTGCTAAATGACTCACTACTGTAGTGGATCAGAGAGTCTGCTAAATGACTCACTACTGTAAGTGGCTCTGGAACAGAGAGTCTGCTAAATGACTCACTACTGTAGTGGATCAGAGAGTCTGCTAAATGACTCACTACTGTAAGTGTCTCTGGGTAAGAGTCTGCTAAATGACTCACTACTGTAAGTGTCTCTGGATAAGAGAGTCTGCTAAATGACTCACTACTGTAGTGGCTCTGGAACAGAAAGTCTGCTAAATGACTCACTACTGTAGTGGATCAGAGAGTCTGCTAAATGACTCACTACTGTAGTGGCTCTGGAACAGAGAGTCTGCTAAATGACTCAAATGTCAATGTAAAATGTACAGTAAGGGCAAAATGGTCATAGGTATTTAGTATGTGTACGTGTGACCCCTGCGGGAGTTGAACCCATGACCTTGGCGTTGCTAACTCCATGCTTTAGGCCTAGATGAACACACTGATAATGAATGGCAGCAGGATAAGCATGGAATGTAAAGCTTGATTAGCATGCAGACAATGTACGTAGAATACATCACAGAGACAGAGAGCGGTAATGTAGGGGGGGGTGGCTTGCATCTTGTTAAAACAATCCAATAGAATGGACATGGATGGGTCTTCTGAAAGCATAAAACCAAGAGGACGTAGGCCTACTGTATACAAGAAAAAAGGCAGAACTAGCTACAACCCACAATTATTTTAATTTTTTTACCTTTATTTAACTGGGCAAGTCAGTTTTAAGAACAAATGATTACAAGTAGCTAGTCTACTAAAACTACTCGACTAGTCATTAGGCCTACTAGTCGACTAGTCATTAGGCCTACTAGTGATTACATTCATTTGCCCAGCTCTCATGGCACAGCACTGCTCATGCTTCTCAATAACAATGGCACGGGACGCAAATAGACTCTACGCTACTCCTGGAAAGAAAAGAATGTTTGATTACTGTACCTACAGTGTAGGAACAGTCCCATAGTAGGTGAACAAATACCAAGTTCATAATAGAACATGGTGAGGTGTGGCATATCCTTTCACTCAAACAAATGGAAAATAAAAAATAAAAATAAAGGAATAGTAAAATGAGTTGATTGACGAGGCTGGATCGAGCAACTAATCTAAATGGGATACTGTCTGTAGATAAAAGTTAATAAGAATAACTGTTATGATAAAACAACAAAAAATGGTCTGCGTGGAAAAGTCAACACAAAACACCACGCACCTGTTGATAAGCAAGGCTACACGAGGAGAAGCCCTTGGAGACGTCATTGAAATTCAATTTGGAAACATAATAGTCTACACACTCACTACGCACACAGGCAAAAATACCTCACACCCACATGAAACTGGATGGAAGGGCTTTGCGTGTAGCCAGAGGAAAGCCTTTAATTCCACAAAAAAAAGGCTGTTATATTGATTGATATCCATAATGAAATTAAGAGACCTCATGGGCACCCTTTTAAAGGGGGGAATTCGCATCGTATCCCACCTTGTCGAGTTTATTCTGTTTTGTCGACATTGGAACGTTCAGCGACATATTAGCCGTTTCCATCAGGCATGTTGTCAAATGTTTTATCACACATGTACTTTTTACTAGCATAAAAAGTTTTGATTGAAACCCGGGTGGTACCCACCTTTCCATTCACTGTTTTTATGCGAGTAAAGTCATACCGAATATTTTTTTTTAAACACGACAGCTGTATTGGAAACAAATAATTGTAGTACAATTGTATAAATTCCGACATAATTTGTTAGTTCGACATAGTGGGAGATTTTTGTATCGGTAAAATTAATTATGCGCGAAATGGCGGTGGAAATGTCTTTACGCGTAAATATTGATATAATAACGATAACAACAAACTAAGTACATTTGGAGTCACGCCGTGATATGGTATGTGGTCCTCCCACTACAACTTGGCAAACCATGAAGTTTATTAGGATACAGATGAAATAAATGATGATGAATTTCAAATGGTTGTGAAAGTATAGGATGTTGAGTCTGACGCTGCTTTCCGATAAATATTGAGGGACTTATTCTGGTGACGTGATTATCAACATTTATATATTCTCGCTCTTATCCATAATAATCATCTCATCACGTGGACTTGCGCATAATACATTTTACCGACACAAAAAGATCCCACCATGACGAACGAACAAATTATCTGTTTATAAAATTGTACAGTAACGTCTTGTTTTCATCAGGACTGTCATGATTTTTCTTTATAGGGTATGAATTTACTCGCATAAAAACTCTGGATGAAAACGTGGCGTTATGAATGATTTTGTAAGCTACACTGCAAAGTTGACCGCAAGAATCCCAAACAGATACAGAAAACATCCTCTTTTCAAACCTTGATTACATATGCCTCTCTGTTGATTGATTTATCGATTTGATGTTTGTCCTTTGACATAAAATACATCGGCCTACACACAGTATAAATATTTATTTATGCGTCGAAATACTGAATTAAAATATATTTGATCTGATATTCCTGATGATTTTACATACTTTTAATTTGGGGGCGTCAGAAAACTTGAGGGGGGGGGGGGCAAATAAAGGGGTTGCCTTATTGGGGAACCATGCCCTAGGACCGTGGTTCGCAAACTTTTCCGGTTACTGTACCACCAACTGAATCTTGCTTTGCCCGACGTACCCCAGAAGTACCCCCTCATGTACATTTTAGCATTAGGCCTATGGTCTCACGAGTCTTCTCAAGCTCCCCCGTTCATATGCCAAGTATCCCTGGTTGGGAACCACTGCAATAGGAGATGGCCAAATGTCCACTTTTAACTTTCTTGTAGTAAATTACCAAAAAAAACGAAACTTACCAAGCTGTTCGTCATCCTTCTCGTCCATACCCTGGTTTGTTTATTTCAAACGATCTAAACACACTTAGGCAGGCTATACTGCATAAGAAGCACGACGGACTTTCTCTAAACCTAACCCTATTCCAGCCCCTTTTAATGTACTGTTTAAATTAATCCTCGGTCACATGACATGTATCAAGGAATGCTGAGTGCAAACCACGCCCGGGGAAAAAATAGATTTTGTTTTTACAAAACTGGCATATAATTACTTTGCTCCAACATTCGACGGGGTTCATAAAAAAATACATTTGCTATCTTCCATAGAGTACATTTTCTGAGTTGAAGAGTTTTGGTTTCTCTATTCTATCCTCTTTGCAGTGTGCTCTCACGCACGCCGGACGAGCATGTTCAGTGTAGTGGTGGGCGTTCCGGTACTGTACTCCAGATCAGACCGAGGAGAGGCTATATCAGGTACAGGGAGTTCCTGTACTGTACTCTAGATAAGACCGAGGATATACAGTATATCATCCACAACCACAGGAGGTCGACATGACACATTGAGCCTCTGGGCCTTTATCCGAACAGTGATTCAGTTTCATACAACGTCAACAGGTAATAAATACTTAATGGAATTTTTAACCATAGTTTACACTAGATTATAAACTGGGTGGTTTGAGCCCTGAATGCTGATTGGCTGAAAGCCGTGGTATATCAGGGTATGACAAAACATTTATTTGTACTGTTGTACATCCCTGGGTCGCTCTTCTGGGTCGCTTTGTGTGATGTATTGTTGTCTCTACCTTCTTGTCCTTTGTGCTGTTGTCTGTGTCCAATAATGTTTGTACCATGTTTTGTGTTGTTACAATGTTGTGTTGCTACAATGTTGTTTTTATGTTGTGTTGCTACTAGAGGTCGACCGATTAATCGGAATGGCCGATTAATTAGGGCCGATTTCAAGTTTTCATAACAATCGGAAATCTGTATTTTTGGGAGCTGATTTGCCGATTTTTTAAATATATTTTTTTATACCTTTATTTAACTAGGCAAGTCAGTTAAGAACAAATTCTTATTTTCAATGACGGGCCTAGGAACAGTGGGTTAACTGTCTTGTTCAGGGGGCAGAACGACAGATTTTTTTTATTTACCTTGTCAGCTCGGGGGATTTGATCTTGCAACCTTTACGGTTACTAGTCCAACGCTCTAACCACTAGGCTACTTGTCACCCCAACCTTTAACCTTTAAACTCCTGGGGAGGAAAAAAAAGCATTTTACTGCGCTGTTTCAGGTGCAACGTTGATCGTCATATTGCAGTCGTGTGTAAGAGGGAGATTCCAAGATGTGGGGAGTGTGCAGGAGGACATGGGACAGAGGATTGTGTAGTTTTGCTGGATAAAGTTGTGTGTGTCTGTCAACTGTAGGGGTGTCCATGTTGCTGGGGATCGGAAATGTCTGTTGCGAGAGAGGTGGGTTGAGGTAGTCAGAGTAGTGCAGAGGTTATCGTGTGCTGAGGCAGTGAAGAAAGTGGAGGAGGATGGGTCAAGGATCCTGAGAGGATCACTGTGAGTAATACATCTGTGCCAGCACAGAGATATAGACCAACGAGTGATGTTTGCTTCAGTAAGGTTGGCTTCTTAGCGTTCATAGCAATGGTTATCAACTGTACCACAGAAATGGAATGTAAATCACAGACAATATGGTGGCAGCTGCAGAGAAGTATTTGGGTGTATGAGATTTGACTTCAGAAGAGTTCTAGGGTGTGTTGAGTGGCGGTGTCCCGTCCTCCCAGACCGTTAGCATAGTGCAGGAGCAGATAGTGTCAAAGTAGTGGAATGGGGTAGTGGGTTTTTTAATGAGTGTAGGGCTAGTTGGGAAGGGTAATTAAAAATATTGTTTTATATTTTAAAAATTCTCCAATTCCCCATTTTGTATCACAAAGTGTTATGGATCTATACTATAGTTCAGTTGGGGACGTTAAATGCAACATATTGAATGCCGACCGCCGGTCGGCGAGAGGAAGAGAGTGAGAGGAAAGATGGCTGAAGTGGACGCTGATGCGGATTGGGAATCTAATGGCAGGAGAATCGAGGAGAGTTGGAATATTGTCCAAAAGAATGGAAAACACAGAGAAGTAGTGTACAGGGCTGAGAATGGAAAACACAGAGAAGTAGTGTACAGGGCTGAGAATGGAAAACACAGAGAAGTAGTGTACAGGGCTGAGAATGGAAAACACAGAGAAGTAGTGTACAGGGCTGAGAATGGAAAACACAGAGAAGTAGTGTACAGGGCTGAGAATGGAAAACACAGAGAAGTCGTGTACAAGGCTGAGAATGGAAAACACAGAGAAGTAGTGTACAGGGCTGAGAATGGAAAACACAGAGAAGTAGTGTACTGAGAGAGTAGTGTACAGGGCTGAGAATGGAAAACACAGAGAAGTAGTTTGTTGAGAATGAAAACACAGGAAGTAGTGTACAGGGCTGAGAATGGAAAACACAGAGATTACCATTGGAAAACTTGAGGGCTGATTCCATTTGGGCTGAGAATGGAAAACACAGATCCCAAACTGGTGGAGAAAGTGCTGGGTTAAGAGAAGGCTGTAAGGATCACGAGAGACGGCCTCGTTTCGGTTGTTGTTGTTGTTGTTGTTGTTGTTGGATTGCTGCGGATCAGAAAGAACGCGTCTCACCTGAGTTAAAGAAGTTTGACGTGTCGTGTCGTGTCTCTTCGGGAACAAGGGGGTGATATCTGGCGTCTCATGGGAAGTCGAAGTTGAAGAGTGAAGAGTCTAGAGTCTAGCTGTTCTTCTGGGTTTTTTTTTTATATGGAGTCTCATCCCTACTCAAGTGCAGTTGGGGTATATAAACTGCATAGTCATAGCATTTATCCCAAAACCAATGCAGTGTGATCACTGTATAGCTTTTGGACGTGGTTAAAGTGGATAGGCCTTCACTGCAGGCTACAGGGGTTCCATTTCACCAGCAGGACCCTGATATTTTAAAGGTTATTAAGAAGCTGGACATTGTGGCCTTTATAGCTGTGGTAATTATTCGCACTGCCAAGGTGGAGAGGAGGTCCAGGATAAATTAGTTTTCCCCTATCACGAATGGATTTTTGTTTTGCCTTGTTTTTTTCAACCCGTCCAGTTGGTGGCGGCAATACACCTTTCAGGTTTGTAGTCCGCCATAAAACCCATAGAAGAAGAAGAAGTTTAGTCACAGATAGAACAATGTGACAGATATTTCACTGGATGTATAAATGTGAAGCATCCGCTTGGCGTTTCCACCCACTACCAAATATGGTAGCCATGTGGCCAGCAGTGGAAAATGATGGAAGATGGATTTCGCCCGACAATCTGCACATTTTCTAATCGATGAAACCTTTTATCTCAATACAGTTTTTTATTTCCAAAACCTAGAAATCTGTTATGAACAGAGTGGACTACGTTTTGAAAAATGTACCCTTTTCCAAAGTTGTAAAAAATCGCGTTGTTTACGAGAAGTGGGAAGGCGAATTGAGTTATTACACATGCGCACTTCACAGAGTAGGCGTTCCTTAACGAAAATATGCAAATAATAGTAGAACGAGCCAATAGAATCTCGCTAGCTCGTGTTTGGCTCTGCCCACTAAGACTCATTTATTTCCATTGGAAACGACAGGTTGTGATCTATCTTGGTTTAGTTATTTAAATATTTGTTTGAAAGACACGGAAGAGGAAGGAAGAACAATCTCCACCCTCTTTCCTTCATCTGCCTCCAGGCAGGCATACGAGACCGAACTGTAAGTGAACGTGATAATCTGAAAGCATCGTTATAATTATATCACTTTAATCCATTAAAATCAACGATATTCATTATATATTCAATCGAACTTTATATATTTGATCGTTATTGTAGATGTGTGGTTGTTATAAAGACGGACACATTGGACACTGCAATGTCCGATTAAATGATGGTTAAAAAAGTAGCCGCTAACGTTATTTAACTCTACAATCAGCGAAGGGTCTATTTTTTTGTTGTTGTTGTTGTTGCAGATCCATAGTTGTCCAAATGATATATGCTCGTGTATTCGGTCTATGGGTTTGACTACACGTAACTAAAAGTTGGGGAAACTAGGCGGTTTCGTTTTCCTGGACCATATGGCTAGTTGTCAACTGAAGGGACGTGGCTGTCCCATGTCTGTGATCACAGCAGTCTGCGGCGCTTTTGTCCTTTCGCTGCAAATATCTCTACTGAAGCGTGAAACACTGCACATCAACATGAACAAGTTGTTACAAATGATGCGGGTATATTAACGAATCAACTTGGGGGAATTGGCTATTAAGATACCTTTTATTGTGTGGCTGGAAGAGTTTGCGTTCAAGAGAACAATTGGCAGTCATTTCATACGCTAAACCTACACACACACAGTGACCAGTGTTTTGAGGAATACTATACATGATGATTTTGGGATCTGAGTGGCGCAGCAGTCTAAAGCTCTGCATCTCTGTGCTAGAGGTATTTTTCTTAACTGCATTGTTGGTTAAGGGCTTGTAAAGTAAGCATTTCACTGTGAGGTCTACACTTGTTCTATTCGGTGCATGTAACAAATAACATTTGATTGGGAGTCCCACAGGGCGACGCACAATTGGCCCATTATCGTTAGGGTTTGTCCGGGGTAGGCCGTCATTGTAAATAAGAATTTGTTCTTAAAATTGACTTGCCTAGTTAAATAAAGGTAATCCATTATTTTTGGGGACTAATTAGTCAATTGAACGCAAACTCATCCAGCCAACCAATAAAGGTAGCCTGCTAGCCTAGCTAAATGCATCGAGATGGCTACATTAAGCTATTTTACTTTGCTAACCTAATTGACTTCAGCTTTTATCCTAGCCTCACGAAAGACACACACAATACAGGGGGGGGGCCTAACCTGTTACACTGGGGCCTAACCTGTTACACTGGGGCCTAACCTGTTACACTGGGGCTGTTACACTGGGGCCAAACCTGTTACACCGGGGCTGTTACACTGGGGCCTAACCTGTTACACTGGGGCCAAACCTGTTACACTGGGGCTGTTACACTGGGGCCTAACCTGTTACACTGGGGCCTAACCTGTTACACTGGGGCCAAACCTGTTACACTGGGGCTGTTACACTGGGGCCTAACCTGTTACACTGGGGCTGTTACACTGGGGCCTAACCTGTTACACTGGGGCTGTTACACTGGGGCCTAACCTGTTACACTGGGGCTGTTACACTGGGGCCTAACCTGTTACACTGGGGCCTAACCTGTTACACTGGGTCCAAACCTGTTACACTGGGGCCTAACCTGTTCCACTGGGGCTGTTACACTGGGGCCTAACCTAACGTTTCAGGCGTATGTACTGGTCTTGACAAGAAGAAAAGCTGTGTTTTTTTTCTTTTCTGCACTGTTCAACCAATCCCGTCAATGTCCAAACGCTGAAGTCGTGTCACAGGCTCATTACATTTCCCCTGAAAACCGGAACATCCGGTCGTTGCAGACTCGACCGTAGCTAGGGCTCCCGAGGAGCAGTTGATGTGTTTGGGGGGGGGTTAGGTCTTATGCTCAAGGGCACAACGACAGGCAATGCTTTGATACCAGCAACCCTCCGGTTGCCACCTCACGTCCAGCAAGATTTTTCCTTTCAGACCTGGGATTCAAACTGGCAACCCTCCGTTTACCCACTTGCCTCTAAACGCTAGGTTACCTGATGCCTCAATGAGTAGTAGCTGGTCTCAAACGAGACACTTGGCTAACAACCCCTGTGGGCAGCTAATAGAAGATCTTTTAAATATGATGGTGAAAAGACTTGCTTCCTCCCGGGGTCCTGCTAACAAGACTGTTTGTTTCTGTTCCTCCAGGCAACATGGCAGCGTTGAGGCCTCTGAAAAGGCCCAAGATCGTCAAGAAGAGGGTGAAGAAGTTCATCAGACATCAGTCGGACCGCTATGTCAAAGTCAAGGTACGGTAGATGTTGGCCGCTATATAATGAATTGTAACAAACCGTATTTGAATCTTTGCTACGTTAATGGGCTGAACCAGGGTTGTGTTCATTAGGATAGGCGTTTTACAACCTCTCCTCGACTCCCCAGCCGTTAAATGTATTTGAACTGTTCTACAGCCACCACACCTCATTTCAACTTGTCAGATAATCATCAAGCTCTTGATTAGGTAAATCAGTGAGCTAGTTTAGGGCTACAACAAAATCGTGTTTAAAACCTCTGGAGGGGGGGGGTTTGAAAACCACTGCATTAGGGCACATGGAAAACAAGTGGTTCTTATTGGACAAATTCCGGTAGTTCCTTCCTGTGTCAGTTTTTCTTCTGTTTTGGTGTCTAATGAACATGACCCAGATGTTATTGTGGAGGTCTGGAACACACCTTTTTGTTTTTTCAAATGAAGAGCGATCTCTGAAAGTGACACTTGTTAGTGCTGCTGTTTCCTTAACCCAATGTGCCCCCCACACACACACACACGACGCCTGAGCAATTTGGGTTTCTAGTCCCTTTTTAACGTGATTGGTCTGAATAACGGAGGCGGAAGTAGAGTCCGTCTGGTTTGAGCTACAAACTATTTAAAGCGACGTTTGAAATGCTGAGACTTAAACGTGTGAAACATGTTCAGCTTTATTTCAAAAGCTACACAAAGAACATAAAGGTTGTTTTTTAAACATTTATTTGGCCTATTATTTAACGAGGCAAGTCGGTTATTAAAGAACAAATCCTTATTTACAATGACTTGTCTAGGAACAGTGGGTTATAACTGCCTTGTTCAGGGAGCAGAACGACAGATTTTGTACCTTGTCAGCTCGGGGGATTCGATCTAGCAACTTTTCAGTTACTGACCCAACGCTCTAACCACTAGGCTACCTGGCCCAACGCTCTAACCACTAGGCTACCTGGCCCAACGCTCTAACGCTCTAACCACTAGGCTACCTGGCCCAACGCTCTAACTACTAGGCTACCTGGCCCAACGCTCTAACCACTAGGCTACCTGGCCCAACGCTCTAACCACTAGGCTACCTGGCCCAACGCTCTAACCACGCTCTAACCACTAGGCTACCTGGCCCAACGCTCTAACCACTAGGCTACCTGGCCCAACGCTCTAACCACTAGGCTACCTGGCCCAACGCTCTAACCACTAGGCTACCTGGCCCAACGCTCTAACCACTAGGCTACCTGGCCCAACGCTCTAACCACTAGGCTACCTGGCCCAACGCTCTAACCACTAGGCTACCTGGCCCAACGCTCTAACCACTAGGCTACCTGGCCCAACGCTCTAACCACTAGGCTACCTGGCCCAACGCTCTAACCACTAGGCTACCTGGCCCAACGCTCTAACCACTAGGCTACCTGGCCCAACGCTCTAACCACTAGCTGCCGCCCTACATAGAAGATCATAGGAAATCCCAGAACATAGTGTCTATAATACTGTAATAAGTTCAAATAGTTTCTGTCACAAACACAGTTGTCATTGACTAGTTTGATATTGATTTCCCATTAAGCAAACCATTTCCGTACTTACTGTATTCATATTACATTACATTTTGATCAGGTTTTTGATTTACGTCAATAAAACGCAAGAATATAACTGATTTGTCAAAATAGTTTTGTGTCCTACTTGTTGTCCTGAACAGAAAATGGTAAAATCACTTCATTGTGGCTAAATATAAGGTCTGGAGATGCATCGGGACTGAAGAATACACCCTGTTTTGGTGGTTTAATTTCAGCCGATAGTTTTGAAAGTGGTGCTCGCAATCCAAAATCCCTTTTTTTTTAAATCTTGTTTTACATCATCCATTTCCTATGATATGTCTTATAATATGATATATGATATGAATATGATATGAATATGATATGTCTTATAATATGATATGAATATGATATGAATATGATATGATATGTCTTATAATATGATATATGATATGAATATGATATGAATATGATATGGATATGATATGAATATGATTGAATATGATATGATATGAATATGATATGTCTTATGATATGAATATGAATATGATATGAATATGATATGTCTTATAATATGATATATGATATGAATATGATATGAATATGATATGTCTTATGATATGATATGAATATGATATGAATATGATATGAATATGATATGATATGTCTTATGATATATGATATGAATATGGATATGAATATGATATGAATATGATATGAATATGATATGTCTTATAATATGATATGAATATGATATGAATATGAATATGATATGTCTTATAATATGATATGAATATGATATGAATATGATATGAATATGATATGAATATGATATGAATATGAATATGATATGAATATGATATAATATGATATGAATATGATATGAATATGATATAATATGAATATGATTGAATATGATATGAATATGATATGATATATGATATGAATATGATATGTCTTATAATGTTTTAGTATTTTACGAATCCAATTTGTGTTTTAAGATCCTGGAGTCTTTTTTAAGGAAGGGAGCAGGTCCTTTCCTGACCAGATTAGTCACCGCGCTAGCTGGCTACTGTATTTGCAGGATATCGCCTTACTACTCGCCTCACTTGACGATGTCATTTACAAAATAGCCTCCAACACTCTACTCAACAAATTGGATGCAGTCTATCACAGTGCAATCCGTTTTGTCACCAAAGCCCCATATACTACCCACCATTGCGACCTGTACGCTCTCGTTGGCTGGCCCTCGCTTCATACTCGTCGCCAAACCCACTGGCTCCATGTCATCTACAAGACCCTGCTAGGTAAAGTCCCCCCTTATCTCAGCTCGCTGGTCACCATAGCATCTCCCACCTGTAGCACACGCTTCAGCAGGTATATATATATCTCTCTAGTCACCACCAAAACCAATTCTTTCTTTGGCCGCCTCTCCTTCCAGTTCTCTGCTGCCAATGACTGGAACGAAATACAAAAATCTCTGAAACTGGAAACACTTATCTCCCTCACTAGCTTTAAGCACCAACTGTCAGAGCAGCTCACAGATTACTGCACCTTTACATAGCCCACCTATAATTTAGCCCAAACAACTACCTCTTTCCCTACTGTATTTAATTAATTTATTTATTTTGCTCCTTTGCACCATTATTTTTATTTCTACTTTGCACATTCTTCCATTGCAATACTACCATTCCAGTGTTTTACTTGCTATATTGTATTTACTTTGCCACCATGGCCTTTTTTGCCCTTACCTCCCTTATCTCACCTCATTTGCTCACATCGTATATAGACTTATTTTTCTACTGTATTATTGACTGTATGTTTGTTTTACTCCATGTGTAACTCTGTGTTGTTGTATGTGTCGAACTGCTTTGCTTTATCTTGGCCAGGTCGCAATTGTAAATGAGAACTTGTTCTCAACTTGCCTACCTGGTTACATAAAGGTGAAATATAAATAAATAAACATATGTTTTTATATTTTTGTAGCAAAACTGGCGAAAACCCCGTGGTATCGACAACAGGGTGCGGCGGCGCTTCAAAGGCCAGATGCTGATGCCCAACATCGGCTACGGAAGCAACAAGAAGACCAAACACATGCTGCCCTCCGGATTCAGGAAGTTCCTGGTCCACAACATCCGAGAGCTGGAGGTCCTCATGATGAGCAACAAGTATGTTCCGATATTTATTTCTTCCTTCCTCTGAAAAACACTCCCCCGTCACGGCTTTAAAAGCATTGGATTGGTGTAAGCATTGGATTGGTGTACGCATTGGATTGGTGTACGCATTGGATTGGTGTACGCATTGGATTGGTGTACGCATTGGATTGGTGTACGCATTGGATTGGTGTAAGCATTGGATTGGTGTACGCATTGGATTGGTGTACGCATTGGATTGGTGTACGCATTGGATTGGTGTACGCATTGGATTGGTGTATGCATTGACTGGATGAGCTTTTCACCATTGTTAAATCCATGACAAGAAGGGTTCAGAAATGGAATCCCACCTGTGATCGTTCAGCAGGGCTTCGTTCAGCTCAGCAGGGCTTCGTTCAGCTCAGCAGGGCTGCGTTCAGCTCAGCAGGGCTTCGTTCAGCTCAGCGGGGCTGCGTTCAGCTCAGCGGGGCTTCGTTCAGCTCAGCGGGGCTTCGTTCAGCTCAGCGGGGCTTCGTTCAGCTCAGCGGGGCTGCGTTCTGCGTTCAGCTCAGCGGGGCTGCGTTCTGCGTTCAGCTCAGCGGGGCTGCGTTCTGCGTTCAGCTCAGCGGGGCTTCGTTCAGCTCAGCGGGGCTTCGTTCAGCTCAGCGGGATGCGTTCAGCTCAGCGGGGCTTCGTTCAGCTCAGCGGGATGCGTTCAGCTCAGCGGGGCTTCGTTCAGCTCAGCGGGGCTTCGTTCAGCTCAGCGGGGCTTCGTTCAGCTCAGCGGGGCTGCGTTCTGCGTTCAGCTCAGCGGGGCTGCGTTCTGCGTTCAGCTCAGCGGGGCTTCGTTCAGCTCAGCGGGCTTTGGGTTCCTACTGAACGCTCAGCGGGCTGCGTTCTGCGTTCAGCTCAGCGGGGCTGCGTTCTGCGTTCAGCTCAGCGGGGCTGTAGTAGTTCTGCCTTCAGCTCAGCGGGCTTCGTTCAGCTCAGCGGGGCTTCGTTCAGCCTCAGCGGGATGCGTTCAGCTCAGCGGGGTTGCGTTCAGCTCAGCGGGATGCGTTCAGCTCAGCGGGGCCCCGTTCAGCTCAGCGGGGCTTCGTTCAGCTCAGCGGGGCTTCGTTCAGCTCAGCGGGGCTGCGTTCTGCGTTCAGCTCAGCGGGGCTGCGTTCTGCGTTCAGCTCAGCGGGGCTTCGTTCAGCTCAGCGGGGCTTCGTTCAGCTCAGCGGGATGCGTTCAGCTCAGCGGGGCTTCGTTCAGCTCAGCGGGGCTTCGTTCAGCTCAGCGGGGCTGCGTTCAGCTCAGCAGGGCTGCGTTCAGCAGGGCACCACGTTTGTGGAACATTCACCGTAGAAAAATATGTTATATACAACTCATATAATAAGGAGTCCTGTTGGCTTTATTCATGAACAACGTTTGGGTTGAACTGAACGTAGCCCAGGGGTAGAAAGTAGTAGTTTGGGTTGCCTACTGAACGTAGCCCAGGGGTAGAAAGTAGTAGTTTGGGTTGCCTACTGAACGTAGCCCAGGGGTAGAAAGTAGTAGTTTGGGTTGAACTGAACGTAGCCCAGGGGTAGAAAGTAGTAGTTTGGGTTGCCTACTGAACGTAGCCCAGGGGTAGAAAGTAGTAGTTTGGGTTGCCTACTGAACGTAGCCCAGGGGTAGAAAGTAGTAGTTTGGGTTGCCTACTGAACGTAGCCCAGGGGTAGAAAGTAGTAGTTTGGGTTGCCTACTGAACGTAGCCCAGGGGTAGAAAGTAGTAGTTTGGGTTGCCTACTGAACGTAGCCCAGGGGTAGAAAGTAGTAGTTTGGGTTGCCTACTGAACGTAGCCCAGGGGTAGAAAGTAGTAGTTTGGGTTGCCTACTGAACGTAGCCCAGGGGTAGAAAGTAGTAGTTTGGGTTGCCTACTGAACGTAGCCCAGGGGTAGAAAGTAGTAGTTTGGGTTGCCTACTGAACGTAGCCCAGGGGTAGAAAGTAGTAGTTTGGGTTGCCTACTGAACGTGGGGTAGCCCAGGGGGGGTAGAAAGTAGTAGTTTGGGTTGCCTACTGAACGTAGCCCAGGGGTAGAAAGTAGTAGTTTGGGTTGCCTACTGAACGTAGCCCAGGGGTAGAAAGTAGTAGTTTGGGTTGAACTGAACGTAGCCCAGGGGTAGAAAGTAGTAGTTTGGGTTGCCTACTGAACGTAGCCCAGGGGTAGAAAGTAGTAGTTTGGGTTGCCTACTGAACGTAGCCCAGGGGTAGAAAGTAGTAGTTTGGGTTGCCTACTGAACGTAGCCCAGGGGTAGAAAGTAGACTGATGGTTCAGCATGTTATGGTTTGGTTTGTCTAAGTCTCGTCAATCTTTTTTCTTAGAATCCTATTCGTTATTTTGAGGTGTTCATTCAAGTGCAATATTTCATTTTGGCTTATGTTTGTGTCCTAGCCTGGTTAAAAACAGCCGGAGCTCACATTCTGAAATGAAATGGGAGGGTAGCGGTCTGTCTGCTTGACCAGGCTATGTGGATTTACCCTTGTGCACGTGTGTCCAGTAGATGTCCTGCGTATAATGACCTATAAATCTAGTTGGGTCTGACTCCTCCTTCCCTGACTCCTCCTCCTGTCATCGTGGCCTGCTGGGTCGTCCATACTCATGCCAGGCGTTTAAATGAGGAGGGAGAGGAAGTGCCCATTCCACCCGTAGCTCTCCCTGTTACAACATCAGCCGGGAACGTGGCTGGGCTTCATCGATACGTTTTTGGTGTTTAGGAATATAGCATGTTTAGATTTTTAAGTGGTGTATGCATGGCTCTTCAAATTCACTTGTTTTAACTGGTGACCGTCAGGGAGGGAGGGGGGGTGATAATTCCATTTGAATTAAATAAGCATTGAGGAATTCCTGAATTTCCTGAATTGAAATTTAATTGACCCTGATGACATCCAGTTGTTTCCGGAGAAATTAAATCTCCCCCTTTGCCCTCCTGTGTCTTGTTACTATAACTGCCCCCCTCCATAGGACCCATGCTGCAGAGATAGCCCACAACGTGTCGTCTAAGAACAGGAAGTTGATCGTGGAGAGGGCAGCTCAGCTGGCCATCAAGATCACCAACCCCAACGCCAGGCTACGCAGCGAGGAACACGAGTGATCTGGGACCACGACTCTTTGTTGTTCAATAAATGATCTATACACCTGTCAATAGTATTTACTGTATGTGCCTGTTTTAGTGATATGGTTTGATTATATTGGGGGGGGGGGGTCATAATGCTTTATAATGGCTTTATAATGGCTTTAGTGTGATATATTAGGGTGGGGGGGTCATAATGCATTATAATGGCTTTAGTGTGATATATTAGGGGTCATAATGCATTATGATGGCTTTAGTGTGATATATTAGGGTGTCATAATGCTTTATAATGGCTTTAGTGTGATATATTAGGGTGGGGGTCATAATGCTTTATAATGGCTTTAGTGTGATATATTAGGGGTCATAATGCATTATAATGGCTTTAGGGTGATATATTAGGGTGGGGGGTCATAATGCATTATAATGGCTTTAGTGTGATATATTAGGGTGGGGGTCATAATGCTTTATAATGGCTTTAGTGTCATATATTAGGGTGGGGGGGGGTCATAATGCATTATAATGGCTTTAGGGTGATATATTAGGGGTCATAATGC
Organism: Oncorhynchus nerka; assembly: GCF_034236695.1. Taxonomy (NCBI): domain Eukaryota; kingdom Metazoa; phylum Chordata; class Actinopteri; order Salmoniformes; family Salmonidae; genus Oncorhynchus; species Oncorhynchus nerka. Next base: position 97,625,292 of record NC_088410.1, on the reverse strand, counting down.
ATTGTAATGGCTTTAGTGTGATATATTAGGGTGGGGGTCATAATGCTTTATAATGGCTTTAGTGTGATATATTAGGGTGGGGGAGGGTCATAATGCATTATAATGGCTTTAGGGTGATATATTAGGGTGGGGGGTCATTATGCTTTATAATGGCTTTAGTGTGATATATTAGGGTGGGGGGTCATAATGCTTTATAATGGCTTTAGGATATATTAGGGTGGGGGGTCATAATGCATTATAATGGCTTTAGTGTGATATATTAGGGTGGGGGTCATAATGCTTTATAATGGCTTCAGTGTGATATATTAGGGGTCATAATGCATTGTAATGGCTTTAGTGTGATAGGGTGGGGGGTCATAATGCTTTATAATGGCTTTAGGGTGGGGGGTCATAATGCATTATAATGGCTTTAGGGTGATATATTAGGGTGGGGGTCATTATGCTTTATAATGGCTTTAGTGTGATATATTAGGGGGGGGTCATAATGCATTATAATGGCTTTAGTGTGATATATTAGGGTGGGGGGTCATAATGCTTTATAATGGCTTTAGGGTGGGGGGTCATAATGCATTATAATGGCTTTAGTGTGATATATTAGGGTGGGGGTCATAATGCTTTATAATGGCTTCAGTGTGATATATTAGGGGTCATAATGCATTGTAATGGCTTTAGTGTGATAGGGTGGGGGGTCATAATGCTTTATAATGGCTTTAGGGTGGGGGGTCATAATGCATTATAATGGCTTTAGGGTGATATATTAGGGTGGGGGGTCATAATGCATTGTAATGGCTTTAGTGTGATATATTAGGGGGTCATAATGCTTTATAATGGCTTTAGTGTGATATATTAGGGTGGGGAGGTCATAATGCTTTATAATGGCTTTAGTGTGATATATTAGGGGGTCATAATGCATTATGATGGCTTTAGGGTGATATATTAGGGGGTCATAATGCATTATAATGGCTTTAGGGTGATATATTAGGGGGTCATAATGCATTATGACGGCTTTAGGGTGATATATTAGGGGGTCATAATGCATTATAATGGCTTTAGGGTGATATATTAGGGGTCATAATGCATTATAATGGCTTTAGGTGATATATTAGGGGTCATAATGCATTATAATGGCTTTAGGGTGATATATTAGGGGGTCATAATGCATTATAATGGCTTTAGGGTGATATATTAGGGGGTCATAATGCATTATAATGGCTTTAGGGTGATATATTAGGGGGTCATAATGCATTATGACTGCTTTAGGGTGATATATTAGGGGGTCATAATGCATTATGACTGCTTTAGGGTGATATATTAGGGGGTCATAATGCATTATGACGGCTTTAGGGTGATATATTAGGGGGTCATAATGCATTATAATGGCTTTAGGGTGATATATTAGGGGGTCATAATGCATTATAATGGCTTTAGGGTGATATATTAGGGGGTCATAATGCATTATGATGGCTTTAGGCTGTGATCATCAACTAGATTCAGCTGCAGGCCAATTACAACAAAAAACAAAGTATGTTGTTCAGATGGTTGGGGGGGCCGGGAACGTAATCCCCAAAATAATTAGCAGACTGCACATTGACCGCAAGAAGCCCTAACATATATATTTCAAACTTTGCCTACGTTTATATATAATCTTGTGTTTCTCTCAGCGTGGGAATACTTGGAACCGGTTTACAAAATTAAAATCACTTGGAGCTGATTTCCTGGTGGCTGGTGTAAAAAGGACTTTATAAATTAGATTTTAGTTTAATGTCCAATAAATGCAGAATAAAGCCACTCGCGGGACGCTAGTTGGGGAACCCTACTTCAGTATTACAACCTTAATCTGAAATGGATTCAAAACTAAATCTCATCTACTCACAATTATACTCCATGACAAAGTGAAAACAGGTTGTAGACATTTTTGCAAATGTGTTGAAAATAAACATACAGACCATTTTTGCTATGAGACTTGAAATTGAGCTCCGGTGCATCCTGTTTTCCATTGATCATCCTTGAGATGTTTCTACAACTTGATTGTAGGTCTACCTGTGGTAATTTATTGGACATGATTTGGAAAGGCACACATCTGCTTATATAAAAGGTCCCACAGTGGACAGTGCAAAAACCAAGCCATGAGGTCGACGGAGTTGTCCGTTAAGAGATGGGATTGTGTCACGAGGCAGATCTGGAGAACGGCACCAAACGTGTCTGCAGCATTGAAAGTCCCCCAAAGAACAGTGGGGACTTCAATAAATAAACTGTGGAACCACCAAGACTTCCTAGTGCCAGCCGCCCGTCCGAACTGAGCAATTGGGGGAGAAGGGCCTTGGTCAGGGAGATGACTAAGGACCAGATGGTCACTCTGACAGCGTCCCTACAGTGGAGCATAGTGGTGGCAGGGACTGGGGAAAGATAGAACGGAGCAAAATATAGAGATCCTTGATGAAAACCTGCTCCAGGGCGCTCAGGGCCTCCGACTGGGGGCGAAGGTTCACCTTCCAACAGGACAAATACCTTAAGCACACAGCCAAGACAACGCAGGAGTGGCTTCGGTACAAGTGTCTGAATGTCCTTGAGTGGCCCATCCAGAGCCCGGACTTGAACCTGATCGAACATCTCTGGAGAGATCTGAAAATAGCTGTGCAGTGACGCTTCCCATCCAACTTGACAGCGCTTGAGAGGATCTGCAGAGAAGAATGGGAGAAACTCCCCAAATACAGGTGTGTCAAGCTTGTAGCGTCATACCTAAGAAGACTCTAGGCTGTAATTGCTGCCGAAGGTGCTTCAACAAAGTACTGAGTGAAGGGTCTGAATACTTATGTAAATGTGATATTTAAGAATATTTTGAATCGTTTGGTAAAAATGAATTAAAAAAAACGTTTTGCCTTGTCATTATGTGGTATTGTGATGTCATTATGGGGTATTGTGATGTCATTATGGGGTAGTGTGATGTCAATATGTGGTATTGTGATGTCATTATGGGGTATTGTGATGTCATTATGGGGTATTGTGTGTAGATTGATGAGGGAAAAACTATTTAATCCATTTTAGAATAAGGTTGTAAGGTAACAAAATGTGGAAAAAGTGAAGGGGTCTGAATACTTTCCCGAATGCCCTGTATATTAGTAGGGGGCTGTAAATGCATTATGCAAGTCTTACATTTTACACACTAGAGGATGCACAGTTAAATGAACAAAACGTTTGTTTATTTGCAATGTATTCACGGAGAATACTGTATCAATATCACAGCCCTACCAAAATGGCACTGAATACCACTGGCCTTAAAGTCCTTGATCAGAAGGCATGTTTTCATCTCAACGTTGATTTTTAAGGCAGATGAATAATTGCCATTGATTAGGCCCTACGACATCCCGACTAGCCAATAAGGCACGTTTTCAACTGAACTTTCAAGGCAGAATATAAATAATTTCAGTGGCAGTGAATACGGCCTATGACAGTCATACAATTTTGCATCTAGCCAACAATGCTGGGCATTGGCTTCGGTTTCTGTTCTATTTTAAAGAATAACTTCAAATTATGCTGGGAGGGTTTCCCCTCCTATCGTTTGGTTCTAACTGGTGTCCATGCTTTCCACTGTGCTGGAGCGTGTGTCTCCCTGGATGCTCTCTAAGATGGAGGCCATCTCTGCGTTGGTGCGTATCTGGTTGGCAAAGTCGGCCATGGCAGGGCTCTTCTCCACCTCGCTGATAGAGAGCAAGGCTGCCACGGCCCTCATCGCTGAACGACGCAGCTCCTCCTGCTTCTCAAACTCCTGCTTCACTGACCCCGCCTTCACCTGGGACGACGATAGAAGAAGGAAATATTATGGAAGCGCTGTCATCTTTTATTGGCGACGTTAACGTAAATACAGTGAGCTCAAAAGTATTGTGTCATTTTGGAGTCACTTTTTAAAAAAAAAATGTAAATAAGAATAGAATGTTTCTAAACACTTCTACATTCATGTGGATGCTACCATGGTTACGGATAACCCTGAAGTAATCGTGAATAATGATGAGTGAGAAAGTTATAGACAAATATTGTACCCCCGAGACATGCTAACCTCTTACTATTACAATAACGGGGGGGGGGGGGGGGGTTGCCAGACCTTACATGTAATTTTATGTGTGGGGTACAGAGATGAGGTAGTCATTCAAATATCATGTTAAACGCTATTGCACACAGAGCTATGTGTTCACAGCACTAAACTAACAGGTTAAATTAACTAACGGGTTGTAGCTGTAGTGCTTTCAGAATGTATTCACACCTCTTGAATTTGTCCTAATTTTGTTGTGTTATAGCCTACATTTAAAATGAATTAAACTGTGATTCTGTGTCACTGGCCTACACACAATAAATACCCCATAATGTCAAAGTGGAATGACGTTTTTTTAAACATTTTTACAAATGAACAAAAAATAGAAAGCTGAAATGTCTTGAGTGAATAATTATTCAACCCCTTTGTTATGGTAAGTATAAACAAGTTCAGGAGTAAAAATGTGCTTAACAAGTCACATAATAAGTTGCATGGACTCTGTGAGCAATAATAGTGTTTACCATATATTTTTTGATGACTACCTCATGTCTGTACCCCACACATACAATTATCTATATGGTCCCTCAGTCGAGCAGTGAATTTCAAAGGTTCCAAAACATGCATCCTGTTCGCAATAAAGTAAAGTAAAGCTGCAAAATAATGTGCCAAATAAATTAACTTTATATCCTGAATACAAAGCGTTATGTTTGGGGCAAATCCAACACAACACATCACTGAGTATCACGCTTCATATTTTCAACCATGGTGATGGCTGCATCATGTTATGGGTATGCTTGTCATCGGCAAGGACTAGGGAGTTTTTTTTCGGACAAAAATAAACAGAATAGACCTAAGCACAATCCTAGAGGAAAAGCTGGTTTACTCTGCTTTCCAACAGATACTGGGAGACGAATTCACCTTTCAGCAGGACAATAACAAAAAACACAAGGCCAAATATACACTGGAGTTGCTTATCAAGACAACATTGAATATTCCTTAGTGGCCTAGTTACACTTTTGACTTAAATCAGCTTGAAAATCTATGGCAAGACCTGAAAATGGCTGCTTAGCAATGATCAACAATCAATTGGACAGAGCTTGGAAGAATTATCCAGGCGTTCAAAGCTCTTATTAGAGACTTACCCAGAAAGACTCACAGCTGTAATCTCTTCCAAAGGTGATTCTAGCATGTATTGACTCAGGGGTGTGAACACTTGTTTTCTTTAAATGTTGGCAAATGTACTGAAAATGAAATACAGAAATATCTAATATACACATGTTTTCACTTTGTCATTATGAGGTATTGTGTGGAGATGTGTGAGAGAGAAAAAAACTTTCAGGCTGTAACACAACAAAATGAGGACTAAGTCAAGTGGATATGAGACAATATATATATGATATATATATGAATACTTGTTGATAGGGATATGAATACTTGTTGATAGGGATATGTATACTTGTTGATAGGGATATGAATACTTGTTGATAGGGATATGAATACTTGTTGAAGGCACTGTAAGTGAATTTGTCCCAATACTTTTGGTCCCCTAAAATAGGGAGACTATGTACAAAAAGTAATTATCTAATCGGTTCACCTGATATGGATGAAAATATCCTCGAATTAAAGCTGACAGTCTGACCTTTAACCTCGTAGTCACCTGTATCATTTCAAATCCAAAATGCTGGAGAACAGAACCAAAACAACCAGAAATGTGTCACTGTCCCAATACTTATGGAGCTCACTGTATATAACATTCTTGCAGGATGAACATCGAATTGTAATTCTGCTATAAATGTCCTTCATACTTTTGGTGAACGTTAGTTCACACAATTTCCTACTTGGCATATTGTTCTCAGTACATTATACAACCCAAATAGAAGGTTCTTAGACTGTGGACTGGCACAAGCCCTACCTTCCCCTGGAACGAAGATGATGAAATAATGCACATTGTTTTGATTGGTGTACTTTCACAGTTATATTTCCTAACCAGCATAGCTTAGCATAATAATGGTAAGATGTTAATGGATGGTTAGTCAATTCAAACCAGACGAAAAGTGCAAATATGTGTCCTGTGCACAAGTCAAGGTGGATCTGTTCTAGTTTGTTGACATCCACATAAGAAAAGTGACGCTTTTAATAATAATTATAAAAATAAAATAAAAATGACCCCCAATTTCGTGGCATCCAATTGGTAGTTACAGTCTTGTCTCATCGCTGCAACTCCCGTACGGACTCGGGAGAGGCGAAGGTCGAGAACCGTGCGTCCTCCGAAACACGACCCAACCAAGCCGCACTGCTTCTTGACACAATGCCCACTTAACCCAGAAGCCAGCCGCAACAAAGTGTCGGAGGAAACACCGTACACCTGGCAACCGTGTCAGCGTGCACTGCGCTCAGCCCGCCACAGGAGTCGCTAGTGCGCGATGGGGCAAGGACCTCCCTGCCGGACAAACCCTCCCCTAACCCGGACGACGCTGGACCAATTGTGCGCCCCCCCCATGGGTCTCCTGGTGCACGGCCGCCTGCGACAGAGCCTGGAGTCCAACCCAGAATCTCTAGTGACACAGCTAGTACTGCCTTAGACCACTGCGCCACTCGGATAGGCCCTCGCTTTTTAATGATTTGAGGCTTGTGTGGACTGCCATGTCATAAGTCTCCTTACCTTCGTGGTGCAGGTAACCCTGAGAGGTTCGATCAGTCTGTCCAGTCTCTGGACCACAGCATTGGGACACAGACAGCAGAGTCTGGCCAGCATGATGAATGTCAACATCTGGGTGGGAAGGGGGGTGGGCAGGAAGACATTTTAGAGAAATAAGATGGGATCTGTTTTCAATGCCGGACGTGCATAAAAATGGAGGAATTCAGTTTGAGCACGAGCCACAGAATTTGGAGCGTGCAACATGGTTCCATGGGCCTTCTAAATCAGCACAATCTACTTGTTCATGTTTTCAAATTGCCACCGTCTTGGGAGTTAGAATTGGGGTCATTATATATAGTGCTAATGCCGTTACAAAACAAGAGTAATGGAGAACGTTGTAAAATACAGAGAACTTCGCAAATGAGGCGGTTGTGGTCAGTACATCTTTATGGCATCTTTACATCTTTATGGCATCTTTACATCTTTATGGCATCTTTACATCTTTATGGCATCTTTACATCTTTATGGCATCTTTACATCTTTATGGCATCTTTACATTTTTATGGCATTGGTTGACAAATCTCTCATTGCATCAAAGTTGGTCTCTCGTAAAAACAAAAATGCGTTCTGGGTGAATTAAGATTTAGATTTAAAGATTAAAACCTCCCCAATTTTTCTGACAGACAGCGTGGCATTGCTCTCATCTAAAACCATTAAGTTGGCTGTGTACTTTAAGCATCATTTGTCCGGTTTAGGAGTGCCCCAACACACTAGTAGCATGTTTTAGGGATTTCAAAGGCCTTGAAGAAGTTAGTTTGCGGTCCTATAAAGTTTACGTGCAGTCTTACTCTGATGTCGTAGTGGTCTTTAAGGCCTTCTTCTACGCGGTCGAGGAACTCGAAGATGTCCAAGCAGTCCAGACAGCTGTCCAGTAAAGTATACATGCACTCAAACGCTGCCTTTCTCACGTCCAGACCATCGTCCACCGTGTGCTTGAACGGACCCATCTCCACCTGACATAGACAGAGTAATGGAGGAAGAAGAGGAGGAGGGTCTGGTGATCCTTTAAGTGTGAGTGTGAGTGAGTGAGTGAGTGAGTGAGTGAGTGAGTGAGTGAGTGAGTAATGGAGGAAGAAGAGGAGGAGGGTCTGGTGATCCTTTAAGTGTGAGTGAGTGGTGAGTGAGTGAGTGAGTGAGTGAGTGAGCGAGCGAGCGAGCGAGTGAGTGAGTGAGTGAGTGAGAAAGTGTGTGTGTGAGTGAGTGAGTGAGTGAGTGAGTGAGTGAGTGAGTAATGGAGGAAGAAGAGGAGGAGGGTCTGGTGATCATTTAAGTGTGAGTGAGTGAGTGAGTGAGTGAGTGAGTGAGTGAGTGAGTGAATGTGTTTGTGAGTGAGTGAGTGAGTGAGTGAGTGAGTGAGTGAGTGAGTGAGTGAGTGAGTGAGCAAGTGTGTGTGTGAGTGAGTGAGTGAGTGAGTGAGTGAGTGAGTGAGTGAGTGAGTGAGTAATGGAGGAAGAAGAGGAGGAGGGTCTGGTGATCCTTTAAGTGTGAGTGAGTGAGTGAGTGAGTGAGCAAGTGTGTGAGCGAGTGTGTGAGTGAGTGAGTGAATGTGTTTGTGAGTGAGTGAGTGAGTGAGTGAGTGAGTGAGTGAGCAAGTGTGTGAGCGAGTGTGTGAGTGAGTGAGTGAATGTGTTTGTGAGTGAGTGAGTGAGTGAGTGAGCAAGTGTGTGAGTGAGTGAGTGAGTGAGTGAGTGAGTGAGTGAGTGAGTGAGTGAGTGAGTGAGTGTGTGAGTGTGTGAGTGAGCGAGTGAGTGAGTGTTATTTTAGAATCAGTTTATTGTTATTTTATCACCTAAGTGTTATTCGTCAATCCGTTTATTGTTATTGACGTAATGTTTGCCTGTACTGTGATTAAAGTGATACCATCCTCTCATTTTGCAACATACACATCAACATATAGTCAATACAGGGGATTTATCAAAATGCACACATTGGACTCCACTCGACACACACAGTGGCTTGTGAAAGTATTCATCCCCCTTGGCATTTTTCCTATTTTGTTGCCTTACAACCTGGAATTAAAATATATTTTTTGGGGGGGATCTGTATCATTTGATTTACACAACATGGCTACCGCTTTGAAGATACAAATATATTTTCTTGTGAAACAAATAAGAAATAAGACAAAGAAACTTGAGCTATTCACCCCCCCCCAAAGTCAATACTTTGTAGAGCCACCTTTTGCAGCAATTACAGCTGCAAGTCTCTTGGGGTTTGTCTCTATAAGCTTGACACATCTAGCACATCTTGAGGTCTGGGCTTTGACTAGGCCATTCCAAGACATTTAAATGTTTCCCCTTAAAACACGTGTGTGTGGCTTTAGCAGCTTAGGGTCATTTTCCTGCTGGAAGGTGAACCTCAGCCCCAGTCTCAAATCTCTGGAAGACTGAAACAGGTTTCCCTCAAGACTTTCCCTGTATTTAGCGCCATCCATCATTCCTTCAATTCTGACCAGTTTCCCAGTCCCTGCTGATGAAAAAGCATGGATGGTGTGCATGGATGGTGTTCTCGGGGTGACGAGAGGTGTTGGGTTTGCGCCAGACATAGCATTTTCCTTGATGGTCAAAAAGCTCAATTTTAGTCTCCCACATGCCTTTTGGCTAACAGCAACTGTGTTAGCTTATTTCTTTCTTTAAGCAATGGCTTTTTTCTGGCCACTCTTCCGTAAATCCCAGCTCTGTGGAGTGTACGGCTTAAAGTGGTCCTATGGACAGATACTCTAATCTCCGCTGTGCAGCTTTGCAGCTCCTTCAGGGTTATCTTTGGTCTCTTTGTTGCCTCTCTGATTAATGACCTCATTGCCTGGTCTGAAAGTTTTGGTGGGCGGCTCTCTCTTGGCAGGTTTGTTGTGGTGCCATATTCTTTCCATTTTATAATAATGGATTTAATGGTGCTCTGTGGGGATGTTCAACGTTTCTGATATTTTTTTATAACCCAACCCTGATCTGTACTTCTCCACAACTTTGTCCTTGACCTGTTTGGAGAGGCTCCTTGGTCTTCATGGTGCCGCTTGCTTGGTGGTGCCCCTTGCTGAGTGGTGTTGCAGACTCTGGGTGTCACGCCCTGACCTTAGTATTCTTTGTTTTCTTTATTATTGGGTGATTATATGTTTTTGTCCTGTCTAGGGGTTTTTTGTATGTCTATGGTTGCCTAGATTGGTTCTCAATTAGAGGCAGCTGTTTATTGTTGTCTCTGATTGGGAACCATATTTAGGCAGCCATATTCCTTGAGTATTTCGTGGGTGATTATCTATGTCTATTTCTAGTTGCCTGTACTAGTATATTATAGCATCACGTTCGGTTTATTGTTTTGTATAGTTTGTTAAGTGTCTCTTCGTCTTCATTAAAGAAGTGTGTATTCATCTCACGCTGCACCTTGATCTTCTCCACGAACGTGACACTGGGGCATTTCAGAACAGGTGTATATATATACTGAGATCATGTTTTTAATTTTTTTATTGAACCTTTATTTAACTAGGCAAGTCAGTCAAGAACAAATTCTTATTTACAATGACGGCCTAGGAACAGTGGGTTAACTGCCTTGTTCAGGGGCAGAACGACAGATTTTTACCTTGTCAGCTTGGGGATTCGATCTAGCAACCTTTCGGTTACTGGCCCAACGCGCGACTTTGCTACCTGCTGCCCCAAATATGACACTTAGATTGCACACAGGTGGACTTTATTTAACTAATTATGTGATTTCTTAAGGTAATCGGTTGCACCAGATCTTATTTAGGGGCTTCATAACAAAGGGGAGGGGCTTCACAGCAAAGGGGAGGGGCTTCATAACAAAGGGGAGGGGCTTCATAGCAAAGGGGGGGCTTCATAGCAAAGGGGAGGGGCTTCATAGCAAAGGGGAGGGGCTTCATAGCAAATATGCACACACCACTTTTCCAGTTTTTTGTTGTTGTTGTGGAATTTAACAAGTAATTTTTTTTCATTTCACTTGACCAATTTCGACTATTTTATGTATGTTCATTACATGAAATCCAAAACCATTCAATTACAGATTGTAATGCAACTAAATAGGAAAAACGCCAAGGGGGATGAATACTTTTGCAATGCCAGAACACTGACATTCCTGTCTTGCAGGAAATCACGCACAGAATGAGCAGTATGGCTGGTAGCATTGTCATGCTGGAGGGTCATGTCAGGATGAGCCTGCAGGAAGGGTACCACATGAGGGAGGAGGATGTCTTCCCTGTAACGCACAGCATTGAGATTTCCTGCAATGACAACAAGCTCAGTCCGATGATGCTGTGACACACCGCCCCAGACCATGACGGACCCGCCACCTCCAAATCGATCCCGCTCCAGAGTACAGGCCTCGGTGTAACGCTCATTCCTTCGACGATAAACGCGAATCCGACCATCACCCCTGGTGAGACAAAACCGCGACTCTTCAGTGAAGAGCACTTTTTGCCAGGCCTGTCTGGTCCAGCGACGGTGGGTTTGTGCTCATAGGCGATGTTGTTGCCGGTGATGTCTGAGGAGAACCTGCCTTACAACAGGCCTACAAGGCCTCAGTCCAGCCTCACTCAGCCTATTGCAGACAGTCTGAGCACTGATGGAAGGATTGTGCATTCCTGGTGTAACTCAGGCAGTTGTTGTTGCCATCCTGTACCTGTCCCGCAGGTGTGATGTTCGGATGTACCGATCCTGTGAAGGTGTTGTTACACGTGGTCTGCCACTGTGAGGACGATCAGCTGTCCGTCCTGTCTCCCAGTAGCTCTGTCTTGGGCATCTCACAGTACGGACATTGGAATTTATTGCCCTGGCCACATCTTCAGTACTCATGCCTCCTTGCAGCAGGCCTAAGGCACGTTGACGCAGATGAGCAGGGACTCTGGGCATCTTTATTTAGGTGTTTTTCAGAGTCAGTAGAAAGGCCTCTTTAGTGTCCTACGTTTTCATAACTGTAACCTTAATTGCCTACCGTCTGCAAGCTGTTAGTGTCTTAACGACCGTTCCACAGGTGCATGTTCATTAATTGTTTATGGTTCATTGAACAAGCATTGGAAACACTGGGAAACAGTTTATAATTAAGCTCTGTGAAGTTATTCATTATTTTTTGTAATGAATTATCTTTGAAAGACAGGGTCCTAAAAAAGGGACGTTTTGTTTTCGAGTTTAGTAACATGTTTTCACAAGGAAACCTATTTCATGAAACTGTTGACAGCCCCTCTACGTGCTCAATAAAGGAATGAAGGAGAGAGAGGATGAGGTGGAAACGCACGGTGGTCAGATATTCTGTAATGTGTCAGCCTATTAATTATGAAAATATATATATATTTTTTGTATGTTTTTCTGCCAGGCGTAATAAGCAGTAGGCTATTGTGACAGACATTTTTCTGTCTGTGCTTTTCTAATTTCATGTAAGTGACCGATTAAACGAATCCTCACTATCAGTATCTGAAACTTGACAGTAAAGGAAACGTGTTTAGAGAAAGGGATCTCTCCGTTTTTAAGGTCTCAGCTTAGAGATCAGAAGCCTTGTGAGGTATTAGTCTGTCACATGCATGACCCAGTATTGGTCTGTCACATGCATGACCCAGTATTGGTCTGTCACATGCATGACCCAGTATTGGTCTGTCACATGAATGACCCAGTATTGGTCTGTCACATGCATGACCCAGTATTGGTCTGTCACATGAATGACCCAGTATTGGTCTGTCACATGCATGACCCAGTATTGGTCTGTCACATGCATGACCCAGTATTGGTCTGTCACATGAATGACCCAGTATTGGTCTGTCACATGCATGACCCAGTATTAGTCTGTCACACGCATGACCCAGTATTGGTCTGTCACACGCATGACCCAGTATTAGTCTGTCACACGCATGACCCAGTATTGGTCTGTCACACGCATGACCCAGTATTGGTCTGTCACACGCATGACCCAGTATTGGTCTGTCACACGCATGACCCAGTATTGGTCTGTCACACGCATGACCCAGTATTGGTCTGTCACATGCATGACCCAGTATTGGTCTGTCACACGCATGATCCAGTATTGGTCTGTTCCATGCATGACCCAGTATTGGTCTGTCACATGCATGACCCAGTATTGGTCTGTCACATGCATGACCCAGTATTGGTCTGTCACATGCATGACCCAGTATTAGTCTGTCACACGCATGACCCAGTATTGGTCTGTCACATGCATGACCCAGTATTGGTCTGTCACACGCATGACCCAGTATTAGTCTGTCACATGAATGACCCAGTATTGGTCTGTCACATGCATGACCCAGTATTAGTCTGTCACATGAATGACCCAGTATTGGTCTGTCACATGAATGACCCAGTATTGGTCTGTCACATGCATGACCCAGTATTGGTCTGTCACATGCATGACCCAGTATTGGTCTGTCACATGAATGACCCAGTATTGGTCTGTCACATGCATGACCCAGTATTAGTCTGTCACATGCATGACCCAGTATTGGTCTGTCACATGCATGACCCAGTATTGTCTGTCACATGCATGACCCAGTATTGGTCTGTCACATGACCCAGTATTGGTCTGTCACACGCATGACCCAGTTTGGTCTGTCACATGATGACCCAGTATTGGTCTGTCACACGCATGACCCAGTATTGGTCTGTCACATGCATGACCCAGTATTGGTCTGTCACACGCATGATCCAGTATTGGTCTGTTCCATGCATGACCCAGTATTGGTCTGTCACATGCATGACCCAGTATTGGTCTGTCACATGCATGACCCAGTATTGGTCTGTCACATGAATGACCCAGTATTGGTCTGTCACATGAATGACCCAGTATTGGTCTGTCACATGCATGACCCAGTATTGGTCTGTCACATGAATGACCCAGTATTGGTCTGTCACATGAATGACCCAGTATTGGTCTGTCACATGAATGACCCAGTATTAGTCTGTCACATGAATGACCCAGTATTAGTCTGTCACATGAATGACCCAGTATTAGTCTGTCACATGAATGACCCAGTATTAGTCTGTCACATGAATGACCCAGTATTGGTCTGTCACATGAATGACCCAGTATTAGTCTGTCACATGAATGACCCAGTATTGGTCTGTCACATGAATGACCCAGTATTGGTCTGTCACATGAATGACCCAGTATTGGTCTGTCACATGAATGACCCAGTATTGGTCTGTCACATGAATGACCCAGTATTGGTCTGTCACATGAATGACCCAGTATTGGTCTGTCACATGAATGACCCAGTATTGGTCTGTCACATGAATGACCCAGTATTGGTCTGTCACATGAATGACCCAGTATTGGTCTGTCACATGCATGACCCAGTATTGGTCTGTCACATGCATGACCCAGTATTGGTCTGTCACATGAATGACCCAGTATTGGTCTGTCACATGAATGACCCAGTATTGGTCTGTCACATGCATGACCCAGTATTGGTCTGTCACACGCATGATCCAGTATTGGTCTGTTCCATGCATGACCCAGTATTAGTCTGTCACATGCATGACCCAGTATTGGTCTGTCACATGCATGACCCAGTATTGGTCTGTCACATGCATGACCCAGTATTAGTCTGTCACACGCATGACCCAGTATTGGTCTGTCACATGCATGACCCAGTATTGGTCTGTCACACGCATGACCCAGTATTAGTCTGTCACATGAATGACCCAGTATTGGTCTGTCACATGCATGACCCAGTATTAGTCTGTCACATGAATGACCCAGTATTGGTCTGTCACATGAATGACCCAGTATTGGTCTGTCACATGCATGACCCAGTATTGGTCTGTCACATGCATGACCCAGTATTGGTCTGTCACATGAATGACCCAGTATTGGTCTGTCACATGCATGACCCAGTATTAGTCTGTCACACGCATGACCCAGTATTGGTCTGTCACACGCATGACCCAGTATTAGTCTGTCACACGCATGACCCAGTATTGGTCTGTCACACGCATGACCCAGTATTGGTCTGTCACACGCATGACCCAGTATTGGTCTGTCACACGCATGACCCAGTATTGGTCTGTCACACGCATGACCCAGTATTGGTCTGTCACATGCATGACCCAGTATTGGTCTGTCACATGCATGACCCAATATTGGTCTGTCACATGCATGACCCAGTATTGGTCTGTCACATGCATGACCCAGTATTAGTCTGTCACACGCATGACCCAGTATTGGTCTGTCACATGCATGACCCAGTATTGGTCTGTCACACGCATGACCCAGTATTAGTCTGTCACATGAATGACCCAGTATTGGTCTGTCACATGCATGACCCAGTATTAGTCTGTCACATGAATGACCCAGTATTGGTCTGTCACATGAATGACCCAGTATTGGTCTGTCACATGAATGACCCAGTATTGGTCTGTCACATGCATGACCCAGTATTGGTCTGTCACACGCATGACCCAGTATTGGTCTGTTCCATGCATGACCCAGTATTGGTCTGTCACATGCATGACCCAGTATTGGTCTGTACATGCATGACCCAGTATTGGTCTGTCACATGCATGACCCAGTATTGGTCTGTCACATGCATGACCCAGTATTAGTCTGTCACATGAATGACCCAGTATTGGTCTGTCACATGCATGACCCAGTATTGGTCTGTCACATGCATGACCCAGTATTGGTCTGTCACATGCATGACCCAGTATTGGTCTGTCACATGAATGACCCAGTATTGGTCTGTCACATGCATGACCCAGTATTGGTCTGTCACATGCATGACCCAGTATTGGTCTGTCACATGAATGACCCAGTATTGGTCTGTCACATGAATGACCCAGTATTGGTCTGTCACACGCATGACCCAGAATTGGTCTGTCACATGAATGACCCAGTATTGGTCTGTCACATGAATGACCCAGTATTGGTCTGTCACACGCATGACCCAGAATTGGTCTGTCACATGCATGACCCAGTATTGGTCTGTCACATGAATGACCCAGTATTGGTCTGTCACATGAATGACCCAGTATTGGTCTGTCACATGAATGACCCAGTATTGGTCTGTCACATGAATGACCCAGTATTGGTCTGTCACACGCACGAAGCAAACAATAATTATGAATAATCATGCAAATATAACTTGTCGGTGTATATAAGGGAATATAAGGGAATATAAGGTAATATAAGGGAATATAAGGTAATATAAGGTAATATAAGGTAATATAAGGGAATATAAGGTAATATAAGGGAATATAAGGGAATATAAGGTAATATAAGGGAATATAAGGTAATATAAGGGAATATAAGGGAATATAAGGTAATATAAGGGAATATAAGGTAATATAAGGGAATATAAGGGAACTAATGGATCTAAGTTTGACTGCGACCGCTCCTGCTTGCTGACAATAAACAGTGATTCATTTAAGATTGACTTCGAGTGTCCCTGTGTAAGAATTTCCAAAACACTATGTATTGCATAATGGCACAATCATTATTTCAATTCAGGGTTGTTATTTTTTTTCTGGCTTGGACTCCCATATAAGGACTATACATACACTCTAATATGCTTAAGAACTTACAAAGCAGCTGTCCATTTCGTTGTGTTTGGCTTTGAAACAACATCCACAACAACCACGTTTTTCCCCACTCAGTTTCAACCTGTTATTGAACTTCTTTCTTCACATGTATCAATCACAGTGAGGTGAGTTTTAAAAGCACTGATACTGTTATGATGATAAGTGTTTTGATGTGATTTTCACCATCTCATTTGCATTGATGTCAGAGAGGTTAGAGGGACAATAGAGCCCTGAGTACCAGGCCATTAGCGACCCGATGATCATTATCGAGTTGTCGAGTACTACTAAAGCTCATCCAGAGTGTATAAGAGGAGATTACAGTGACTCAATGGTCACATAGAATTCAGCTGCGGCCATGTACATGACATCAGGTGTGGCGGTAACACGGTCAAGGCAACAGCCTTAGTCCTTCTTGATTTGTGTCTTGTTTGCAGAGGTTAGGTGATATTGAGGCTAGCTGCACACACACACACACACACACACACACACACACACACACACACACTACCTCTCTGATAAGGTCCTTCCTGATCTGTGTCTCGTTGTAGAGGCTAGGCAGTACTGAGGCTAGCAGACCGCGGATCAGAGAAGGTTTGTTGTGGGCCGCTGAGTTGAACATCACCAAGGCCACACGACGTACATTCGGGTCTTTGTCCTGCAGAGTCTTCAGGAAGTCACCTGGCATAGAGAACAGGGTGATGTTCATTAAGAACCAAATGGGAGAAATCAAACAGAAACCGGGAGGCAAACACCCAAAAATTAATTTCAGGTTGCAAATTATTATTTTTTTTCATTACCTGAATGAATACAACCCTGGACATTGCAGCATGTTGTGGGTGCATTTTAAATGACACCCCAGTTCTCCATAAAGTGCACTATTTTTAACCAGACGGGGCTTTAACCCAAAATAAGTGCACTACGATTGAATAAGGCTGTCATATAACCAGTGTACATTTAAAAAAAAAGTTATATGTTGAGTCACTTTGACATCTTACCTATGCATCCTTTGAGTAGTGAATCTATAGGTACAGGCTGATCAACGATGGTGAACTTAACAGCAGTGACCACAGTACTGCGGGCCACAGGGGACCCTGAGGACAGCTGTTGTTTGAGCCTGGGCAAGAGCTGAGCCGGGTTGACCATGGTGAGTTTCCCCAGACACTCCGCCACCACACTCCTCGTCCCCTCTTCGGCACACTCGCGGTTCTTAAAGAGCAGAGCCCAGATATCCTCGACGTGGGCCAACAAGCTCTCCGTCGAGCAGGCGCTGATCACCTCTTTGAGGCTGTGTAACAGCAGGTACCTTCTCTTAGCCTGGCTACCTATCTCCGTCAGCATAAAGGGAAGGTACTCCTCCAGGTTGCCCACACAGATGTTCCCCAGAGCACAGGAAGCGGCTGACTTGACTTCCTCGTTGGGAGAGGAGAAGGCCTCCAGGATCACGGTCTTTAGTTCCTTCTGACCCCCCAGGTTCATGGTACGCCCCGCCTCCCCCAGACACAGGAAAGACAGGATTCTGACAGACTCGGAACACTTGGGGTTCTTGACTTCCTGGATGAAGCCGGTGACCATTCCGGATGCTTCTTTAGGGCACACGGAGGATAGAGCAGCTACACACCTGGCCAAAACAAGAGACAATATAAAACAGAAAAAAGAAAAACATCATGTTGTGTTTCTCCTCTACAGGACACTATAGGTATATCACTTATATCTATCCTCTATCTGTACACTTAATCAATCAATCAATCAATCAATCAATCGAACAAACCACTACTCCTACCTGGCCACAGAGTAGTAAGACTGTCTGTGCATGGGTGTGGGGTCTGTAGCCTTCCCTGAGCCGTGGAAAGGACTGGTGAGAGCTTTCAAGAGGTCGTTGTATCCCATGTTCCCAGCCTTAGTGACCACCAGGGCCTTGAAGAACTCCAAGATGGCCGACAGAGCCCCTCCTTGCAGCAACGGGGAATGAACCAGATGAAACACACCAGGTAGGACGGTGTTCCCGATCTTGGACAGGGAGGAGGGACACACCTTAGCTATACAGGTGAGAAGCATCACCGCCACCTGGGATATGTGCATGTCGTTCTCCTCGATCAGGGCAGGTAGCTCGTTGAGCACAGCCTCGATCATGGGCGGCTTCAGGCTGTCGCTGTAGTTCATAACTATCATGTTGAGGGCAGTCAGTGTGCTCAGCTTGAGGGCGCGCTGGTTCTTCCTGAGGAAGGAGGCTAGGATGGGGATGCCCTCAGTGAGTAAAGGTCGGAGGTCGATCCTGAGGGGCGATGTGGCGATGAGAGTCAGGGTCTTCACCGCTGTCAGCCTGTTAGGAGAAGAATTGGACCAGTTTGAAACAGAGATAGCCCTCAATGATGCTCCACATGTTGTCACAGAAGTCATTATTGAAGAGATACAAAGATGAACCCTCCAACTCTATGGATAACATACATTATTGTCATGGAGACACTTTTTGTCTTACACCCCCCCCACAATATACACATAAACCCACAGAGAGCTTTGATGAAAGAGTTTAGTTTATGGGGTTGAGTGTCTTGCTCAATGGCACGAGATGGTATTGGGATACTCATGCCAGTAACTCTCCTGTTGCAGGCTCACTTCCCAGCCTAGACCAGATTTTTTTTTACAGTTGGGAGCAGGGATTTGTTCTTGCAAAACAATAGGCTACCTACCTGGTGATCTCGTTCTTCAGTCTCTCCAGGAAGATCTGCAGTGTCGGCTGGAGGTCCCCGCCCAGCTGGTCTCCTAGGTGACACACGATGTGACCCATACAGGAAATGGCCCTCTCCTTCACTTCCTGGTCAATGTCTGCAGCCTTCAGCCTCTTCAGAGTGGCAGAGAACACATCCTTCACGTAGGGCTTGACATCAAAGGCGGGTAGTTTATCTAGAGTAGAATAGATACTTTTATTTGGAACGGAATTTCTTATTCTACCTTTCATCCCAACCCCACTGAAACAATGATCTGACACCAGTAGCCAGTTCAGTCCCCACTATTTCATCCCCATGGACCAGGACTTGAACCAGCAACCTTTATGATTACTGATCCACCTCTCTAACCTCTGGGCTACAGTACCTACCTCCTAACGGGCATATGATCTTGACCATCTGCTGAGTGACCAGTAGGGCTTCGGAGGTGATCTTATAGAAGGGGTCCTCCACACAGTGCACCACCGGAGGCAGAATAACCTTCATGTGAGGCTGGAAAACGGCAGGAGGATGGCTGCACAGGAGGACATTGAGGAAAGAGAGGGCATCGATCTTCATGTTGGACGAGGTAGACTTGTCTGTAAGGGAGTGAACTATACCTGAAAAGAGAGATGCCAGAGAAAAGGTGAATATGAATGTCAAGATGACTTTTTTTGACATTGTAACAATAACCATTCCAACATTTTCTCCTTTTTAAGTTATAGTACTATATTTTTTATTGACAGGAGTTTTCCTGACCACGTGGCTAGAACGCAAAATTGTCCTGGTCCTTTGACTAACTACAGGGAATAAATTAACAATTGTTGTAGCCTATAACTACAGTAGGCCCTGAGTTTTTCCTGGCCAGGTCACATGATCAATGCCCTCTCTTTCCTCAATGTCCTCCTGTGCAGCCATCCTCCTGCCTCAGGAGGACCCCCTTCTATAAGATCACCTCCTGAGGCCCTACTCGTCACTCAGCAGATGGTCAAGATCATTTTAAATGTTATGTAGCTCTGTCATTGAGCTGTTCTTGTCTATTATTGTCCTGTATTCTGTCATGATTCTTGTTTATTGTGGAACCCAGGAAGAGTAGCTGCTGCTTTTGCAACAGCCAATGGGGATCCAAATGAAATCCGGTTTGTAATGGAAAAACTACTGGCCCCAGAAATGAACAAAGGAATGTAGTAATTTAGATAAGAAGCTGCGGGTAAGTGAACGTGTGAGTGAGATTACCAGGGATGAGAGATGGTATGTGAGGGTGTGAGTGAGGTTACCAGGGATGAGAGCTGGTATGTGAACGTGTGAGTGAGGTTACCAGGGATGAGAGATGGTATGTGAGGGTGTGAGTGAGGTTACCAGGGATGAGAGATGATATATGAGGGTGTGAGTGAGGTTACCAGGGATGAGAGATAGTATGTGAGGATGTGAGTGAGGTTACCAGGGATGAGAGATGGTATGTGAGGATGTGAGTGAGGTTACCAGGGATGAGAGTGAGGTTACCAGGGATGAGAGATGGTATGTGAACGTGTGAGTGAGGTTACCAGGGATGAGAGTGAGGTTACCAGGGATGAGAGATGGTATGTGAGGGTGTGAGTGAGGTTACCAGGGATGAGAGATGGTATGTGAGGATGAGAGTGATGTTACCAGGGATGAGAGATGGTATGTGAGGTTGTGAGTGAGGTTACCAGGGATGAGAGATGGTATGTGAGGATGTGAGTGAGGTTACCAGGGATGAGAGTGAGGTTACCAGGGATGAGAGATGGTATGTGAGGGTGTGAGTGAGGTTACCAGGGATGAGAGTGAGGTTACCAGAGATGAGAGATGATATATGAGGGTGTGAGTGAGGTTACCAGGGATGAGAGTGAGGTTACCAGGGATGAGAGATGATATATGAGGGTGTGAGTGAGGTTACCAGGGATGAGAGTGAGGTTACCAGGGATGAGAGATGATATATGAGGGTGTGAGTGAGGTTACCAGGGATGAGAGTGAGGTTACCAGGGATGAGAGATGATATATGAGGGTGTGAGTGAGGTTACCAGGGATGAGAGTGAGGTTACCAGGGATGAGAGATGATATATGAGGGTGAGAGTGAGGTTACCAGGGATGAGAGATAGTATGTGAGGATGTGAGTGAGGTTACCAGGGATGAGAGATGGTATGTGAGGGTGTGAGTGAGGTTACCAGGGATGAGAGATGGTATGTGAGGATGTGAGTGAGGTTACCAGGGATGAGAGATGGTATGTGAGGGTGTGAGTGAGGTTACCAGGGATGAGAGATGGTATGTGAGGGTGTGAGTGAGGTTACCAGGGATGAGAGCTGGTATGTGTTTTCCCAGGGCTCCTGGCAGTACGTTGGCCAGCTCTGTCAGCAAACTGAAACAGCCCTGTCTAGACTTCATACTCTTCTCCTTCAGCTGCTTGTGGAGAGCCTTCACTACTGTGGGGACCTGGGAAACAACAAATAAACGACTGAGAAACACCTCAAATGAAAGCTCACGTAAAAACGTACTGAAATATGTCTCCTAATTCACCTTGTCATCTCAGTATTGTGATATACACTATTACTGTATGCTCTGCTGCGGTCTTGGATGAGGATCCACTTTAAGGCATTTTAGCCCCATGAGACTAACGCCGGTTGATTTTTAAAAATTATTATTTATTTTTTTACCTTTATTTAACGAGGCAAGTCAGTTAAGAACAAATACTTATTTTCAATGACGGCCTAGGAACAGTGGGTTAACTGCCTGTTCAGGGGCAGAACGACAGATTTGTACCTTGTCAGCTCGGGGGTTTGAATTTACAACCTTCTGGTTGCTAGTCCAACGCTCTAACCACTAGGCTACCCTGCCACCTCTACACTCTAACCACTAGGCTACAGTACCGCCTCTACACTCTAACCACTAGGCTACCTGCCGCCTCTACACTCTAACCACTAGGCTACCCTGCCACCTCTACACTCTAACCACTAGGCTACCCTGCCGCCTCTACACTCTAACCACTAGGCTACCCTGCCGCCTCTACACTCTAACCACCAGGCTACCCTGCCGCCTCTACACTCTAACCACTAGGCTACCCTGCCGCCTCTACACTCTAACCACTAGGCTACCCTGCCGCCTCTACACTCTAACCACTAAGCTACCCTGCCGCCTCTACACTCTAACCACTAGGCTACCCTGCCACCTCTACACTCTAACCACTAGGCTACCCTGCCACCTCTACACTCTAACCACTAAGCTACCCTGCCACCTCTACACTCTAACCACTAGGCTACCCTGCCCCCTCTACACTCTAACCACTAGGCTACCCTGCCACCTCTACACTCTAACCACTAGGCTACCCTGCCGCCTCTACACTCTAACCACTAAGCTACCCTGCCACCTCTACACTCTAACCACTAGGCTACCCTGCCACCTCTACACTCTAACCACTAGGCTACCCTGCCACCTCTACACTCTAACCACTAGGCTACCCTGCCACCTCTACACTCTAACCACTAGGCTACCCTACCGCCTCTACACTCTAACCACTAGGCTACCCTGCCGCCTCTACACTCTAACCACTAGGCTACCCTGCCACCTCTACACTCTAACCACTAGGCTAACCTACAGCCTCTACACTCTAACCACTAGGCTACCGTACCGCCTCTACGCTCTAACCACTAGGCTACCCTGCCACCTCTACACTCTAACCACTAGGCTACCCTGCCTCCTCTACACTCTAACCACTAGGCTACCCTGCCACCCCTACACTCTAACCACTAGGCTACCCTGCCACCTCTACACTCTAACCACTAGGCTACCCTGCCGCCTCTACACTCTAACCACCAGGCTACCCTGCCGCCTCTGACACTCTAACCACTAGGCTACCCTGCCGCCTCTACACTCTAACCACTAGGCTACCTGCCTGCCTCTGACACTCTAACCACTAGGCTACCCTGCCACCTCTACACTCTAACCACTAGGACCCATAGCTCTCAGGCTACCCTGCCGCCTCTACACTCTAACCACTAGGCTACCCTGCCGCCTCTACACTCTAACCACCAGGCTACCCTGCCGCCTCTACACTCTAACCACTAGGCTACCCTGCCGCCTCTACACTCTAACCACTAGGCTACCCTGCCGCCTCTACACTCTAACCACTAAGCTACCCTGCCGCCTCTACACTCTAACCACTAGGCTACCCTGCCACCTGACTGACACTCTAACCACTAGGCTACCCTGCCACCTCTACACTCTAACCAAACTAAGCTACCCTGCCAAACCTCTACACTCTAACCACTAGGCTACCCTGCCCCCTCTACACTCTAACCACTAGGCTACCCTGCCACCTCTACACTCTAACCACTAGGCTACCCTGCCGCCTCTACACTCTAACCACTAGGCTACCCTGCAAACCTCTACACTCTAACCACTAGGCTACCCTGCCACCTCTACACTCTAACCACTAGGCTACCCTACAGCCTCTACACTCTAACCACTAGGCTACCCTACCGCCTCTACACTCTAACCACTAGGCTACCCTGCCGCCTCTACACTCTAACCACTAGGCTGACCCTGCCGCCTCTACACTCTAACCACTAGGCTACCCTGCCGCCTCTAACTCTAACCACTAGGCTACCCTGCCGCCTCTACTCTAACCACTAGGCTATGGACCCTGCCGCCTCTACACTCTAACCACTAGGCTACCCTGCCACCTCTACACTCTAACCACTAGGCTCCCATACAGCCTCTACACTCTAACCACTAGGCTACCCTTTTTGTTCAGCCTCTACACTCTAACCACTAGGCTACCCTACCGCCTCTACACTCTAACCACTAGGCTACCCTGCCGCCTCTACACTCTAACCACTAGGCTACCCTGCCGCCTCTACACTCTAACCACTAGGCTACCCTGCCACCCTGATGATTCATGGTTAGAAAACAACAACAACAAAAAACAACAACAAAAAGCAAAACAAATGACCTGTTTCTTGAGCAGAGTGATGGCTGGGTCTTCTTGGACTCCAGGCTCTGTTGCTGTGGTGATGAGGCCCTGAGAAGGCCTGGTCTGTTTGAGTAAGGCAACAAAAGCTACAAAGATGTCCGTCTTGACGTTCTCCTCCCTCTCTTTAAACCGAGCCAGCAGGGTTGGAGCTACTGACCCATAGAGCTCCACTAGCAGGTCTCTCCTCGTGCTGATCACAGCCTCCAGACACTTCACAGACGACCTCCGTACCTTCCAGCTCATGTCGTCATCGTCACTGTACTCGTCATCTGACTCTGCAAGGGAAAAGAACGTTGCCTTTGTTCCCATGTCCATACACACATACCATATTAAAATTCATGTCCAATAGACTGCATTTAAATTCCCTACATTCCCTTACCCTGACCCTAACCCCAAAACTGACCCTAACTCTAACCTCAAACCTGACCCTAACTCTAACCCCAAACCTGACCCTAACCCCAAAACTGACCCTGACCCTAACTCTAACCTCAAACCTGACCCTAACTCTAACCCCAAACCGACCCTAACTCTAACCCCAAACCTGAACCTAACTCTAACCCCAAACCTGACCCTGACCCTAACTCTAACCCCAAACCTGACCCTAACTCTAACCCCAAACCTGACCCTAACTCTAACCCCAAACCTGACCCTAACTCTAACCCCAAACCTGACCCTGACCCTAACTCTAACCCCAAACCGACCCTAACTCTAACCCCAAACCTGAACCTAACTCTAACCTCAAACCTGACCCTAACCCCAAACCTGACCCTAACTCTAACCCCAAACCTGAACCTAACTCTAACCTCAAACCTGACCCTAACCCCAAAACTGACCCTAACTCTAACCTCAAACCTGACCCTAACCCCAAACCTGACCCCATCTCTAACCCCAAACCTGACCCTAACCCCAAACATGACCCTAACTCTAACCCTAAACCTGACCCTAACTCTAACCCTAACTAACCCCAAATCTGACCCTAACCCTAACCCAAAATCGGACCCTGATCCTAACTCTATTTAATAATTGCATATCAGCATAGTTGCTGTTGATAGGTTTGTTGATAGTTTGAGTACCTTGGTCTTCATCCTCTCCGTCCTCTGTGTCCATGGACTCATCCCCGTCCTCATCCCCGCCCTCATCCACATCATAGTTGTAGTTGGGGTCATAGGTGATGTACCTCAGACACAGCTTGATCACCGTGGATATATGAGGGGACATCTCCTTGGGGCATCTTACATAGAAATAACAGATCAACTATAACTGTTGTCTGTAGCTTGTGAGGTGTGGAAACACTTTGTTGCTTTTATGAATTTTGTCTTGCTGCTTTTTGTTCTATGTTTCTCTGTCTGTATGCTACGTCTTGCTTGTCCTATGTTGCTCTGTCTGTGTGCTACGTCTTGCTTGTTCTATGTTTCTCTGTCTGTGTGCTACGTTTTGCTTGTTCTATGTTTCTCTGTCTGTGTGCTACGTCTTGCTTGTCCTATGTTGCTCTGTCTGTGTGCTACGTCTTGCTTGTTCTATGTTTCTCTGTCTGTGTGCTACGTTTTGCTTGTTCTATGTTTCTCTGTCTGTATGCTACGTCTTGCTTGTCCTATGTTGCTATGTCTTGCTTGTTCTATGTTACTATTGTCTATATTGTAATAGTTTTTAATAACCTGCCCAGGGACTGCGGTTGAAAATTAGCCGGCTGGCTAAAACCGGCACTTTTACTGAAACGTTGATTAATGTGCACTGTCCCTGTAAAAATAAAAAATAAACTCAAACTCAAACTATTGAACTTATTTAGTAGTTATGGGTCTGTTTTTTCATCTGTGTCTAATCTTGAGTGAGCACTGGGCTCTGGTCAGCTAGTAATGGGTGGAATAAATCACAAGAGAAACCTCAAGTAGAGAGGGAGAGATTCACTAGAGTTTTTTTTTTTACCTGCGGACGAAGGCTTCAAAGGCCTGGAAGCAGTACTCCCTGAGTTCATCGTCCTCCACATTGCAGAACGTCATCACCATGGGGATGATCTTTTCTAGGTGCTCGCCTGGAACAAGAGCAATACCACAGCCACTTACCAGGCCGACCAATACAATGCTGCTCTCTGGTGACTAAAAGTTCAACAATGTCCATTTTGATTTGCAACCACTTTGACAGATATCAAGTTGAAGTGACAAGTTTTAAATGACTTTGATGTCATTTCATTTCCAGAACTCAGATTTTTTTTTTACTATAAATTCAACAATCAAGCTTAAAGAAACTGATCCCCAGCCAACCTCAGCCTACCCTCTACCCTGTTGAACAGCACCTCACCCTACCCTCTACCCTGTTGAACAGCACCTCACCCTACCCTCTACCCTGTCGAACAGCACCTCACCCTACCCTCTACCCTGTTGAACAGCACCTCACCCTACCCTCTACCCTGTTGAACAGCACCTCACCCTACCCTCTACCCTGTTGAACAGCACCTCACCCTACCCTCTACCCTGTTGAACAGCACCTCACCCTACCCTCTACCCTGTTGAACAGCACCTCACCCTACCCTCTACCCTGTTGAACAGCACCTCACCCTACCCTCTACCCTGTTGAACAGCATCTCACCCTACCCTCTACCCTGTCGAACAGCACCTCACCCTACCCTCTACCCTGTTGAACAGCACCTCACCCTACCCTCTACCCTGTTGAACAGCACCTCACCCTACCCTCTACCCTGTTGAACATCACCTCACCCTACCCTCTACCCTGTTGAACATCACCTCACCCTACCCTCTACCCTGTTGAACAGCACCTCACCCTACCCTCTACCCTGTTGAACAGCACCTCACCCTACCCTCTACCCTGTTGAACAGCACCTCACCCTACCCTCTACCCTGTTGAACAGCACCTCACCCTACCCTCTACCCTGTTGAACAGCACCTCACCCTACCCTCTACCCTGTTGAACATCACCTCACCCTACCCTCTCCTGCCTGTTGAACAGCACCTCACCCTACCCTCTATCCTGTTGAACAGCACCTCACCCTACCCTCTAGCCTGTTGAACATCACCTCACCCTACCCTCTACCCTGTTGAACAGCACCTCACCCTACCCTCTACCCTGTTGAACATCACCTCACCCTACCCTCTACCCTGTTGAACAGCACCTCCCCCTACCCTCTACCCTGTTGAACAGCACCTCACCCTACCCTCTACCCTGTTGAACATCACCTCACCCTACCCTCTACCCTGTTGAACAGCACCTCACCCTACCCTCTACCCTGTTGAACAGCACCTCACCCTACCCTCTACTCTGTTGAACAGCACCTCACCCTACCCTCTACCCTGTTGAACAGCACCTCACCCTACCCTCTTCTGCCTGTTGAACAGCACCTCACCTCACCCTACCCTCTACCCTGTTGAACAGCACCTCACCCTACCCTCTTCTGCCTGTTGAACAGCACCTCACCCTACCCTCTAGCCTGTTGAACATCACCTCACCCTACCCTCTACCCTGTTGAACAGCACCTCACCCTACCCTCTACCCTGTTGAACATCACCTCACCCTACCCTCTACCCTGTTGAACAGCACCTCCCCTACCCTCTACCCTGTTGAACAGCACCTCACCCTACCCTCTACCCTGTTGAACAGCACCTCACCCTACCCTCTACTCTGTTGAACAGCACCTCACCCTACCCTCTACCCTGTTGAACAGCACCTCACCCTACCCTCTACCCTGTTGAACAGCACCTCACCCTACCCTCTTCTGCCTGTTGAACAGCACCTCACCTCACCCTACCCTCTACCCTGTTGAACAGCACCTCACCCTACCCTCTTCTGCCTGTTGAACAGCACCTCACCCTTCCCTCTACCCTGTTGAACATCACCTCACCCTACCCTCTTCTGCCTGTTGAACAGCACCTCACCCTACCCTCTACCCTGTTGAACAGCACCTCACCCTACCCTCTACCCTGTTGAACAGCACCTCACCCTACCCTCTACCCTGTTGAACAGCACCTCACCCTACCCTCTACCCTGTTGAACATCACCTCACCCTACCCTCTACCCTGTTGAACAGCACCTCACCCTACCCTCTACCCCGTTGAACAGCACCTCACCCTACCCTCTACTCTGTTGAACAGCACCTCACCCTACCCTCTACCCTGTTGAACAGCACCTCACCCTACCCTCTACCCTGTTGAACATCACCTCACCCTACCCTCTACCCTGTTGAACATCACCTCAGCCTACCCTCTACCCTGTTGAACAGCACCTCACCCTACCCTCTTCTGCCTGTTGAACAGCACCTCACCCTACCCTCTACCCTGTTGAACATCACCTCACCCTACCCTCTCCTGCCTGTTGAACAGCACCTCACCCTACCCTCTACCCTGTTGAACAGCACCTCACCCTACCCTCTACCCTGTTGAACATCACCTCACCCTACCCTCTACCCTGTTGAACAGCACCTCACCCTACCCTCTACCCTGTTGAACATCACCTCACCCTACCCTCTACCCTGTTGAACAGCACCTCACCATACCCTCTACCCTGTTGAACAGCACCTCACCCTACCCTCTACCCTGTTGAACAGCACCTCACCCTACCCTCTACCCTGTTGAACAGCACCTCACCCTACCCTCTACCCTGTTGAACATCACCTCACCCTACCCTCTCCTGCCTGTTGAACAGCACCTCACCCTACCCTCTATCCTGTTGAACAGCACCTCACCCTACCCTCTAGCCTGTTGAACATCACCTCACCCTACCCTCTACCCTGTTGAACAGCACCTCACCCTACCCTCTACCCTGTTGAACATCACCTCACCCTACCCTCTACCCTGTTGAACAGCACCTCCCCTACCCTCTACCCTGTTGAACAGCACCTCACCCTACCCTCTACCCTGTTGAACATCACCTCACCCTACCCTCTACCCTGTTGAACAGCACCTCACCCTACCCTCTACCCTGTTGAACAGCACCTCACCCTACCCTCTACTCTGTTGAACAGCACCTCACCCTACCCTCTACCCTGTTGAACAGCACCTCACCCTACCCTCTTCTGCCTGTTGAACAGCACCTCACCTCACCCTACCCTCTACCCTGTTGAACAGCACCTCACCCTACCCTCTTCTGCCTGTTGAACAGCACCTCACCCTACCCTCTAGCCTGTTGAACATCACCTCACCCTACCCTCTACCCTGTTGAACAGCACCTCACCCTACCCTCTACCCTGTTGAACATCACCTCACCCTACCCTCTACCCTGTTGAACAGCACCTCCCCCTACCCTCTACCCTGTTGAACAGCACCTCACCCTACCCTCTACCCTGTTGAACAGCACCTCACCCTACCCTCTACTCTGTTGAACAGCACCTCACCCTACCCTCTACCCTGTTGAACAGCACCTCACCCTACCCTCTACCCTGTTGAACAGCACCTCACCCTACCCTCTTCTGCCTGTTGAACAGCACCTCACCTCACCCTACCCTCTACCCTGTTGAACAGCACCTCACCCTACCCTCTTCTGCCTGTTGAACAGCACCTCACCCTTCCCTCTACCCTGTTGAACATCACCTCACCCTACCCTCTTCTGCCTGTTGAACAGCACCTCACCCTACCCTCTACCCTGTTGAACAGCACCTCACCCTACCCTCTACCCTGTTGAACAGCACCTCACCCTACCCTCTACCCTGTTGAACAGCACCTCACCCTACCCTCTACCCTGTTGAACATCACCTCACCCTACCCTCTACCCTGTTGAACAGCACCTCACCCTACCCTCTACCCTGTTGAACAGCACCTCACCCTACCCTCTACTCTGTTGAACAGCACCTCACCCTACCCTCTACCCTGTTGAACAGCACCTCACCCTACCCTCTACCCTGTTGAACATCACCTCACCCTACCCTCTACCCTGTTGAACATCACCTCAGCCTACCCTCTACCCTGTTGAACAGCACCTCACCCTACCCTCTTCTGCCTGTTGAACAGCACCTCACCCCTACCCTCTACCCTGTTGAACATCACCTCACCCTACCCTCTCCTGCCTGTTGAACAGCACCTCACCCTACCCTCTACCCTGTTGAACAGCACCTCACCCTACCCTCTACCCTGTTGAACATCACCTCACCCTACCCTCTACCCTGTTGAACAGCACCTCACCCTACCCTCTACCCTGTTGAACATCACCTCACCCTACCCTCTACCCTGTTGAACAGCACCTCACCATACCCTCTACCCTGTTGAACAGCACCTCACCCTACCCTCTAACCCGTTGAACATCACCTCACCCTACCCTCTACCCTGTTGAACATCACCTCACCCTACCTTCTACCCTGTTGAACAGCACCTCACCCTACCCTCTACCCTGTTGAACAGCACCTCACCCTACCCTCTACCCTGTTGAACATCACCTCACCCTACCCTCTACCCTGTTGAACAGCACCTCACCCTACCCTCTACCCTGTTGAACATCACCTCACCCTACCCTCTACCCTGTTGAACAGCACCTCCCCTACCCTCTACCCTGTTGAACAGCACCTCACCCTACCCTCTACCCTGTTGAACATCACCTCACCCTACCCTCTACCCTGTTGAACAGCACCTCACCCTACCCTCTACCCTGTTGAACAGCACCTCACCCTACCCTCTACTCTGTTGAACAGCACCTCAACCTACCCTCTACCCTGTTGAACAGCACCTCACCCTACCCTCTACCCTGTTGAACAGCACCTCACCCTACCCTCTTCTGCCTGTTGAACAGCACCTCACCTCACCCTACCCTCTACCCTGTTGAACAGCACCTCACCCTACCCTCTACCCTGTTGAACAGCACCTCACCCTACCCTCTAGCCTGTTGAACATCACCTCACCCTACCCTCTACCCTGTTGAACAGCACCTCACCCTACCCTCTACCCTGTTGAACATCACCTCACCCTACCCTCTACCCTGTTGAACAGCACCTCCCCTACCCTCTACCCTGTTGAACAGCACCTCACCCTACCCTCTACCCTGTTGAACATCACCTCACCCTACCCTCTACCCTGTTGAACAGCACCTCACCCTACCCTCTACCCTGTTGAACAGCACCTCACCCTACCCTCTACTCTGTTGAACAGCACCTCACCCTACCCTCTACCCTGTTGAACAGCACCTCACCCTACCCTCTACCCTGTTGAACAGCACCTCACCCTACCCTCTTCTGCCTGTTGAACAGCACCTCACCTCACCCTACCCTCTACCCTGTTGAACAGCACCTCACCCTACCCTCTTCTGCCTGTTGAACAGCACCTCACCCTTCCCTCTACCCTGTTGAACATCACCTCACCCTACCCTCTTCTGCCTGTTGAACAGCACCTCACCCTACCCCCTGTTGAACAGCACCTACCCTGTTGAACAGCACCTCACCCTACCCTCTACCCTGTTGAACAGCACCTCACCCTACCCTCTACCCTGTTGAACAGCACCTCACCCTACCCTCTACCCTGTTGAACATCACCCTCACCCTACCCTCTACCCTGTTGAACAGCACCTCACCCTACCCTCTACCCTGTTGAACAGCACCTCACCCTACCCTCTACCCTGTTGAACAGCACCTCACCCTACCCTCTACCCTGTTGAACATCACCTCAGCCTACCCTCTACCCTGTTGAACAGCACCTCACCCTACCCTCTTCTGCCTGTTGAACAGCACCTCACCCTACCCTCTACCCTGTTGAACATCACCTCACCCTACCCTCTCCTGCCTGTTGAACAGCACCTCACCCTACCCTCTACCCTGTTGAACAGCACCTCACCCTACCCTCTACCCTGTTGAACATCACCTCACCCTACCCTCTACCCTGTTGAACAGCACCTCACCCTACCCTCTACCCTGTTGAACATCACCTCACCCTACCCTCTACCCTGTTGAACAGCACCTCACCCTACCCTCTACCCTGTTGAACAGCACCTCACCCTACCCTCTAACCCGTTGAACATCACCTCACCCTACCCTCTACCCTGTTGAACATCACCTCACCCTACCTTCTACCCTGTTGAACAGCACCTCGCACTACCCTCTACCCTGTTGAACAGCACCTCACCCTACCCTCTACCCTGTTGAACATCACCTCACCCTACCCTCTACCCTGTTGAACAGCACCTCACCCTACCCTCTCCTGCCTGTTGAACAGCACCTCACCCTACCCTCTACCCTGTTGAACAGCACCTCACCTCACCCTACCCTCTACCCTGTTGAACATCACCTCACCCTACCCTCTACCCTGTTGAACAGCACCTCACCCTACCCTCTACCCTGTTGAACATCACCTCACCCTTCCCTCTCCTGCCTGTTGAACATCACCTCACCCCATGCTAAGGCTAGCTAGCTGCCTCACCGACTCGATGCCCTCCCTGGCGGCTGACGGTGGCCAGACACTGGATGTAGGAGCGTGTGGTGGAGGTCTGCTGTCCTCGGCCCAGCTCAGCCAACAGATGCTCAGTGAGCTGGGTGAAGAGAGTCGTGCTGCAGCTGGGCACCAGGTGACCCAGGGCCATGATAGCCCTCTTCCTCACAGCCATACGGGGGCTGGTCAGCTGGGGGAGCAGGCTGGTCAGGATGGAGGCATGGAAGCTGATCAACGTACCACTCAACCTATAGGGGTGAACAGAGAGGGTACAGGATCAGATTTTAAAAAACAACATTATGTAACATTCTTTCAAATATCTGAGCTGTGCTTGATTTTCCAAGTACAATGGTCCAAAAACTCTAAATGTCATTAAAAACACATCAATACTACAATTGACCTGTATTGGACCCAGATCTGTATAAGATAAATACTGGTCGTCATGGAGTCTTCTGCTTAAAAAAAAATCATGTTTATTTACACTCTAGAAAAGCAGTACTTACCTTCCCAACATGTCCGACAGGATGTCCAAGGCCTCCAGCAGTATTTACCTTCCCAACATGTCCGACAGGATGTCCAAGGCCTCCAGCAGTACTTACCTTCCCAACATGTCCGACAGGATGTCCAAGGCCTCCAGCAGTACTTACCTTCCCAACATGTCCGACAGGATGTCCAAGGCCTCCAGCAGTACTTACCTTCCCAACATGTCCGACAGGATGTCCAAGGCCTCCAGCAGTACTTACCTTCCCAACATGTCCGACAGGATGTCCAAGGCCTCCAGCAGTACTTACCTTCCCAACATGTCCGACAGGATGTCCAAGGCCTCCAGCAGTACTTACCTTCCCAACATGTCCGACAGGATGTCCAAGGCCTCCAGCAGTACTTATCTTCCCAACATGTCCGACAGGATGTCCAAGGCCTCCAGCAGTACTTACCTTCCCAACATGTCCGACAGGATGTCCAAGGCCTCCAGCAGTACTTACCTTCCCAACATGTCCGACAGGATGTCCAAGGCCTCCAGCAGTACTTACCTTCCAAACATGTCCGACAGGATGTCCAAGGCCTCCAGCAGTACTTACCTTCCCAACATGTCCGACAGGATGTCCAAGGCCTCCAGCAGTACTTACCTTCCCAACATGTCCGACAGGATGTCCAAGGCCTCCAGCAGTACTTACCTTCCCAACATGTCCGACAGGATGTCCAAGGCCTCCAGCAGTACTTACCTTCCCAACATGTCCGACAGGATGTCCAAGGCCTCTAGCAGTACTTACCTTCCCAAGATGTCCGACAGGATGTCCAAGGCCTCCAGCAGTATTTACCTTCCCAACATGTCCGACAGGATGTCCAAGGCCTCCAGCAGTACTTACCTTCCCAACATGTCCGACAGGATGTCCAAGGCCTCCAGCAGTACTTACCTTCCCAACATGTCCGACAGGATGTCCAAGGCCTCCAGCAGTACTTACCTTCCCAACATGTCCGACAGGATGTCCAAGGCCTCCAGCAGTACTTACCTTCCCAACATGTCCGACAGGATGTCCAAGGCCTCCAGCAGTACTTACCTTCCCAACATGTCCGACAGGATGGCCAAGGCCTCCAGCAGTACTTACCTTCCCAACATGTCCGACAGGATGTCCAAGGCCTCCAGCAGTACTTACCTTCCCAACATGTCCGACAGGATGTCCAAGGCCTCCAGCAGTACTTACCTTCCCAACATGTCCGACAGGATGTCCAAGGCCTCCAGCAGTACTTACCTTCCCAACATGTCCGACAGGATGTCCAAGGCCTCCAGTTGGACGGAAACATCCTCCTGTGTCCCCATGGCTCCTATCAGCTGAGATGTGATCTTCTTACACACGTTGGCAGTCAGGTTCTGACCTGGTAACTCAAAAGCAAAAGAGGAATTCTAGAACTGTATAATTTTCTGCATTCAGATTCTCTACCCTTTTACTGAAGTGTGTGCACTTGTAGGCTACACTACCTGGCCCAATCCCAAATGGACCACTAAAGTCCTAAAACCTATGCCTATAAGGTTTAGGGGTGCATTTGGGATTGGGCACCTGTCGTGGATTTAACAATGGTGGACACTTCCTCCAGTCATTGCTTTCACCAATCCGATTCGCTACATGGTTAGCTGTCATAATATACAACACTCTCATTGGACAGTTTCCATTTCAGAGCTCCTCCAAGGAGAACCATACTGTAGTGTAGCTTGTACAACAACAACAACAACAACAGAGACTCGTACCTGCGGAGCATGGGGGCAGCTCAGCGATGACTGTCTTCAGACCCATACTGTAGTGTAGCGTGTACAACAACAACAACAACAACAACAGGGACTCGTACCTGCGGAGCATGGGGGCAGCTCAGCGATGACTGTCTTCAGACCCATACTGTAGTGTAGCGTGTACAACAACAACAACAACAACAACAGGGACTCGTACCTGCGGAGCATGGGGGCAGCTCAGCGATGACTGTCTTCAGACTCATACTGTAGTGTAGCGTGTACAACAACAACAACAACAACAACAATAGAGACTCGTACCTGCGGAGCATGGGGGCAGCTCAGCGATGACTGTCTTCAGACCCATACTGTAGTGTAGCGTGTACAACAACAACAACAACAACAGAGACTCGTACCTGCGGAGCATGGGGGCAGCTCAGCGATGACTGTCTTCAGACCCATACTGGAGATGTCTCTGAGTTGTTCCTTGTCTGACATCATGTTAGAGCAGAGTGTATCCACCATGATCTCAACCTGGTACTCTTTCACCTTGCTCACCAAGGGACCCAGACTGCAGCAGAGAGACACAAATCATTACCCAACTAACTGACTGAAAAACAAAATAAAGTTGTTACATCTGCAAGTGTTCCTTGAGAAAGACTTAACTATCAACATGTGACTTTAAACTTAAAAAAAAAAATCTGAAATACCTTGTGACACACAGGAGATTTTATTTCACCTTTATTTAAATAGGCAAGTCAGTTAAAGTACAAATTCTTATTTACAATGACAGCCTATCCTGGACAAACGTCACTGGGCCAATTGTGAACCGCCCTATGGGACTGCCTATCACGGCCGGTTGTGATACAGCCTGGAATCGAACCAGGGTCTGTCGTGACGCCTCTAGCACTGTGATGCAGTGCCTTAGACTGCTGTGCCACTCAGAAGCCCAAGTGGTGATGCCTTGTGCATTTTAACACTTTACAAACACAATGGTTATTATAAAGAGAGACATGCCAGCATTAGCCTACCACTTGACAGCCAGATTCTGCACCTCTCCATTCTTATCTTCCAGTAGCTTCAGGAGCATGGTGACCACCTTCTTCTCGCTGTCTTCGTCCAACTTGATAGAATCCTTCTGAAGCTCCATCATCAGGTCATTGGTGGCCATGAAGCTGGAGGAAAGGATGAGTCCAACATGACCGTTATTCCACTAACACAAAGTTATCTACTGTATTTTATTACGGCCATGAAGCTGGAGGAAAGGATGAGTCCAACATGACCGCTATTCCACTAACACAAAGTTATCTACTGTATTTTATTACGGCCATGAAGCTGGAGGAAAGGATGAGTCCAACATGACCGCTATTCCACTAACACAAAGTTATCTACTGTATTTTATTACGGCCATGAAGCTGGAGGAAAGGATGAGTCCAACATGACCGTTATTCCACTAACACAAAGTTATCTACTGTATTTTATTACGGCCATGAAGCTGGAGGAAAGGATGAGTCCAACATGACCGTTATTCCACTAACACAAAGTTATCTACTGTATTTTATTACGGCCATGAAGCTGGAGGAAAGGATGAGTCCAACATGACCGCTATTCCACTAACACAAAGTTATCTACTGTATTTTATTACGGCCATGAAGCTGGAGGAAAGGATGAGTCCAACATGACCGTTATTCCACTAACACAAAGTTATCTACTGTATTTGAGACGGTATTACTTTATTACGGCCATGAACGTGGAGGAAATGAGTCCACTATCTGTTTTGGTTCTCACAAAATGAACAATAAAGTATATATACACGATTGTAGTCGGAAGTTTACATACACCATAGCAAATTACATCTAAACTCAGTTTTTCACAATTCCTGACATTTAATCCGAGTAACAATTCCCTTTCTTAGGCCAGTTAGGATCACCACCTTATTTTAATAATGTGAAATGTCAGCTTTTATTTCTTTCATCACATTCCCAGTGGGTCAGAAGTTTACATACACTCAATTAGTGTTCGGAAGCATTGCCTTTAAAATGTTTAACTTGGGTCAAACGTTTTGGGTAGCCTTCCACAAGCTTCCCACAATAAGTTGGGTGAATTTTGGCCCATTCCTCCTGACAGAGCTGGTGTAACTGAGTCAGGTTTGTAGGCCTCCTTGCTCGCAAGCGCCTTTTCAGTTCTGCCCACACATTTTCTATATGATTGAGGTCAGGGCTTTGTGATGGCCACTCCAATAGCTTGACCTTGTTGTCCTTAAGCCATTTTGCCACAACTTTGGAAGTATGATTGGGGTCCATCTCTATTTGGAAGATCCATTTGCGACCAAGCTTTAACTTCCTGACTGATGTCTTGAGATGTTGCTTCAATATATCCACATAATTTTCCTTTCCTCATGATGCCATCTATTTTGTGAAGTGCACCAGACCCTCCTGCAGCAAAGCACCCCCACAACATGATGCTGCCACACCTGTGCTTCACGGTTGGGATGGTGTTCTTCGGCTCCAAACATAACGATGGTCATTATGACCAAACAGTTCTATTTTTGTTTTATCAGACCAGAGGATATTTCTCCAAAAAGTACGATCTTTGTCCCTGTGTGCAGTTGCAAACCGTAGTCTGGCTTTTTTATGGCGGTTTTGGAGCAGTGGCTTCTTCCTTGCTGAGAGGCCTTTCAGGTTATGTCGATATAGGACTCGTTTTATTGTGGATATAGATTATTTTGTATCTGTTTCCTCCAGCATCTTCACAAGGTCCTTTGCTGTTGTTCTGGGATTGATTTGCACTTTTCGCACCAAAGTAGGTGTCTCTAGGAGACAGAATGCGTCTCCTTCCTGAGCAGTTTGATGGCTGCGTGGTCCCATGGTGTTTATACTTGCATACTATTCCTTGTACAGATGAACGGGGTACCTTCAGGCATTTGGAAATTGCTCCCAAGGATGAATCAGACTTGTGGAGGTCTACAATTTTTTTTCTGATGTCTTGGCTGATTTCTTTTGATTTTCCCATGATGTCAAACAAAGAGGCACTGAGTTTGAAGGTAGGCCTTGGAATACATCCCCAGGTACACCTCCAATTGACTCAAATGATGTCAATTAGCCTATCAGAAGCTTTTAAAGCCAAGTCATTTTCTGGAATTTTCCAAGCTGTTTAAAGGCACAGTCAACTTAGTGTATGTGTGTATGTAAACTTCTGACCCACTGGAATTGTGATACAGTGAATTATAAGTGAAATAATCTGTCTGTAAACAATTGTTGGAAAAATGACTTGTGTCATGCACAAAGTAGATGTCCTAACCGACTTGCCAAAACTAGTTTGTTAACAAGACATTTGTGGAGTGGTGGAAAAACGAGTTTTAATGACTCCAACCTAAGTGTATGTAAACTTCTGACTTCAACTGTATATTCTATTCTACCTCTTATTTTCATGGCTCTCCTCTCTCCTATCACACCTGTCATTCAATTATCATAATGTACAATGAGTGATACGTCATTTTGAGGTTCTAGAAGATAGCATTACGTCATAATTATTATTGTTGGACCCACTTTAGTGAAAGGAGTAAGGATTAATTTTTTCATAACCTTGACGTTATTATTGTTATGCATTTCATTTGTAATAATAGCGTAATCTACATTAAGCATATTATTTGAATAGGTGAGATACGTTATAGGCCAGTTTTAAAGTCATTAGTAATACAAGTAGTCAAAAATACTTAGTGGCAGACACGAAAAAATGACAGTCATTGTTGATAGCCCACATTATTACTGTCATCCCACACGCCAACATGCATCGCAAAACACTCGGCCTTCTTACCGAAAGTCTTTGTCGGTAGATGTCATTTTCTCCAACAGATTGGAGATATGGTAGGAGATATTCGACATCTTGACTACCAATTACAGTTAATTTATATATGATAAGAGTTTAATGAATAACTTTGAAAATAGTGTAGCAGAAGTTTCAGCCGGAGAACATGGCGAGAGACAGGGTGGCAATAGCGACGAGCTAACTTTGGACAAGAACAAACTGAGAAACATGACACTTTCAGGGTTCGTTATAAATAGGCACGACCGTGTTATGAGCGAGTCGAGTATGAATTCCTAGTTTATACTGACACCTGGTGGAACCAATCAGGAACCAACGCTCAGCGCATCAGAAACGTTTTTCTTCCTTAAATTGTACATTTTCTCGAAATCTAATGGCACAATCTATATTCGAGCCAATGTTTTAAGTAGTTGAACATGTTATCACTCCAACCTCGTGAAAGTGACAATCTGACACGTTTTCATTTTCGTCAAAAACAACTTTATATCGAAAGACGCGCAGTTCGTAGCGAGACGACCGTTTGACCCGATGATTCTACGCATGAGTTTAGCCAACGTCGCCATGCAACCCAGTCTCTCGTTATTAGTACATAAAAACATTGTGCTAATTTGTAAATATAGTACATAATTAATGAGCGACTGGGTTGCGCCATGACATCGCCTACAAGTGTGATCGTGGAAGCAGTTCAATTCAATGGGCTTTATTGGCATGGGAAGCATATGTTAACATTTGCCAAAGCAAGTAAAATAGATAATAAACAAAAGTGAAATAAACCATTTTTTATTTCTAAAGAATAGAGACATTTCAAATGTCATATTATGGCTATGTACAGTGTTATAACAATGTGCAAATAGTTTAAGTAGAAAAGTTTATGCCTTTCTTCATATTGTACTATCTTCATATTGTACTATCTTCACATTGTACCGTCTTTGAGCTGGATCCTATCCACATGAAGACTTCCGGGTTTTTCAGATTTTTACCTTCAAAAATAAAAGACCACAGTAAACGCTATGTGTATGATAGGAATTCATCCATCTGGGCATCATGCTTAAGACATAACAGATCACGTCAGTACAGTTCAAAGGTCGCAGTCATATCAAATCAGTCAGGGTACAGTTAGTAGTAGACTAGGCATAGCTAGATACAGTTTCATCAGCTGTCTCAGATGATACCCGCAGGTGAAGAAGCAAGATGTGGAGGTCCTGAGCTGGCATGGTTACACGTGGTCTGTGATTGTGAGGCCGGTTGACCGTACTGCCAAATTCTCTAAAACGATGTAGAGAAATGAACATTTCATTCTCTGGCAACATCTCTGGTGGACATTCCTGCAGTCAGTTTGCCAATTGCACATTCCTTCAAAACATGAGACACCTGCGGTATTGTGTTGTGTGACAGAACTGCACTTTTTAGAGTGGTGTTTTATTGTCCCCAGCACAAGGTGCACCTGTGTAATGATCACATTGTTCAATCAGCTTCTTGATATGACACATTTGTCAAAGGTGGAAGGATTATCTTAGCAAATGAGAAATGCTCGTTAACAGGGATGTCAACTAAATTTGTGAACAACATTTTAGAGAAATATGTTTTTTTTTTTGTTCGTATGGAACATTTCTGAGATTGTTTATTTCAGCTCATGAAACATGGGACCAACACTTTACATGTTCCGGTTTATATTTCTTTAGTTCAGTGTAGCTAAGATAGTTGACTGAGTGCCATTGATTTGATTTTGAATGAGTTGTGTATCAGGTTAATTCCATTGCCCTGTATGTCTTTATTAAGCTTTTCCTCACTAGACGGTTATGCAACAAAACTATCCTCTGAATTGATTGTATCTAGCTATGCCTCGTCTATTACTAACTGCACCTTGACTGATTTGATATGACTGCGACCTTTGAACTGTACTGACGTGGTCTGCTGTGTGTAAAAGCAGGATGCCCAGATGGATTACTACGGCACCAGACTGGCCACCTGCTCTTCTGACAGGTCTGTCAAGAATCTTCCATGTCAAAAATGGAGAACAGATCCTTGTGGCGGATTTGAGAGGGTAAGTGTGACCGAAATGATTTCAGATCTATTGTGGTTGTTCTTTTTGATCACAGTTCTTATCTTTTATTAGTTATTTAACCTAGTTAAATATATATTTATCTATTTATTTATTTCCCCCCCCACCAGTGTTTGATTTGAGGGGAAGATTTCTACCATGTTTCAGCCTTTATTAGTTATTTAACCTAGTTATATATAAAAATAGATTTCTACCATGTTTCAGCCTTTATTAGTTATTTAACCTAGTTAAATATATATTTATCTATTTATTTATTTTCCCCCCACCAGTGTTTGATTTGAAGGGAAGATTTCTACCATGTTTCAGCCTTTATTAGTTATTTAACCTAGTTGTCAGGATTTGGCCAGGGTTGTTCCGGTTTTTGGTCACTAGATGCCCCCATTGTGCCTTTTGACCTTTTGTTTTCCCTTGATCCCCATTATTATTTGCACCTGTGCCTCGTTTCCCCTGATTGTATTTAAACCCTTTGTTTTCCTCAGTCCTTTGCTCTGTGTTTGTATGTTAGCACCCAGCCCTAGTACTCTGTGAACTCTTGTTGATCCCGGTGGACTCTCTTGTGGAATTCTGTTTTTTGTTCTTGTTTGTTTGTTTGTTTGTTTTTGAGTATTTTTTGAGGCTTTTTGTGCTTTACCTTCCACCTTGTGGATTTACCTTTTTGTCTTGGAGGATTACCTTTGTTCTTGTGGAATTCCTTTTGAAGTTGTGGAGTTACATGTTTTCCTGAAGAACTTCATTTGTTACTTCATTAAATACATCGTCTCAAGTACTGCTGTGTCTGCCTCATCTTCTGGGTTCTGCCAACTATTCGTGGCTCAGTTGGTTAAGTGACTGTTTCTCACTCCGGAGACCCGGGTTCGTAACCGGGTCCTGACAGAAACACAGAGCCAAAAAATGAACCCAGAGGCAGCCAGTTCCCAGGACCTTGTTGCCAGGCTGTTCCACCACCAGGAGACTGTCCAACGCCACGAAGCTGCCCTGGTTCAGCAAGAGGCCTTAATGGCTAGACATTCTCATCTTCTGTCGGAGATGCTGACTTCCATAAAGCAGATATCTGATCGACTTACCTCGGCAACAGTTCCCGTCCCAGTACCTCAGATTCACGTACCCATGGCAGTTAACCCTCTGGCTGAACCTCGTCTTCCACCTCCCCAACGGTTCTCAGGTGATCCAAGTGCTTGTAAAGGGTTTCTCACCCAATGTTCTCTCTCCTTCGAGCTGCAACCCTCGTCGTTCCCCACCGACCGGTCTAAGATCGCATATATCATCATCCTGCTGTCGGAAAAAGCCCTGGCCTGGGCTACTGCTGTGTGGGATGCCCATAGTTCCTGCTGTGCCAGCTACTCTGCCTTTGCTGAGGAATTCAAACGAGTGTTTCAAGGCCCAAGCAGTGGTCCTGACTCAGCTAAACAGCTCCTGACTCTCCACCAAGGTCGGCGCAGCGTGACGGACTATGCCATCCATTTCCGCACGGTGGCAGCAGCGAGTGGTTGGAACAACGAGGCGCTCACTGTGTGCTTTCTGAAAGGCCTTTCCGACACTATCCAAGATGAACTGGCCACTCGGGAACCACCGGACAATCTCGAGTCC